>NC_137784.1:104716803-105300099 GCF_963455305.1 Plecotus auritus | reverse complement strand
TATTAAAAGTATAGTTTATTTGGAGCATAAATGAATTCCCTAAAGATAGAACAATTTTTGGCAAATGGCCTTTATTATACCTTGATATAATTCAAATAAAAATTGATTATTTGGGAATTCAAGTCTTTTTTTTTAAGTTTTGACTTTTGATTCAATTTCAAAATATTTCTTTGGCTGTTGTTATTATTATTATTACTGTTTCTGACTTGGCAAACAATTCTTTGATAGGTCCTAATCAAAGGAAAAACACCATTAACTTCCTTTTATTGGAAAACTAAAGTTATATCTGCATTCAAATTGTGTTATTGGATCATTCTCTTATTTTTTTTTTACTATTAATTGTAAGTCATTTAGATTTACAGCAAAAAAAAAAATGTATGCTTGTGATTTACATGTTTATTTTCGCTAAAGCTTTATCAGTAAAATGGAAACATAATAAAAAAAAATCCTTGTCCCTGGATTTTTTCTCCCTCACTAAATACAGCCATCTTTTAGTAATATTTTTTATTTTGGATATATATCATCAAGAAGGTAATTTGTGAAAGGTAATTTGTCAGATTTTGTGATTACCTATTTCTTAGACCCATTTGATTTCCACTAAAGTTTTTCTCCTTGATTTTCTGGCTTTAAGATTTATTTTTGAATTCCTTTTATATTTACAAATGATGTGCTTGATAGATATGTTGCAAGGATTATTATACATGCAGTAGAGTGTTTTAAAAAATTACTCACTTTGCTTATGAGCCAGTTTATTGTCCTTTGTGCAAAGTAACAAGCCATTTTGTCATGGATAAAAGATCTTGATTTGAGTGTTTACAGTGTACAATTCCTTCAAGGCTGAAAGCTTTTAGTGATTTCAATCTTTCTATCACCCATACAAATCCCATATCTACATAACGAGTCTGATTACAATAGATAGAGATTTATTTTTCAATTATTAGTTGCAATAGTTTCTTGATTAAATGTCTCTATTACCAACATTGCTCCATCTTTTCACAACCTCCACTCCCCCTGTCCCACCATCCATTACCCAGCTGCCATCAGAAAAATTATTACTTGATATATGCATAGTCGATGAACACAGACAATAGTATGGTAAAGGCCTGGAGTAGGGTGGGAACCGTGTGGAGGGGGGCAATGGAAGAAAAATGGGGGACATCTGTAATATTTTCAACAATAAAGATAAATAAAAAAGAAAAGAAAAATTATTACTTGGCAATAAAACACCATTTCAGATTTTCATATGGACTGGGGCTCTCTTTCAGCTTATTTTAAATTACGTCTTTAATTTTTAACATATCACTCAAGTTTAAAGACATTATATATGACAATTATTAATGTCAATTCTAAATGTAAATGGTTATACATTTGTATAAATATCTCATAGTGAATTTTATGGGTTCATTCTTGGGATGTTTTATCATGAATGAATAAGCCAAAATCTTATAATACAAAAACAACTCCCTAGGAGTGAGCTACTTATATTGACATTTTGGAACTACTACAGTTCCATTTAGTAAAATGTTAACATAGTAGTTTCACAGCAGGGGAAAATCTGACTCAATGTCTTTCATAGCCAATGAAACAGATTGGATAATCAAAAATCCTTATTGAAAATAGGAAACACCCTGATACATTGGCAATTTCAGTTTTCTTCTTAATTCAGTATCTCACTCATGCAATTCTCATATTAACCAGACTTAACTGGAGTTGTTCTTTTGTTATTGTTGCTAATTCTCACCCAAGGACATTTTTCCATTGATATTTAGAGAGAATGGAAGGCAGGGGGAGAGACACAGAGAGAGAAATATCGATGTAAGAAAGACACATTCATTGGTTACCTCCCGCACTCACCCCGACCAGGGCCAGGGATCAAACCTGCAACCGAGGTACATTCCCTTGACCAGAATTAAACCTGGGACCCTTCAGTCTGCAGGCTGAGGCTCTAACCACTGAGAAACCGGCTAGGGCAACTGGAGTTGTTCTTGATCTCATTTTGAGAACTTGGAAATGGAAAATAATTATTTTTTTCAGGGTCACGTATCATATTTATGTAAGAGAGTGAAATAAAAATTTATCATTGTAGATAATGTGTGATGTGTATCTTAAAAAATTTCTGTCATTATTCTCAGTCAATTATCTTCACCACTAAATAATCACTTCTGACAAGTCACTGAACTTAACTACCAAGTCAAATCTAACACAGTGAAAGCAGAAATAATAAATATTTGGCATTTTGCAAAGTATTTCCACACCAATTATTTCATTTGTTTCTCAGAGTAACCTCAGAAGCAGGTAAGTATTTTTACCTTTCTTTTAGATGTGTACAATATAAAACTCAGAGAGGTTAAAGCATGTGTCCAAAGTCACAGAACTTGGAAGCAGAAGAGCCAGTACTCTTAATGTAAATCATTTGAAACATAGTGCCACCCGAAAACTTATCATTTGTCTCTAGACAAAGGACTAAGCATTCTTGTCAGAATGCAAAGATCACTTATCAGATAATTTTATTTTAGTTAAGCACACCTTATTCAAAAAACTATGGTTAGTAACAAAAATATACAGAAAACATAGATGTGAGAAATGGCATTGTGTCCAAATATCTGTTCTAGCTGGTTTTTATACCCCTATGAAGTTCTATCTGTTTTGTTATCTGAGATGAATATCATTAACCATATTTTATATGTGAAGAAATAGACTCAGAGAGGTTTAATAACTTACCTCAGATTGCACAGTTTGTAATCTGGTGGAGCTGGTATTCAAACAGATATCTGTCTGTCCTCCATATTTTGCTCCTTCCTAAGCCATGTAAACAATCAAGAAAAGAATTATTTTCATGATGGTGGAAATCCTTTCTGAATGTATACATACATATATCAAATCATTACATTGTACACTTTAAATGCATTACAATTTTATTTGTAAATTATACCTCAGTAAAGCTGGAAAAGATTACTTTGATATTATATGCTTTCTCATCTAGGCACCATTTATATATTTCACAAACAAATGTTTTTGTTAAATATGTAGCTGACTCTAAATGGGATTTCTCAGATACTTCATAGTTCAAGGTGAGAGGTGTGTCACAGAGCTTGAGGTTTATAGGGAGGGTCTTGATGATAAGCTTGTGATGTATTCATACATTTGTTCTATATTTTAGAATAAATGTGTAATATACCTTTATTGAGGGTTTGTGTCAAATGCTCTGCTGGGCTCCGAGCATAGAGTAATGTTTAAATCATGGCTCCTTCTCTTAAAAAACTAATAGGAAACTTACTCATTTATGTATTAATGAAGCATCTAATAGAAAGATGGGCACAACGAAAAAGAGGTGTATGTATATCTATCTACTTCAACAGTTCAATCATTCATAAAATAGAAGAAGGGACTTACTTTTTGGAAGTCTAGTTTTTCATTTTTAAAGTTCCATGTCAACTTAAAAATATCTGTTATAGTAAACTCACTTTTCAAATGTTCCCAAAGAACATTATTTTCTCTCCTCATGCTGCATAATGAATGCATATTGAGAGTCACCATCTGTCCCAGTTTTTCTTAGTGACATAGTATTGTCAAGGCTATTAATTACAAGGTCAGAAGACTTTGAGGATAGCCGAACTTCAATGTGACATCTTGAACCAATGTACACATTGCAGGAAATATAATTGAGTCTTACAATAATATATGTACTAGTATGTGGCCTTTTTAACTTGCCCCGATAATCTCTAGTTCTCTGGCCAAGCAAACAAAATACTCTGTGAAATTGCCTACCTTCATTTCCTGAGTTCTGTAAATCAATCAGTCAATAGCTCAGAGTGTGAAATTAATTCATAATAATAAAAGCACCAGGCTGAAAAGCACCAATAAATGTCTCCTGTATTCCTCTTTCTGTAGAAAATTTGAAACTTAGATCTCTGCTTTGTTGGCAGAGATTGTGAAATCAGATAATTCTTATCTTTATATGCTTCCAGTAATAATACTTTTATTAGTATGAGAATTTGAAGACACAGTAAGTAAACCTTATGAAGTTCTTTTTTTACCACTGCTGGTGTCAATGTGTCAATAAAGTTGGAATGTCTCATTCCTCCTAATCCTCAAATGCGTATAATGTGACACATTTTATTTACACTTTTAAATGCATATTTAATTCTTTTCTTCTGTGAACATCAATATTTTTCTGCTCTGTGGATGAATATTGAGCAGGGCAACTTGCCAGCTCTCCACTGGAGAACTGGGATCTGGCATCACCTCCACTTTCAAAATACGCTCAAGCAAGGCTCCTTGTTCACATAGGGCTCACATTAAAAAGCAAACTCAAAATATCTTCAAACAAGATGAGACACCCTGCTTTATGTACCTAAAGAAGGTCAGTAGCCTTTCTCATGCCAAGGAAAGCATATGATTTAAATTTCAGAACATGAGTTCATCCAAAATTTGCAAAAATGTTTTTATTTGACTGGAAAGTTAAGGAAGAAAGGAGAGTTGTTGCTGTTTGCATCTGTTAACTGAAGACATTCAGTGACATTCCTCTAACAACTACAAATTGTTGCATTCTCCATCGTCTGCAATGTAATTTTTAAGAAGTTATTAGGCTTTCCAAATAACATTTTGTACTTTTGTGATAAAATAGCTTTCCTACCAACCAAATAAAGAATATTTGAAACTCCATGGTAAACAGCAGTAGGTGAGAAAAAAAAAAACCCCACAACTTTATGCAAATATACAAGAACAGCATGTTGAAGCTCTTAATTTTATTACTATAAATTTATTTTGATTTGTCTCTGGAACTCAGCAGGAACAGAAGAGGGAGACTGCATGCAATAGAACAAAAATAGCTCATTTAAAAGTGCATAAGTTTCTGTAGATGTAAATTAAGCTCTCTTTAGTTTCAAAGTTTAGAGACTTTTATAGTAAATCATTAGCTCTCTCTCTTGTTACCAATGATAGGTTTCCATGTATCACCTTGTTTTTATTCTTTCTACTCTTGGACATGCCAATTTGTACAAAGAGAAAAGAGGCTGTTCCAAAACTTTAAAACTTGAAAGTTTGTGTCTAATTCCCTCCATGTGAATCAGGATTCTATACACACAGTCCAAAAAGGAGGCAGTGTGTTCCAGTTTTGTGGTGAAGCATGGGGCTTGGTTGGAAAGTCTGTAAGGATGAATCTCTGAAAGGTTGGAGGCCTCTAGGGGGACCTTGCCAAAGGCAGCAGACCCTGCCTTGATTTTTCCAAACAAGTCTGAGCCCCCAGGTGTTTTACTGGAAATTTTATGTTTAGTCATTATTTTTTTGACATCCTTGCTTAAAGGACACTGCAGATGCATGTGTTTTCTCAAGGATATTTACCCTGCTGATAGTATCTAATAGTTAATTTTAGTTCAAGCTTTTGTTACAATAAAAGCCTGAGGAGAAGAAACCAAGATGGCGGCATAGGTAAGCACCTAAACTGCTGCCTCACACAACAATTTCAAAACTACAACTAAAAGACAGAACGGACACCATCCAGAACCACAGGAAAGCTGGCTGAGTGAAAATTCTACAACTAGAAGGAAAGAGAAAAGCTCACAGACAATTGGAGGTACGGCAAAGGGTCTTTGTGCGTGCAGAGAGGAAGGGCGGCTGAGAGCCTGGCTGACTTTCTCTGGCGGAAGGGGGAAGGAAGCCCCCGACCGCACTGAACCTCAGTTCTGACTGCACTGAACCCCAGTTCCAGGCGAGCCCCTGGGGACCCACGCTCTTATGGGGGGAGTCTGGACTCTCGGGCGGAGACTCGGGAGCCGGGGAAGGCGGAGGACTGAAAGCGCGCACGCGCCAGTGCACACAAAGGCTGCAGAGGTTGCCACAGGCTTTCCCTAGTGGAAGGGAGTCAGAGGCTCCTGAATGCACTGAGCCCCAGTTCTGACTGCAGTGAACCCCAGTTCCAGGCAAGCCCCTGGGGACCCACGCTCTTGTGGGGGGAGTCTGGACTCTCGGGCGGAGACTCGGGAGCCGGGGAAGGCGGAGGACTGAAAGTACACGCGCGCACGCCAGTGCGCACAAAGGCTGCGGAGGTTGCCACAGGCTTTCCCTAGTGGAAGGGAGTCGGAGGTTCCTGACTGCACTGAACCCCAGTTCCAGGCGAGCCCCTGGGGACCCACGCTCTTGTGGGGGGAGTCTGGACTCTCAGGCAGAGACTCAGGAGCCAGGGAAGGTGGAGGTCTGAAGGCACGCACGTGCGCACAAGGGTAAGGAAGGAAGCCAAGACTGAGACTCCACCCCATCCAAGCTAAGCACAGAGGCTATTGCAATTTGGCAAGTCTAATCCTATAAGGCTGTCTCCAGCACCGAACTTCTCCCAGCATAGACACAGCTGATACTTACAGCCAACTGGCCTGGAGGTCAATTCTTCCCAGTGATACCAACAACAATCAAGACTTAATTACAACAAGGCTGTACACACAGTCCACAAAGGGGTGCACCAAGAGTGTCCACCTCAGGTTAACTGGGGAGGCAGACCCACTGGGCCATATTGGAAACCTAGCACACAAATCTACCTTACCAACTCAGGGAAGCAGTGAAAATGCGGCGTCCAAGAATCAGATCACAAACGAAAGAAATGGAGGAAAACAAACGACTGGATACAGAATTCAAAACCACGGTTATAAGGCTTTTTAAGAATATCCTAGAAAAGGCCGATAAATATAACGAGACCCTCGAAGATATGAAAAAGGACCAACTAGAAATTAAACATACACTGACTGAAATAAAAAATATTATACAGAGACCCAAAAACAGACAAGAGGAACACAAAAATCAAGTCAGAGAATTGAAACACAAAGAAGCAAAAAACACTCAACTGAAAAAGCAAAAAGCAAAAAAAAAAAAAAATCCAAAAAGTTGAAGATAGTGTAAGAAGACTCTGGGACAACTTCAAGCGTACCAACATCAGAATTATGGGGGTGCCAGAAGAAGAGACAGAGCAAGATACTGAAAACCTATTTGAAGAAATAATGACCAAAAACTTCCCCCACCTGGTGAAAGAAATAGACTTACAAGTCCAGGAAGCGCACAGAACCCCAAACAAAAGAATCCAAAGAGGACCACACCAAGACACATTATAATTAAAATGCCAAGAGCAAAAGACAAAGAGAGAATATTAAAAGCAGCAAGAGAAAAACAGTTAATTACCTACAAGGGAGCACCCATACGACTGTCAGCTGATTTCTCAACAGAAACTATGCAGGCCAGAAGGGAGTGGCAAGAAATTTTCAATGTGATGAATAGCAAGAACCTACAACCAAGATTACTCTACCCAGCAAAGCTATCATTCAGAATTGAAGGGCAGATAAAGAGCTTCACAGATAAGAAAAAGCTAAAGGAGTTCATCACCACCAAACCAGTATTATATGAAATGCTGAAAGGTATTCTTAAAGAAGAGGAAGAAGAAAAAAGTAAAGAGAAAAATTATGAACAACAAATACATATCTATCAACAAGTGAACCTAAAAATCAAGTGAATTAAAAACCTGAGGAACAGAATAATCTGGTGAATATAATAGAATCAGGGGCATAGAAAGGGAGTGGACTGATAATTCTCAGGGGGAAAGGGGTATGGGGGGGTTCATGAAGTGACTGGACAAAAATCATATACCTATGGATGAGGACAGTGGTGGGGAGGTAAGGGCAGAAGGTGGGGTGGGAACTGGGTGGAGGGGAGCTATGGGGGGAAAAAGGAGAAATAATTGTAATAATCTGAATAAAGATTTATTTAAAAAAAATAAAAAATAAAAAATAATTAACATTCAACTAAAAAAAAAAAAAAAAAGCCTGAGGAGGCTGGTGAGTGGGGCTGTCTGGTTCCTTTAGCCAGGCAGTCCCTTAGTCCTCTCTTTCACAGAAATGTGTCAGAGTAATCACTTATCTATTGCTCAGGGTCTACTGGTCAGCTGCAGCACAGTTTTTTTTTTTTTTTTCTCTTTTTAACTTTTAAATTTTCTTTGTTATTTTAAAATAAAATTGTATATATTTAAGGTAAAAACCATGATTATTAGATATACACATACATAAGGAAATGATTACTACTATATTCAGTGAAGCATTATTCCCAATAGCCAACATATGGAAACAACCTAAGTGTCCATCAATGGATGAATGGATAAAGAAGTTGTGATTATATATATAATTTATATATAATGGAATATTTTTCAGCCTTAAAAAAGATGATCTTGTCATTTTTGACAACATGGATGAACTTGGAGGACACACTACACTAATTGAAATAAGTCAGACACAGAAATAAAAATACCGCATTACCTCACTCATATGTGGAATCTAAAAGAGTCAAATGCAAAGCAGCAAAGAGTAGAATAGTAGAACGGTGGTAACCAGGTACAGGGAGGTAGGGGAAATGAGATGTTTGTCAAATAGTACCAAAAAAAGGGTCTTTGAAGTGACTAGTATAATTAGAGTTGTCAGACAAATTGGCTAGTATTTTTAAATTTTTATTACTTATTTGGCATGAAATCCTATATAATAAAAACATAATATGCAAATCGACCAAATGGCAGAATGACTAGTCGACGGGGGATGGGGCTGTGCCAGGCCAGGCGCATGCCAGCAGGCAGAGGGAGGGGGTGGCAATGGGGAGGGGGGGGGAAGCAGCAGTGACCAGAGGCGATGGAGGGATGATAGAGGGGCGGGGCTGCACCGGCCAGGGCCATCCCCTTATTGGCCACCCAGTCCCCTCCTGCAGAGGGATGCTGGCAGTGGCAGCAGTGGCAGGGTGATGGGGGTGGTGCCGTTCCCTGATCAGCCTGCCTGGTCACCTCCTGCAGAGGGGAGCAGGCCTAAGCCATCAGTAGGACATCCCCTGAGGGCTCCGGGACTGTGAGAGGGTGCAGGTGGGGCTGAGGGACCCCCCCCCCCGAGTGCACAAATTTTCATGCACCGTGCCTCTAGTTAGTTAATAAAACCATACAGATTTCAAGTGCACAATTCAATCTGCACACTACATCATACACTCACCACCCAGTCAAGGCCCTTTCCACTAACATTTATACCCCCCTTTCCCCATCTCTTCCTCCCCACCTCTCTTTCCTCTGGCAATCACCATACTGTCATTATAGCTTTTGTTTTTTGCTTAATCCCTTCAATTTTCCACCCAGCCTCCAACCCCCCTCCCCTCTGACAGCTGTCAATGTTTTATGTATCTAAGTCTGTTTCTATTTTGTATGTCAGTTTATTTTGTTCATTAGATCCCACATATAATTGAGATCATATGGCATTTGTCTTTCTCTGACTGGCTTATGTTGCTTAGCATAATAATCTCCATGTCTATCAATGCTGTCACCAAAGGTAAGATTTATTTTTTTAGGGCTGAGTAGTATTCCACTGTGTAAATGTACCACAGTTTTTTTATCCACTCATCTATTTATGGGCACTTGGGTGATTTCCAGATCTTGGCTATCATAAATAATGCTGCAATGAACATAGAAGTACATATATTCGTTTGAATTAGTGTTTCAGGTTTCCTTGGATATATTACTAGAAGTAAGATCACTGGGACAAAAGTCAGTTCCATTTTTAGTTTTTTGAGGAAACTCCATGTTGTTTTTCACAGTGGCTGCACCAGTCTGCATTCCCACCAGCAGTGCAGGAGAGTTTTTTTTTCTCCATATCCTGGCCAACACTTGTTGATTTATTGATGACAGCCATTCTGAAAGGGGTGAGGTGACATATCATTGTGATTTTAATTTTTTAAATTTATATCTTTCTGATGCTTAGTGACTTAGAACATTTTTCATATGTCTGTTGGCCATCTGTATGTCCTCCTTGGATAAGTGTCTATTCCTTTGCCCATTTTTTAATTGAATTTTTTTGTCTTCCTGGGGTTGAATTACATAAGTTCTTTATATATTTTGGAAATTAGACACTTATCAGATGGCAAATATGTTCTCCTATTCAGTGGGTTTCCTTTTCATTTTGTTGATGGTTTCTTTTGCTATACAGAAGATTTTTAGTTTGATGTAGTACATTTGTGTACTTTGCCTTTGTTTTCCATGCCCTAGGAGATATATATGAAAAATGTCTGAAATTTTACTGGCTATGTTTTCTTCTAGGATCTTTATGATTTCAAGACTTACATTTAAGTTTTTAATCCATTTTGAGTTTATTCTTGTGTACTGTGTAAGTTAATGGTCTAGTTTCATTTTTTTGCATGTATCTGTCCAATTTTCTCAACATCATTGGTTAAAGACATTGTCTTTACCCCATTGTATGTTCTTGCCTTCTTTTTCAAATATTAATTTTCTTTTTTATGCTCTGCTTGGGTGCTTACTGTTATATTGTCCTCTAAATCACTGATTCAATCCTCTGCTTTACCTAACCTGCTGTTGGTTCCTCCTAGTGTATTCTTCATTTCATATATTGTATTGTTCATATCTAACTGGTTCTATTTTATGGTTTCTTTGTCATTTTTAAAATTATTTTTATTTCAGAGAGGAAGGAAGAGAGAGAGACAGAAACATCAATGATGAGAGAAAATCATTGATTGTCTGTCTCCTGAATGACCCCTAGTGGGGATCGAGCCCACAACTCAGGCATGTACCCTTGATAGGAATTGAATCCAGGAACCTTCAGTCCCACAGGCCAACACTATCCATTGAGCAAAACCAGCTAGGGCTCTTTGTCTTTTTTTTTATTTCTTTATTGATTAAGGTGTTACATATGTGTCCTTATTCCCCCATTATCCTCCTCATCCCCCCCCCACTCATGCCCTCACCCCCCTGTTGTCTGTGTCCATTGCTTAGGCTTATATTCATGCATATAAGTCCTTTGGTTGATCTCTCCCCCTTACCCCCACCCTCCCCTACCTTCCCTCTGAGGTTTTATGGTCTGATCGATGTTTCTTTGTCTTTTTTAATGCTTACTATCTTTGTTGAAGTTCTCACTGAGATAATCCATTATTCCTTAAGGTTCTTGAGCATCCTTATAACCATTGTTTGAAACTCTACCTCTGGTATTTTGGTTGTTTCCATTTCAGCCATTTAATTTAATTCTTTTTCTGGGACTTTCTCTTATTTTTTGTTTGTTTATTTGGAGCACTTTATTTTGTCTCCCCATTTTGTCTCTGTGCATTAGGGAGATCTTTTATGATTCCCAAACTTGTTATAATGGCTTTATGATGTAGGTGTCTTGTTGGGTTCAGTGGCACAATCTTCCAGATCACCTGAGCTTTGTGCTCTAGGAATGTTTCTTGCTGATTATGTGCACCCCTTGTTGCAGTTGAGACTTGAATTCTGTTGGCCCTTTCGTAGGTGGAGTTAACACTTCAGGCTTCATGACTATAAGGTAAACCTCCATTAGTGTGTCTGAGTCACTGTGCAGGGGCTGCCCCCCTAAGGCAGAGTTGTTTCCAGCAGGGCTGGTGCCTGCAAAAATATCCCTTTGGGTGTACAGCTTGTGCGGCTAATTGGGTGGAGCTCTGGTGTGATCTGAAGCCCACCACTGATAGTGTTGGTTCTGGGTTCACTTGGGTGGGGTTCAGGTACAGGTTGATGTCAGACATTGCATGTAACCAAATTTAGGCTACCTGTCTGGAGCTACCACGCTATTCACTATTTGTGACTGTGTCTACTGGGCCTGGCTATGCATGGGAGGGCTAATCTGTGTACAAGGGTAAGATTCTTCCAACTTAGAGTTCTGCACCTGTAAAAGGTCCAAGGCTCTCTGAGGTCTGTCTCCACCTGTAAGCTACTCCACCTCCCCCTAAAGTTGCCTGTTTTTCCTCCAAAGCCTTCCGAGGAAAGTTTGTAGAGTGGGCCCAGGCTGGCCATGACCCACAGACCCTTCCACAGGTCTCAAGCTTGGTAGGGTGGGCTGACCAGGGTGGGTTGGAAGGACAGGGTTTGTGGGTCCCCACTTTGGGGACTGTGTGGTCAGGTACTCAATAAGGCGAAAGTGGCTGCTACTCCAGAACCATACCACTCTGTCTCTACCAGGGTCTCCAACTCTTATTCCCCCAGGAGGAGTGTGCTACATGTTCAGGTTAGGTGCATCCAGCCATTCCCTCTGCAGGAGCAAGCTCAGGAGGGCAGAACCACTGGAACTCTGGAGATATCAAAAAAGTGTCCAGCTGGCCCAAAGGAGGGGGCCAAGTACTTCATCCCAGTCCCAGACAATAGCCTCCAAGAGAGATACACACAAATGTCCCAGCTCTGAGCAGCCCTCCCTTTCCCATGCAGAACTAAATCCCCACTGATTTTCACCACCAAATGCTATGCATGCTCCGCTTCTCATCTCTGTTGCTCTGAGTTGGGGATCCCTGCAAGGTGCTGAGAGCCTGATCTCCTGCAGAGAGGGAATTTTGCAGTTAAGATATTCCTCCAAATTCTCAGCTGCCACACATGGTTGCAGGGGCCAGCCTTTTCTGCAGCTCTACCCTTCTTACCAGTCTCTATGTGGCTTCTTCTGGAAATCCTTGGCTATAATAATTCAGTTCAACTAGCCTTCAGTTATTCAGGTTGATTAGCCTATAATTCAGCTGTAAATCAGGTTTGGTGCCAGGAGCAGTGAGTGCAGCTTCCACTTACTCTGCACCCATTTTTGAATCTCTTACCTGGTGTGTGTGTTTTTTGTTATTGTTGTCATTGTTATTGTTTTACAACAGAATGATTTTAGCTAATCCAACCCAATAGATTCAAAAGTTTAAAAACTTATTAAATCATTAGTATCGCTATTCACATTTATTGAATGCCTACTGTGTGTAGTGCACTAGAATCCACTCTAGTCAAATACATCAAAAATCTGAATGCAATTTTCTTGGCATTTTAACCAATTGTTTTGATATAATATGGATATGACCCAAGTTCTAGAAGTTCTAACTTCCTGAGTTTTTTCTTATTTATTTTCATGATTTTTGTCCCATTAGTAATTTTCCTAGAACATTTGGGTATGAAAAAATAGGATATTTACATTCAAATTCCCACACACATTGAAAATGCTTTCCCAAACCATGTCAACTTGCTGTATTTCCATTATCACTTGGGCACGCTAAGGGTATCTGCCTTCAAAGAGCAATGATATTGAAGACAGTTATTTTTCTAAGCTGAACAGAGTTTTCCTTGCCAAAATAAATAAATAGTTAATGAGAACATCTGGGTGAAATGAATTACAACCAGCACTTAATTCTGTACCTTTCTCAATGCTCTACCTTCCATCTCTCTATATCTTTTATAGTAGCTTCCAGCCTTCCATACTTTGTTTAGGAATTCTTAACATGACTTTTAGCATTATTAAATAACAAATTCTAAAGCCTGCTTTATCTGTTATATCTTCCAATGTAAGAAATCAAAGAATACTAAGGCTTTGTACTTGTGGTGTTATTATGAGGAAATAAAAAGATAGATATGTCTCAAAAATGTTTGCAAGTCATAAAAATGTGCTTTTTTCATTGTTGTTTTTTGTGTGTTTTTTTAGAGACATCTTAAATTCATTTGTTCACTATTTAATCAATTTAGAAATCATCCTCCCTACTTTTCTTGACTTTTCCTTTTGAATTTCTTATCTCTGTCAATTCTTAAGCTCCAAATTTTGTAGTCACTGACTAATTCTTCTTCTGTATCTCTTACACCCAGGCAATACACAAGTCTTATTAGTATTATTTATACATGTTTCTACCTTAAATTTCATTCCCAGAGAAAACTCGTCATTCTAAAACACTATTTCCCTCTGAATGGATTATTATACCTACTTATCTCACAATCTGCTTTCTCCCTGATTAAGCCAACTAATAAACCATGGTTAATTTAATTTCCTTTAAATTATATACCCATCATATCATTCATCTTCTCAAAAATCTGTGATATTTTCATATTTACTGGTACTACTCTGCATGGCTTCTAAGGTCCTCTATAATTGGAAGATTTTTAGTTTAGTTGTCCAAGTCAATTTCCCACTTTTCTATTACACAATTACCCTGCTTTCATCAGATATTTTTCTACACTATGCTGTTCATAACCTTCAAAGTTCAAGGAAGTCACTTCTCCTCCATGAATGTTCTTTATCCCAGAGTCTGTAGTGAGTAATTTCCTTCTAGGATTTCCTATAAGACATTTTATGACTCCTTTTTGACTCCTTATACTAGCACTTAATTTTATAGTCATGAATTTAAAAAATTATTTTAAATATTAAATTATTTTCATCCTATCTTCCTAACCAAAGTAGAAACTCTTTGAAAGCATGGCCCTTGTAATTTCTTGCAGATGCTCTATAGAACCTAGCATATTATTACACATTCAATAGATTCTCAATGAGTATTGATAAAGAGTCTATCAATATTTCCTGATAAGGAGAGTTAGAGTTAAATCTCATTTCTGAATTTTTAATTTACTGCCACCAGACCATTTACCCAGTAAATGAGAGCACTTGTCCTACTTACCTTCTTCTATCACTTAATTGGACAAGATGACAGGTTTTTCCTTGTTTTATGTACCCTGTCCATTTATAAACTTTACCAAAATTTAGTCAATAATCTATGCTTTATTAAAACAGAGTTTGGAAATTTTGTGATTCTGTATACTGTGCAGATTGACAATCATTTATGGTAGTTGACATTGCTATAGCACATACATCAGATATGCCTTCTTTTCAGTATCACATGTGTGGCTTCTACATTCTTAAATACATGATTTACTATGATATATAATGTATAGTTACAGTCATTTTTAAAAATATATTTTTTATTAATTTTATAGAGGAATGGAGAGGGGTAGAGAGATAAAAACATAAATGATGTGCCGAAACCAGTTTGGCTCAGTGGATAGAGCGTCGGCCTGCAGACTGAAGGGTCCCAGGTTCGATTCCGGTCAAGAGCATGTACCTTGGTTGCGGGCACATCCCCAGTGGGAGGTGTGCAAGAGGCAGCTGATCGAAGTTTCTCTCTCATCGATGTTTCTAGCTCTCTATCCCTCTCCCTTCCTCTCTGTAAAATATCAATAAAAATATATATTAAAAAAATCAATGATGGGAGAGAATCATTGATCAGCTGCCTCCTGCACAACCCCCACTGGGGATTGAGCCTGCAACCTGGGCATGTGCCCTGATGAGGAATCAACCTTGACCTCCCGGTTCATAGGTCGACACTCAACTACTGAGCCATGGAGGCTGGAGTCAGTTACATTCTTAATTACAGACTTTCAGAGTGTGAAATAACCATAAAATTTATCTAATTCAAATTCTAGAATCTCTTGCATAACATTTATTCATTTATTGAACACATCTTGACTAAATACGTCTCATGTATTAGTCAGTCAGATAGTACTTGACTACATGTGGTGACATGCAACTCTCAACTGCACAAAGCCACCCACTCTATCATAGAATGCCCTGTTGAAAAGGTCTCCCTTGTAGTTCACTGAAATCTGCTCTCTGGAACTTGTTTTGTTTATCTTATTTTAGTTATTATTTTGGAAACTATAGACAACGTAACACAATTCTAGTACCTACTCTGTAGGACAAGCCATTAAATATTTAAAACAACTCTCATGCTACCTTACAGTAATATTTCTCTTCATGCTGTCATGCCAGCACAACTCCTTTCATGTCTCCTCACTATCCTGCTTATTGTACCCTAAATATGTTCCAGTGCTATTCTTATTAAGCTTATGTGATCTAATGACCAAAATTTGCAAACAACCATTTTACTGAAATTAAATTCATAGATAATAAAAACCTATATAATTCTTGAACTTTAATATAAATGAGAAATGCAATGATATAAATTTATCTATATATATAAAAGCCTAAGCGACTGCCCAACCACCAGGGGGCAGATGCTCCGACTGGTAGCTATGATGCACACTGACCACCAGGGGGAAGATGCTCAATGCAGGAGCTGCCGAGCTGTGGTGATTTGGCAACTGTGGTTCTCAGGTGATGCACCCGGAACCAGAGAAGAGGGAGCCTGATTCCAGGGTGCATCACCCAAGAACCGCCCTCTCACAATCCAGGACCCTTTGGCAGATTCTGTAGAGCAGATTTTGGCCTGATCCCTGCAGGTCAGGCCGAGGGACCCCACTGGTGCATGAATCCATACACTGGGCCTCTAGTAATAGAATAAAATGTTTTATAATTTGTATAATAACAACTAAATTTTAAGACAAAAAACTTCCTCAAGTTTTCAAAGTGTCTGCTGGGAAACAGCACCTACCCCCACAATTCATTGGTAATCCCCCTGATAATGCACTCTTCTAGGTGGCCAATTTTAAAAGTAGCACTTCACGTATAATCTAACCTACTCATATAGAGTAAAATGATATCTTGCTTCATTCTATGGACTGTACTTCAACTATTAGAGCCTAACATTACAAGACCTTTCTTATTCACTCTTTGAGCTTACTGTTTAAGTTTTCTAAGTGTGAAAGCATGTTGCTTCCCTTTTATATTTAAATATTTTAAATATGCAAATAAACCCATATTTCCATTAAATGTAACCATGTTAGATTTGGAATATTTCCCCAATCTATTGATATTTTTAAATCATGCTTGTGTTATGTATATTATTCATTCTGCTTCCCAGTTTAATTTCAACTCTAAATTTGATAAATATTTCTTTTTATGTCTTTATAAAAAAGAAGACTGAGAGAGAGAACCACTTAGTGAACCTCTAGGAAATATACTGAGAATATGTATAATAGTGGAGACAATATGGCTAACTGTGTAAGAATCACAGGCTCACTCTAGAGTCACAGGATTTGGACGCAAATCAAAGCTTTGCTACTTTGCTGGCTGTGCAAATTAGAAAACTTTGTACCTCAGTTTCCTCATTAGCCAAATGGGTTTTACTACAGTATTTCCATAGAGTTGATTTAAAGAACTAAGGTAATATACTGTGGGTCTGGTGCTTGGTAAATGCTCAGTAAATATTTTAATGGTTTAAGAGCTCAAGTCATGAACTTGTTCCTGTGTTGAGTCAGTAGCCCAGCCATTATTCTCATAGAATCAACTGTTTATATATCTGGAAAACATTTTTCCCTAGTATGTAAACGATTTCTGTAGAACAAATTACCCCAAAACATGCTAGCTTAAAACACCAAACATTTATTATCTCACAGTTTTTGTATATCAGGAAAATCTGGGCACAGCTTATCTGTATTTATATGGCTCAGAGTCTTTCAACAGACTGCAATCAAGGTGTCAGCCAGGGCTGGGGTCTCACCTCACGGCTCATCTGGGGGCAGGGGAGGGATAATCAACTACCAAGCTCACTCATGTGGCTGTAGGCAGGCTAACATCAGCTCCTTACCATGTGAGTCTTTCCATAATGTAACTCACAAAATGACAGTTGGAAGTTGGCTTCTCTCACAGTGAGCCAGGGAGGGAGGGAGGGATGGAAGGAGGGAGAGAGAGAGAGAGAGAGAGAGAGAGAGAGAGAGAGAGAGAGAGAGGACACATTCTTTGGTAAATTATTCACAGAAGCAATATCCCATAATCTTTGCCATATTCTGTTGATTAGAATAAGGTCAGTAGGGGGTAAGAAAACTAGAAGACACGGATCGTTAGGGACCATCTTAAAGGCTGCCTACCGCACCAAGCACAATGCTGGCAGGGTAAGTTGGAAGGCTGTGAATCATCTAGATTTGTTTAGCGCTCCAAGTCACTTAGTGGTCAGAAACTAGGACTGGAGTATGTTGACTTACTTGAGCCCATCCTTATGAACCACTCATCCCTTTTTTGGTACTGGCAAAGGCCCAGAAAAGTATATTGTAGTGGATACAATATGATGGAAAAAAGGGTACTGCCCTGGGTTGGAATTTCATCTCTGCCACTTATTAGCTATTTCACCTTACTAAACCTCAGTGTCATCAGTTTGAAAATTGAAAGAATGTACTCTATCATGCAGATTTCTTATGAAGAATAGATATATGTAAAACCTATAATGCAACATAGGTTATCAAAAAATGGAGATTATAATTAAGTATATATATGCATATATTTAAATACATGCAAATATATGTAAAAAACATATACCTTTTAATTTAAAATATATATATATTATATACCCATGGGTCATGGCAAAGTTCCTGATACATAGCAGTTATCTATATAACTGTTGCTTTAATATGTTTGGCTTCCTCCTTTGGTCCTTCAATTATGTCCCTTTGTCACACTACAATGCCAATACATTGAAGGGAATGACTTTATGTCTTTGTATTTCCTATGATCTAATTCATTTATAACACATTACAGGCATGTAATAAATCCTTATTGAATAAATGTAATCATTAATCATTAATAATCCACATTGCAATCTATCTTATTGCTCTAGCATTTTTCCCACTTTTCTCCACAAAGATATCTATGAGCAATTCGAATGCATATTCCATAATAGGTCTCTTTAGTTAGAGGTCATGTTGCAAAGTGATTATTTCTTCTTTAAGTTATGTTCCAAAGAATAGTATGATAAAGCCTAACTGGAGAAAATTAGTATATGAGTAAAGTCAATATTCTATATGTAATCATTTTCTCGCTCTTCTATTGCTCTCTTCTTCATGTCCTTTTCCTCTAGGAAATACTTCTGTTTTTGATCTTATTAATCTTGGTGATAAAAAGTCAATCATACTTGAATGTATAGGGGTGGGCAAAAGTCAGTTTACAATTACTCATATGGAAAAATATATAATACAATAATAAATAATAATGCAAGAATAAACTCTGTTTCTTCTTAAACTGTAAACCTACTTTGCCTTACCCGGTATATTCATGTATTTATATTTCAAAGATCCTATTTGGAGAGATATCCCTGAAATGACCTCTAATGGTGGTATTTTTGATATTATGGCAACTAAAGGGGGGAAATTATAGAAATACTAGAGTTTTCTTATTTGTCCCTTAAATCTCAACATTTCCTATTCTATATCAGTCTATGATAATTTTAACTTTAGTGTTTATAACTAATGGTGATTTTTTTGTTGTGAAATCACAGGTAATAATGTATTTATATATTTTATATGCCTTCTTTCCATAATTGAAGTAGATTTTAAGAATAAAATTCAAAAAAGTCTAAATCATGACTAAGAAAGAGAGAAAGTAGAAAAGTTGATCTTGCTGCTATGATTAAGTATCCTATTTGTCTTTGTGCTTCCTAGCAGCCAAGGAAAAAAAGTAAATTAGTTTTTACCATGTACTTAACACATATTATGTGCTAGGTGCTTTGACATTACATCTATCTTCACAACAATCATGGTGAATTGGTGTTAGAATCCTCATTTTACAGATGGTTACAGAGGTTGGAAAAACTATCTTGCCCAGTGTCACAAAACTATAATCCTAATGGAGCCAAGATTCAAGTCAAAGACTCTCTGACTTTACAGCCTGTACTCTTCAATAGTTCTCATGGTCAGAAAGGATAAAATGTAATAATTCCACAGAAATAAAGGCTTTTTTGGCATTAGATCATAAAATTAATTTTATGTGTGACATTGTATAAAGGGGACATTGAGCAATATGCTAAACAGTGCCCTTCTATAACAGATTTACAATAAATGCAAAGGGATATCCATATAGCTGTTTGGCTATTTTTAATGACCTTTGATAAGTGCCTAAAGCATAATATTACAGTGCAAGTGAGTGAAACTGAATCAGCAAATACTAAGCTAATTTGATCCTATGATACAGTCTTCTGGTGGTGTAAGGTGACTCAAGAATAAAACTGGAATTATGTGAACCAGCCATCAGAAGGCTAACTATTACATTTTATTAGCAAGTTTGGATAAAAGCTAAATTCATTTGTTCATGCCTTAAGCAAATGTGCATGAGCCATCCATATGCCAGGCACTGTGCTAGATTCTGGGGATCCAAATATATTTTTTAAAATGTTTCTACCTCAAAGGGGCTTGAAGTTGTTTTAGAATTAGACAAGCCAATGAAGAGAATGAAGTAAGTTAATTATAATAAAGTATGTTCATATTGTACAAAAGAATATGCCTTTAAACCTATCTGGAAGAGTCAAAGAGGTTATCAAAGTGGAGGTAAAATTTGAAATGAGACTTGAGGGATGAATATGACTTTCCCAGGCAGACAAGGGGTTGGTTGGGCAATTTGAAGAGATAAGATGCACTGAGGTTATATTCTCTGATAATGTCTGAAAGGGCAGTAGTATGTATTGCTCATCATAGGCAGGGTCATAGGCTGGAAAATCCAGAACTAATAATTGCTATCATTTACTAAGCATTTGTTTCTACACAATTATAGAGATTAAAAAGTAAATTTTTCAGTGGGTAAAGTGAGTCCATGAGAGGTCAAGTAAGTTGCCTGAGCCATATAGGTATTTAAAAGGGCCATGCTACCAACTACTGTGCTAATTTAATGTATGTGATAAGGTTGCCATCTTATGAAGGTTGAAAAGCTTTACCAAAATTTGTATCCAGATGACAGGGCACCCTACTTTCTCACAGAGGTAATATGTGGGGATATCGTCAGGCAAAACCAGACCTTGAATGTAATGGATCTTACATTCAGATCAATTCTAGTGTACCTGGACATGTGCTCCTCTCAGAAACCTAAGTTCTAACAAAGCATGGCATAAGTGGAGTTGACCTAGAAAAATGATGAAAACAATAGTCAATAGGCACTTTTCATGAAGGAAGAAAATGTGGCAATCGATACAGAACAAGTTTCCCACTGCTTTACTATTATACATTAGTTGCAAAATGTTTCCCAACCTGAATATGAAAGTACAAAAATGAGTTCTATGCTGCTATAAGCAATTTTTAACTGAATTACTGAGTTTTGAAAGATAAGTGCCAAAAGAATGGTTTAGGATTCTACCTAAATGTTGAGACATTCTTAGGAGTAATTTGTTAATAAGATTGCTCTAGTTCTTGACAGTAAAACCATGCAATCAATATATACATAGACACTAAACTTTTTTGTACACAGGATCTGCACCAGGAGATTCGATCTATCTACAAGTGACATTAAACCATTAAATTGTGTGTTAAAGACAATGGTAGCTAACATATGGCACTCTTTGATATTACTTGAAATAATGATCTTTCAAAGGACTATGACAGTCTCCTCTGATTATTTCATGGCATTAAAATGCCCATTTAAGGTAAGTATTAAATGCTGAGGTTCTGCTTGAAAGTTCTTTTGTCCCATCAAGGCTGATCCTTGGAGTTAAGGTGATCGACCATACCTGGAAACAGTATTATGTCATTTCTGGCAGTTTTCTCCACAGCTGAAAGACAACACAGTAATCTTTTTTTTTCTCCTTTATTCTTTATTGATTAAGGTATTACATGTGTCCTTATCCCCCCATTGCCCTTCACCCCCACTCATGCTCTCACCCCCCCCCCAACACAGTAATCTTTGACAGCAAAGTATTCTACTTCTAATCTAATTGTTCAGTGTTTTCTAGGGTTGTCTATCACATCAATTGATCCAGAGTTTTGTAAGAATAGAGGATTATATTTTTGGAAAAATTGAGTGAATTATACTTTGAATAGATCCAGACAAAATCACAACTAAATCAGCTGAAGAGTAAATAATTTTAAAGACTCTAAAATGTCAGGTAGTGAAGGGTTTTTCCTCCAAATTATATAAAGTTAGAGGTGGCTGATCAAATAGTGTGAAGGATTGAGTTCTGATGTACCAGTTAAGCAGAGATCCACCAGGGTCTCTTAAATTTTAGTCAGCATTATTCAACAACTATTGAGAATTTCTATGACATGCTAAACACTGGAGATACGGTAGAGAGCGCAGTGGATATTGCCTTTGCCTTCATGGAGTTTTTGTTCAATCCTTCAGTAGATAGATTCAGACATGAAGCAGTCACGGAAATAACCATGCAATTTCACCTGTGGCAAATGCCATGAAGTACAATTAAGAGGATCTCCATGTATAATATATCTGACCTAGTCTGGGGGGCCAAGGATGGTTTCCCTAAAAAAGTGACACATTACCTAAAACCTGAACAATAAGGAGTTAACAAGGTAAAGAATCTGTAGGCAGTAAAAGTTGGTAAGACCACAGGTACAAAGCATCCCAGGCAGAGAGAACAGCATGCAAAAGAGGATGTGACGCATGAAAATATGTAATATTATTGAGGAAATTAAAAAGGACTAGTGTGTATGGAGCAAAGCAAGTAATAAGGAGAAGTTAGAAATGTGGCTGGGGAATGTTGGTCCTATCATGTAGGGCCTTGTCCGCTGTGTTAAATATTTTGGTCTTTATCCTAAGACAATAGGAAAACATTGCTTAATTTAAATCAGTGCAGTGAGATGGCCATATTTGCATTTTGAAAACATCACTCTGGTTGCAGTGTGGTGAACTGAATGGAGGAGGACAAGAATGGTTGCAGGAAAATTAGTTAGGAGGCTACTACAGTTGTCAAGACAAAACAGTTTCATACAAGAGTGGTAACAGTGGAGATGGCGAGAATTGAATGGATTTGAAAAAAAATTAGACGGTAGATATTGGACCCAAAGATAAGGAAGCATTATGATGTGTCAGGGATTAGTCTTAGGACTCTGGTTTACACAGCTAGATGAATGGTGGTGCTATTCATTAAGATAGGAGACAATAGATCATTAGGTGCCTGGGAATTGAAATGAAAATCTTGAGTTTAAACATGTTGAATTTGAAGTTCTGGTCTTCTTTTAAATTTATCTTTATTGTTTAAAGTATTACAGATGTGCCCCCCCCCCTTTTCCCATTGACCCCTTCTTGCCCACTCCCTCCTCCCACCCCAGGCCTTCATCACACTATTATTTGTGTCCATGGATTATGCATATATGCATACCAGTTCTTTGGTTAATCTCTTCCCGCCCATCTACCCACACCTGCCTTCCCTCAGAGATTCATCAGTCTGTTCCATGTTTCTATGTCTCTAGATCCATTTTGTTCATCAGTTTATTTTGTTCTTTAGATTTCACATATGAGTGAGATCATGTACTTGTCTTTCTCTGACTGGCTTATTTAGCTTAGCATAATACTCTCCAGGTGCCTCTTTGCTGTCTCAAAGGATAAGAGACCCTTTTTTCTTAACAGCTGCATATTATTCCATGGTATAAATGTTCTGTTTTGATATGCAAAATGACAAGTAGGAAGTTGGACATGTTGGTTTAGGATGGAGTTTTTTAAAAAATCAGGAGGCATTAGCATATATGGTGTAGTTGAAACTAATTGCAAGTCAATATCTAAGTTAGGGAAAACAATAACTGGGTATCTACATCCAATTAATACGTTACAGAGCCTGGGCTAGAATAAAGATAATGCAAGGGCTATACATACAAATGTAGACAAGATGTCAAAATATTTTTAAGGACAGCCTTGTTTTACATCTAAATACAATATATCAGAAATGATTTTGTAATCTCATTTCTGAAGACACATGCCTTTATACCTGAAAATCTACTCCAATCTATAAAATCTGTACTTGTTAGATCAATGAACAATGTAGGCATAATCTCATTCATGTCTTCCTTTACGTGCTTGCCTCACATTATTAGTCCATGATCAAATCCCGCCCCCCCCCCCCAATTCTGTCCAATTTAACTACTATGAACAGTTGGTCAATGCCCAAGACCAGAGGAGCTGCAGCACAGACCTAAAGAGAAGGGTCTTCCTGCCTCTGCCAAACACCCTCATTGCCCATCAAGTTCACTCTCTAATTGCAGCAAAGGGTTTCCCAGGAATGCACCAAGTGCACATTTGTTTCTTCCACAGAAATTGTCCTGGCTTCTTCTAGCCTCATACTTGACCACATTTTAGCTTTTGCATTATATTTAAGTAGGGATTTTAAGAAGGCTAGTTGGATGTTGCCCTGGGGGTAGTGAACCCCCATGCCTTCAACCCCCAGTAGGCTATCAAGTGGATGTGTTTGCGTGGAGAAATCTGGGAATCCTGGAGCGCTGGCCCGGGTTGAGTCTCCCTGATCAGGCTCCATCCCCCACCTCCCGCCCCCCTCCGACCCCTCCCACCCAGACTTATGCTACCAGGCACCCCACCCCCTCTCCCCGCCGGCTCCTCCCGCTACCTCCGCCCCCTCTTTAACAGCCTCCTGCACCATCCTTGTCTCACACCCACTGGGCTCCAGCCTAGCCGCCAGCCACACTTCCCGCCCTCGCCTGGAACCGCGCCGCCGCCCTCGCCGCCTTGCTCTGCCCGAGATCAGCTCCTGGGCCCTGTTACTCCCCGACCCCGCCACCCTCGCCCACTTCGCTGCCGCTGCGCCCCAGACTCGGTAGGCTCCGCGCCCCGCGGGCGCCCACGACTCCTGGTCCTTGAGAGCCCGCGCGCCCTGCTGACTGAGGTGCTTCAGTCCCCACCTCCGCCACGGCCAACACGAGTGACACACATCGACACCGACACCGACACCGACATCGGCACCGCTATCGCCATCGCCACAGCCGCCGCACCACCATCTCTGTCACCTCCACCATTCGCCCGCCGCCCACCAGGGCCATGGAGCAAACAGGTAGCAGGAAGCGGAAAGCGCCCGCCATCGAGGGGGCCGCTGCGAGCTCGTCGTCGTCGCAGGGCTTGGTGGTGGTGGCTGGAGAGGGCCCGCTGTTGCTGCCCAAGAAGCAGAAGCGGCCGGCGACGCCGCGCTCGCTGGTGCCCTACCTGATGGGCCGCGAGGTGGGCGCGCAGGGCCGCGCGGGGTTCCCTGGCTTCGAGGACAAGCTGCGCGGCTACGCGGTGCAGAAGCTGCCAGAGCTGCTGCGAGAGCGCGAGCTGGCCCTGGGCACTCTCAACAAGGTGTTCGCGTCGCAATGGCTGAACGCCAGGCAGGTGGTGTGCGGCACCAAGTGCAACACGCTCTTCGTGGTGGACGTGCAGTCAGGCCAGATCACGCGAATCCCGCTCTTGCGGAATCAGAAACCCCAGCCGGCTCGGGCCCAGCCAAGCTGTGGCATCCACGCCATCGAGCTGAATCCCTCCAAGACGCTTCTGGCCACCGGGGGCGAGAACCCCAACAGCCTGGCTGTCTACCATTTGCCCACCCTGGACCCCGTGTGCCTGGGCGACCGCCATGGCCACAAGGACTGGATCTTCGCCATCGCCTGGATGAGTGACACTGTGGCTGTGAGCGGGTCCCGCGATGGCACTGTGGCTTTGTGGAGAATGGATCCGGACATGGTCAATGGCAGCATTACCTGGCACAATGACGCGGGGCTCCCTGTGTACGCCCACATCCGTCCGAGGGACATGGACACCATCCCCAGGTCCAGCACTAACCCCAGTAACCGAAAGGTGCGGGCCCTGGCATTCAGTGGCAAGAACCAGGAGCTGGGAGCAGTGTCCCTAGATGGCTACTTCCACCTGTGGAAAGCCCGCAGCACCCTGTCCAGGCTGCTGTCCATCAGGCTGCCCTACTGCAGAGAGAACGTGTGCCTGACCTACTGCGATGAGTTGTCCCTGTACGCGGTGGGCTCCCAGTCCCACGTCTCCTTTGTGGATCCGCGCCAGCGCCAGCAGAACGTCCGGCCCCTGTGCTCCCGAGAGGGCGGCACTGGTGTGCGTTCCTTGAGCTTCTACCAGCACATCATCACCGTGGGCACAGGCCATGGCTCCCTGCTCTTCTATGACGTCCGTGCCCAGAAGTTCCTGGAGGAGAGGGCATCGTCCAACCTAGACTCCTCCCCAGAGCCCTCAGGGAGGAAGCTCAGGCTCACCTGTGGCAGAGGCTGGCTCAACCACGATAACCTGTGGGTGAACTACTTCGGAGGCATGAATGAGTTCCCCAACGCTCTCTACACCCACTGCTACAACTGGCCTGAGATGAAGCTCTTTGTGGCTGGGGGGCCTCTCCCTTCAGGCCTCCACGGGAACTACGCAGGCCTCTGGAGCTAAGGATGGCCACTGTGTTCTCCAAGTGCCCAGATTTTCCCTCTAGGCCCCTCTCATTTTCCTTCACACCACCATCTTTTTTGCAAAGAATTTTAGTTAACCATTAATTGTGTTCTCTCTTTGAGTGATTCACATACGCTATTTTTCTGGGCTGTACAGTCATGGTTCCCATTACAATTCAGTGCTTTAGTTTTTACCAGTATTTCAAAAGTATGTTCAGGTCACATTTCTGATGTATGTTATTTCAGGAAACTGTGCTACAAAGTGTCTTTTGGGCTGGTCTGAGAAACAACCCATAATATAACAGGGCAGGTTTATAGCCCTGCTCCAATGAGAAAATGCTTTTCAAGTTCTAGATTGCCACCATTTGGGGGGTGTTTCATTTAGATGTTGGAAACTCAGTGTTTGCTCTTTGTATATTGTTGGTGCATAAAATACTTTAAAAATATGTTCTCTTAGTTAAGAAGTTTTACGATAGTGTTCATCCTATTAATTGCAGTTTTGATTATTCAATGTAAATTTAGCATCACTACCCCTAGGCTCTCATTCTTCTTGTTTAAAGCTGCTATATTATGGCCTGCTTTCTTGGGCAGCATTTATGCTAAAGATTTTCAGAGTTAATCAAAACTGAGCTACATGTGGCAGGACAATCAGGGAGGTTCTTTTTGGGGTTAACATTTCTTTAAAATTCAGGTAACATTATACAGGCAGCCATTTACAGAGAAAGGCTGGCTGTTGTACTCAATGTAGTTGTTTCTGACAGTTTTTTTATTGTATACATGAATAATGCTTTTATCTCAGATGAATTTGTGATGGATTGCAGAAAAAAAATAAACATTCAGCATTTTAGCAATTAAGTGCTTCCCTAAAGTTTTTGAATGGTTAAATATACATTTTATTATATCTCAGTTGTCCTTCTAGGAATACATTAAAGTCAAAATCTTCCAGGAGAGAAAGTGAAGCTGAAACATCAGCTATGCATACATTACTTTGTACACTTGTTTTTGAAAAGCAAACTTATGCTATTAACATGGGTTAAAAGATTAACATCTTGAATACATAACATCTAAATGTACTTGCTATAAGTTAGGACATTTAAGTGTCACTTGTGCTTTTAAGATGATTTAACAAACATTTTTATTTACACAAATGTGCATGTTGTGCTTATAACTACCTATTCACATATACTGACTTCCCATGTGAGGAAAGGCATAAATATATACCACTTTTATGCAGATATTTCTAATATTTTAAACTACAACCATCAAAACTTCCCACTTGCTCTTTATTTTGTTTTGTTTTTGTATTTTAATTTAAATTAGGTAATACATGCACATGACCAAGACAATCATACTTTATAAAAGCTGTGCAATGAAAAATAAGTCTGAAACCCTGGGATTTCTGATCTTCTGCCCATACATCACAAGCAGTACATTAGTGTGTTTGTCTATTTAGAGATATGTGTGTGTGCAATTGGTAAACAAATGATAGCACATGCTGCACATATCTGTGCCTTTTTATCACAAAATTTTAGAGATTGTTTCTTATATAGATTTATTTTATTCATATTAATTGTAGAGTAGTCCCCTGTATTGTTGAAACATACTTTATTTATTCATTACACATTTGATAAGCATTTATATTGGTTATTATTTTGTTACTATAAACTATTCCTCAGTGATTACTTAGGTGCATACATCTTTGTGCACATGTGTAGGTACATCGGTAGGATAAATTCCTAGAAATGGATTTCCTGGGTCAATTTTATATTTAATAGCCATTGCCAAATTACCCTCGAAAGAGGTCCTACCAACTTAACATCCCATAAATATGTATGCATGCCTGCTTCACCACACCCTTGCCACCAGTGTGTCATCAAATTCTGTGTTCTTTGCCAATGACATATCCACCTGATTTTGATCCTTTCTTTCTAAGCCATGGTGACTGAGTCAATTAGATTTGTGGTCAGAGTACCAAGAAGGATGTGAAACAAAGATCAAGAATATGAGGAAATAAGGGTAAGCAATAAAAATATTTTCAAGCCACAGCTCAGGCTCACATATCTGGAGATAGATTACAAAGGACTGCATTCCTTAGAATATACCTAATAGGCTTTCCTGATTTATTGCACCCCAGATTCACTTATATTCAATGCATCAAATGTCAGTGAAGAAAATCCAAGATGAAGATGAGAGCCTGAACTAGGTAGAATATCTGAGGTAAGTGTGGAGAGGGATGAAATCTTAAAAATGAGGAAAAGTAAAATGTGCAAACAGTAATTGGTATTTCATGTGAAGGGTGAAGAAAGCCAAAGAATTTAAGTAGATTTTAAGGCTCTGGCTTGAATCTTAATGAACAGCAGCAGCAAATGAATATAGGGAACATAGGCATAGAGGATACATGTGGAAGGTGATCAACTCGACTGAGCACATGTTGAATTTGAGGTACCTATGTGATATCAGGAGAACATGCCCAGTGAAGAATTGGCTGTATATCCCAGAATTCTGGGAAAGTGAGTGGTATGAGATGCTGGGAAATTCTCCTTTTATCATGCACAATAGAAAAGCCTATTAAGGATCCAAAAAAAGCAATGAGAAAAAAAGGGGGGATGGATACAAAATAGAAGAGGCTTATTTTACCCAAATTCTATGACCTCATCAGCTTAAGACAAAATTTTAATACTAAAAGTATGATGAATTTTGAGTCTCCACCTCAGTTCCAAAGACAGTTTTTCTTCCAAATATTCCCACCCCCCCCCAAATATTTACCTAGGATCTTGCATCAGTCAACTAATTAAGCTTTTTCATTGGCCAAATGCTGGTACCTTCTTGGAGAACTAAAAGTCGGACCTTAGCCACAAAGCAGGACTTCACAGTGATTTCTGGACCACTTAGCCTGCTGGTCTGAGATGTTTCCAGCATTCTCAACAGTCACCTGGCATGGGTACTGCCAGCAGCTGCACAGAGGTGAAGGATCACCTCACCACCAGCAGCTGCTCCTGGCCCATGTTTGAGTTTCCGCCTCAATGCCACAGGTGCTGATCTCTGCCAATTTTCCCAGGCTACCAAAGCACAAAGGAAATACCCAGTGGAGAATGTTCCTTTCTTCAGAACCACAATCATAAAAGCACAAATATAAAGAATTAGAAAAGAGAAAGAAGAAATCATCACAGGCATAGATTTATTAGACAGGCAAATGTAAAATCTGATTGAAAAAATTATTAAATTATTTTGTGGAATTTATACCAAAAATAAAAGCCATCTGAAAAGATACAACTAACTAAACATTTTCCAGGAAGAAATAAGAAATCAGAATAGATCATTAACCCTAGAAAATTGTGAGTGTTTTAAAATCTGCCCTTTCCTCCAAGAAAATCACATCCTATCTAATAAAAGAGTAATATGCAAATTAACCATCACTCCACTACACCCACAAGCCAAGCCAACCAGCCATTCAGGAATGAGTACGCAAATTAACCCAACCAAGATGGCTGCAGCCATGGAGAGAGCAGGAGGCTTGAGTTGCCCCTGGCAATGAAGGAAGCCAAGCTTCTGCAGCCCTGGCCTGCCTTGGCCTCCGCTCAAGGCTACAAAGTTTCAATTATAGAAGATAAATAAATCCCAACAAAAATGGCTGCGACCACGGAGTAAGCAGGAGGCTTGGCTCCGCTCAAGGCTACAAAGTTTCAATGATAGAAGATAAATAAATCCCAGATACCAGGGCCTCTGCTTGGGTCGCCGGGGGGCATGGCCAGCCTGCAAACCACCACAGGCCACTCGCCCAGGCTGCCCCACAACCCAAGGGAACCCCCACCCTGATCCAAGACACCCTTCAGGGCAAACCAGCTGGCCCCCACCCATGCACCAGGCCTCTATCCTATCTAATAAAAGAGTAATATGCAAATTGACCATCACTCCAACACACAAGATGGCTGCCCCCATGTGCTCAAAGATGGCTGCCCCCAAGTGGACAAAAAATGGCCACCACCAGATGGCCAGCAGGGGAGGGCAGTTGGGAGGGACCAGGCCTGCAAGGGAGGGCAGTTGTGGGTGATGAGGCCAGCAGGGGAGGGCAGTTGGGGGTGATCAAGCCTACAAGGAAGGGCAGTTAGGGGTGACTAGGCTGGCAGAGGAGGGAAGTTGGGGGTGACCGGGACTACAGGGAAGGGCAGTTGGGGGGACCCAGGCCTGCAGGGGAGAGCAGTTAAGGGTGACCAGGCCTGCAGGGGAGAGCAGTTAGGCGTGACCAGGCCTGCAGGGGAGGGCAGTTAGGGGCAAACAGGCTGGCAGGGGAGCAGTTAGGCATCAATCAGGTTGGCAGGGGAGTAGTTAGGGGGCAATCAGGAAGGCAGGCAGGCGAGCAGTTGGGAGCCAGCAGTCCTGGATTGTTAAAGGGATGTCCGACTGCCTGTTTAGGCCTGATCCCGGTAGGATCAGGTGTAAACAGGCAGTCGGACATCCCTCAAGGGGTCCCATATTGGAGAGGGTGCAGTCTGGGCTGAGGAACACACACCCCCATGCATAAATTTTGTGTACCGGGCCTCTAGTAAACATATAATAGGCATGTTATGCCTGATGGTCTCACAAATTATTTCACATTGTCAAGAAATCTTTAATTTTGAGCTACTTCAGAGCAAAAAGAGAAAAGTTCACTCTTTAATAAGGCCAGCATAATTTTCATGACAAAAAATGCAGAAATGAAGAGATCAATTTGACATATATAGAAGATGAAACTTATACTGTTAAAACACTGTAATCCATCAGTGTTAGAAAAAGAAACTATACCAAAGCAAAGCCAGTTCCTTGAATGCACAGTGCTCACTATTGAGAAGTCTATTATTGCAATGTATTATATTAACAGGTCAAATGATAAGACACATGTTCATGTTAATAAATTCCAGCCCTGGCCAATGTGGCTCAGTTGGTTGGGCATCATCCTGTGCATGAAAAAGTTGCCTGTTCGATTCCTGTTCAAGGCACATGCCCAGGAGACAGCTGATTGATGTTTCTCTCTGACATCAATGTTTCTTTCTCTCTCTCTCTCAAAATATTTCATAAATAAATAAATAAATAAATAAATAAATAAATAAATAAATTTCAATAAATAATTTAGTTAAACCCTACTACAGTTTTGATAAAATCCTTAGTAAGTAAGAGGAAATATATTATTCATGTGGTGAGTATGTGTGTGTGTGTGGGGGGGGGGTGTCTGTGTTGTGTTGTGTTTCACACCTGAAACAGAATCTCCTTTAATTGTACAACATTAGAGGAATTCCTATGAAAGTAAGGAACAAGACAATTCTAAAAATCACTACCAATATTTAATATTATGAAAATTCTAGATATAGCAAGTAGAAACGGTAGTAAAATAAAAGGTATAAATATTAGAAATGAGAAAGCAGTTCTAAAAAAATAAAAAAAAAAACAGCTGAAAAATACATTAGGAAACAATGAAATAATTTAGTAAAATATCCAGTTTTGAAATTAATACATAAAGAATCAATATGTTTCTATTTTCATTTATTTACTCCTTCAGCAAATATTTCTTGAGTGCTTACCATATGCCTGGCATTGTTATGTACATATACAAGAGCTGGAGATACTATGATAACAAAACAAGCAAGCCACGCCCTAATAAGGCTTGTGGTACATTGAGAAGAAAAGAGATAATAAACATATAAACTAGTAAATGTATAGTATGTCAGATGGTTGCCAATACCAAAAAAGAATAGGAAATAAGAATTTCAGAGGAGATAAATTTTTACTTTATTATTTTTTCTGAGATATAATTGACATACAACATTATATTAGTTTCAGGTGTACAGCATAATGATTTGATATGTGTATATTTTGTGAAATGATCACCACAGTAAGTTTAGTTAATATCCATCACCATACAGAGTTACAGATTCTTTTCTTGTGATGTGAACTTTTAAAGTTTAGTCTCTCAGCAACTTTCAAATATGCAATTATTATGTATAGTAACCATGCTGGAAGTTTGTACCTTTTGACCCACTTCACCCATTTCACAACCTCCCACCCCAATCTTTTCTCTGTATCTATGAGGGATGTTTTCTTTAGATTCCACATATAAGTGAACTCTTATGGTATTTATCTTTCTCTTTTTGACTTATTTCACTCAGCGTAATGCCCTCAAGGTCCATTCATATTATTGCAAATGGCAGAATTTCCTTCTTTTTTATGGCTAAATAATATTTCATTTGTATATATAAACCACGGTTTTGTTTTGGTTTTGACAGGCAATTGCATATTTTATTGTCATAGTATGTCTATTTATCTGCTCACTAGACAGTACATTTACTGACTGATTAAACAAATACTATATAACAGCACTTTGCTCAGCATTGGGGTTCAATGGTGGACAAAAATACAAACTCAGCCCCAAGACAGTTTATATTTTTAAATTTCATTTTTCTACAACTTACAGAAATCTTTATTTAAAAAAACTGCAGAATACTAGATTTACATATTAAATAAAAGCAGTCCTTTTTAACACAGTTTCTAAATTCAAATAATTAATAAAATAATTTGACCTATGGGGCTAGACTTTTCCCCCAAAGTCGCTGTTGTTTCATGGAATTTCCTCCTTTAATTTTTTTTTCAATTACAGTTTACACTCAATATTATTCTTTTTTTTTCCTTCACTGCCACTTTATTTTATTTTTTTAATTTTTAAAAATTTTTTATTGTTTAATGTATTACAAATAGTAGTACATATGTCTCCTTTTTTTCCAATTGACCTTTCCACCAACTCCCCTACCCCCCTGCACATGCCCTCTGTCACTTTATTTTATTTTATTTTAATTTTATTTTATTGTTTAAAGTATTACACATAGTAGTACATATATCTCCTTTTCCCCCCATTGACCTTCTCCCAGCCTCCCCTACCCACTGTCTCATGCCCTCATCCCACGCCCCCAGTGTCTTGTGTCCATTGGTTGTGCTTATATGCATGCACACAAGTCCTTTGGTTGATCTCTTCCCCCCCCCTCCCCAACACTCCCCAGCCTTCCCGCTGTAATTTGAGAGTCTGTTCGATGCTTTACTGCCTCTGTATCTATCTTTTTGTTCATCAGGTTATAATGTTCTTTACATTCAATATTATTCTGTGTAAGTTTCTTATGTACAGTAAAGTGGTTAGAAAATCATGTACTTAACAGACTGCCCCCCCCCCTGCTTTAAGTACCCTCCTGGCTCCATACATATTTACCTCAATACTAGAGGCCCGGTGCATGAAATTCGTGCACTGGGGGGGGGGGGAGGAGGGGGCTCGTCCCTCAGCCCAGCCTGCACCCTTTCCAATCTGGGACATCCTTCTCACAATCTAGGACTGCTGGCTCCCAACCACTTGCCTGCCTGCCTGCCTGATTGCTCCTAACCGCTTCTGCCTGCCAGCCTGATCACCCCCTAACCACTTCCCTGCCAGCCTGATTGATGCCTAACTGCTTCCCTGCAGGCCTGGTCGCCCCCAAATGTCCTCCCCTGCTTGCCCGGTTACCCCTAACTTCCCTCCCTTGCCAGCCCAGTCACCCCTAACTGCCTTCCCCTGCCAGCCCAATTGCCTGTAACTGCCCTCCCTTGCCATCCTGGTCACCCCTAACTGCCATCCCTTGCAGGCCTGGTCACCCCCAACTGCCGTCCCCTGCAGGCCTGGTCACCCCTAACTGCCCTCCCTTGCCAGATTGGTCATTCCTAACTGCCCTCCCCTGCAGGCCTTGTTACCCCCAACTGCCCTCCCCTGCTGGCCCTGGTTGCCCCCAACTGCCCTCCCCTGCTGTCCCTGGTTGCCCCCAACTGCCCTCCCCTGCAAGCCTGATCACCCACAACTGCCCTCCCCTGCTGGCCATCTTGTGGCAGCCATCTTGTGTCCACATGGGGGCAGCCATCTTGTGTGTTGGAAGGACAGTCAATTCTTTATTATATAGGATTGTTGGCTATACTCCCCATGCTGTAATCTGTAACTCTGTGACTAATCTGTATCTACCAATTTATACTGCTCAATCCCTTCACCTTTTCACCCAGTCCCCCAACCCCCTCTGACAGCTCTCAGTCTATTCTCTCTATCTATGAGTCTGTTTCTATTTTTTTTGTTCATTAGATTCCACATATAAGTGAAATCATATGGTATTTGTCTTTCTCTGTCTGACTTGTTTCACTTAGCATAATATCCTCTAGGTCCATCCATGTTGTCACAAATGGCAGGATTTTCTTGTGGTTTTTCTTTTTATGGCTGAATATTATTTAATTTCATTTTCACTATCCATTCATCCATCAATAGACACTTAAGTTGTTTCAATGTCATGGCTATTTTAAGTAATGCTGCAATGAACATGGGGATACAGATATCTTTTTGAGTTAGTATTATCATTTCCTTTGGATTTATACCCAGAAGTGGAATTGCTGGATCATATGGTAGTTCAAATTGTTTTTGTGTGAAAACTCCTTACTCTACCAATTTACAATCCCAACAATAGTGTACACAGGTTCCCTTTTCTTCTCATTCTTGCCTATGCTTGTTACTTCTTATCTTTTTGATAGTAGCTATTTTAATAAGAGTGAGGATATTTCATTGTGGTTTGATTTGCATTTACCTCATGATTGGTGATATTGAGCACCTTTTCATGTACCAGTTGGCCATCTATGTCTTTGGGAAAATATCTGTTCAGATCCTCTGTGTATTTTTTTTTTGGATGTCTTAAACAATAGACATTTATTTCTCAAAGTTCTGTAGGTTAGAAGTCTAAGATTGATGTGTCAACAGGTTTTGTTTCTCTTGAGGTTTTTTTTCTTGGTTTGCAGATGACCATCTTCTCTCTGTGTCCTCAGCCTTTACTTTGTATGTGTGTACACCTGGATTTTCTTCATCTTATAAGGACACCACTTCTATTGGATTACAGCCCCATCCTTATGACCTCATTTAACCTTAAGTACTGCTTTAAAGAATCTATCTCCAAAAATAGACAAATTGGGAGTTATGGCTTCAATATATGAACTTTGAGAGGATACAATTCCATCCATAATATAATTTAACAACCATCACAATTTAAAGAAAAGTTCTCTCAACCTTATGTTTTCTAGTCAGATTTTTACTTATTTGCACCAAGCCGCACACCCAACCCTGGCCCCAGAAGATCACTGCTATTTCTAATATTTTGATAGAATCAGAGTGTATATTGTTTTGGTTTATTAATATATATGTATAAATATTTTTGAAAATATAATTTTAATATATATTTTAGAGTAGGTAAATATTTTTATTTAAGTATAGTGTGTGTACAATATTAGTTTCATGTGTACAATGTAGTGATTTGACATTTATACATCTTATGATGTGATCACCACACTAAGTCTAGAAATCATTGTCACTGTGCAAACTTATCTCAATATTATTGACTACTAGAGGCCTAGTGCACAATATTTGTGCATGGGTGGGGTCCCTAGGCCTGGCTGGAGATCAGAGCTGATCAGGTTCCCTGCTTTTCCACCTCCTCCTTCCCTCACAGACTGCGCACCACCACGTGGTTCCCGCCTCCCCGCTTCCCCCCCTCCCAGCCCCGATTGGGCGATTGGGGCTTGTGGGCTAGAGGCAGCTCCTGCATTGAGCGTTTGCCCCTGGTGGTCAGTGCACATCACTGCGATTGGTTGTTCTGGTCATTCCATCATAACGGTCTCTTAGGCTTTTATATATATATATATATATATATATATATAGATATAGATATAGATATAGATATAGATATAGATATAGATATAGATATAGATATAGATATAGATATAGATATAGATATAGATATAGATATATATATAGAGATATATAGATATTACCATTCACATTTTTTTTTTGCTCTGTGTATTTTTAATAGGATTTTTTTTGCCATTGAGTTGTATGAATTTTCTGTGTATTTTGGATATTAAACCTTTATCAGATATATGCTTTGCTAATATTTTGTCCCATTCTATAGGCTAGCGTTTATTTTTTGAGGATGGTTTGCTGTGCAGAAGCCTTTTAGTTTGATGTAGTCTCTTTAACCCTTTTTAAATTTATTTTTGTGTATGGTATAAGATAATGGCCCAGTTTTATTATTTTTTACATGTGGCTATCCAGTTTTCCCAAAGCCATTTTTTGAAGAGACTATCCTTTCCCCATTGTATATTCTTGGCTCCTTTATCATAAATTATTGACCATATATATGTGGGTTTATTTCTTGCCTATCTATTCTATTCCAAAAGAGAATAGGGGATAGGCATTCTAGGGAGTTGAGTATGTAAAGGAAGGAGTGGAGTCAGAGGTCATGGGTGACAACAGTATGCTGAGGTATGCAAGCAATGACAAGAATCTGGAACTTTACTCTGAATGAGTTAAAAAACAAGGGAGAGTTCTGAACAGGGGATTTATGTTTTCGAAGGAAATATAGATGCTATGTTGATAATATACTTTAGAATTCAGTGGGGAAAAAACAGAGAAGGAGGCAATCAGTAGGTTACTGCAATAACCAAGATTAAAGGCGATCTGCAAACTCATCTTTTTATGGTTATGTGCTATATGACCATGCTATATATGCAAAACTAATCAGTTTTAAAAATCAGTAGAGTTTCTGGTTCAAAATGATAGACACCTCCTTCTAAGGATCTTATAGAAGTGACAGTAAAGAATATTTATATTGAATAACTCCATGTTATAAATAAGAAAGAGTCCATTATCAGATCAGACACTTTGACAATGTTCTCAAAAACAGAAAATAGTATTTATAGGTCATTCAAAGAGAGCTTGCGGAACTAAAACCAGGAGCTCTTAATGCTATGACCAAACATTGAAGTTCTCCATAAGATGTAATAGGCAATTAATCGTGCTGTGCTTTCCTAAGGAGACATAAGAAAAAAAGAAAATAGATAGCATCACTTTAATAAATAAAGTTGAGCAGAGTCACCACAAGCCTAAGATACAACTACAAGAATGCTGCCATTTTGATGGAAGCCAGTCTTCATGGAAAATCTCCCCCAAAGTTCCCAAACTATACTTTGATATACATCAAGAGCAGGAATTGATTTCTAAAGTGGCAAGCATAGTTGGAGGACTGTCCATAGAGGTGCATGGCCTTTCTCCAAAGGATGGAATACTAATATTAAAATTTTGGAGCTGGTTCTTCATGTACCAATATGGATCAATATTTCATGTTAAGTGAAATAAGCAAATTGCAAACTAGAGACATATTATAATTGTAGATTTTGTATAACAATAGAAGGAGAAAGATGAGAGGAAGAAGCATATTGTATATATAAGAATATATACAAAAGGGTTAACCGTGTGTCTCTAAGAGAGTACAATAGAGAACTCTCTTCATATTTTAAATTGTTATGTAATGCTTGAACAGTCTATATTAACATACATTTCTTTAGCAAACAGAAGGGGAAAAAACAATCCTACCTAATAAAGACAGAATATGCTAATTAACCATCACTCCATCACAAAGATGGCTGCACCCACAACTGAGGCCAAGTTCACATAAGGAGCCTTAACGAGCAATCAGCAGGGACCTGAGGCTACACCATCCCCTGCCCCCGTGGGGCTTGACAGGGGACCTCAGGCCATGTCACCCACCCGGCAGGGCTTGACAGGGGATCTCAGGCCTCACCCTCCACCCGGCAGGGCTTGACAGGGGACCTCAGGCCGCACCCCACACCAGGCAGGGCGTGACAGGGGACCTCAAGGTGCACTTCCCATCCTGGTGCTAGGCTAGGGGACCTCAGGCTGCTCCTCCCTCCCCAGCGCCAGGCCGGGGGACCTCAGGCCACGCCCCCCACCTGTCAGGGCTTGACAGGGGACCTCAAGGTGCACTTCCCATCCTGGTGCTGGGCTAGGGGACCTCAGGCTCCTCCTCCCTTCCCAGTGTCATGCCGGGGAACCTCAGGTGGCGACCCCCACCAGGTGGGGCTTGACAGGGGAATTCAGGCCACACCCCCACCCCAACACCGGGCCAGGGGACATGAGACTGCGTCCCCCTGCCTGGCTGGGCTTGACAGGGGACCTCAGGCCGTGCCTCCCACCCAGCGGGGCTTGACAGGGGACCTCAAGGTGCACCCCCAGTGCTGGGTCGGAGGAACTCAGACCATGCCCCTGCCCAGCAGGGCTTGATGGGGGACCTGAGGCTGCACCGCCCTCCCGGTGCTGGGCCGGGGGACCTGAGTCTGTGACCCCCTGCCTGGCAGGACTTGACGGGGGACCTCAGGCCATGCCCCCCACCCAGCGGGGCTTGACAGGGGATCTCAGGCCGTATCTCCCACCTGGCGGGACTTGACAGAGGACCTCAAGGCATGCCCTCCACCTCGGTCTGGGCTGGCGAACCTCAGGCCAAGCCCCCCATCCTGGTGCCAGGCCAGGGGACCTGAGGCTATGCCCCCTGCCCGGAAGGGCTTGACAAGGGTGGGACTGGCCGGGTCTGGATCTAGCCCAATGGTGGGGAGCGGGCCGGGTCTGGGCCTCACGTGATTTTGATGTGCATGTGGGTGGTCAGGGACTTGACTCTGGGTCCTGTGGTGAGCCCTAGACTCTGACAGGAGGAAGGTTTTCATATATATTTTACTAATTTTCTTTCATCTCTGAAACTTCTATTATAGAGAAAGGGCAAATAGCAATATTAAATTATTTCCTCTAATTAATTCCCTTTCAATGTGCATGAATTTCGTGCACCGGGTCACTAGTGAAGATATATTATTAAAGGCCTGGTTGGACTGGTGAGGAGAAAAAGGCAATGATTGATAGTGCTTCATGCAGCAAGAAGCTAAAATAAGCTAAAGATGAGAGAAATTAATTTCTATGTAATATGGAAATCTATGAAGGCCTTTTGCCAGAACAATTGCAATAGTGACCAACTTCATTATCTCCAAGAAGGGATAAAGAATTCAGTGTGTCTCAAAACTGAGCATGGAACCCTTTGTCTCACAAACACCTGAAAGGATTGTGGTTTTCTATTTCTTTTTTCTCATCTCCTCCAACCACTCAGTGTTGGACAAATAGTGTGAGAATTACATAAGCACTACCTCACGGTGTCTACAGAATCATGACCTAAATGTTACTGACTCACATGCAGAACAAAGAGAAGATATGATCCAGAAGAACCTTATCAATTTCAAGAATTCATGTTGTTCTTTAACCTTTCCTGATACATGTGTGTGTGTGTGTAATGATATAGTAATATCCTCTATAATAAAAGCCTAGGTGGAGTCACCCCCTTGTGGGGCACCCTTGTGCAACATTGTCACAAGATGGCCACCACAAGATGGCTACACAAGATGGCCACACGCACAGCAGAGGCGGGGCCCAGTGGCTGCTCCGTGTGGTGAGGCCTGGGGGTCCCGGCATCTCCACTGCCTCATTCAGAAGAGGCAGGTGCCGGCGGAGGAGGTGGGTCTCAGCAGGGGAGGGCAGTTGGGGGCGATCAGGCCAGCAGGAGAGGACAGTTGGACAACCCCCGAGGGGTCCCAGATTGGAGAGGGTGCAGACCGAGTTGAGGGACACCCCCACTGCCATGCACAAATTTTGTGCACCAGGCCTCTAGTATATTAATAATTATAATATATAAAATCCATAGCCAGAAGCTAATTTGAAGAACTGGAGACTTCCAATTATTTGCATACTCATTTTTTTCTCAAAATATTTTGCTGATTATACAAACATAGTTTTAGTTTTTTTGGACACCTAACTGTCCATTAATCTTCTCTAGTTCCACATGCACAACTATAAGTATAGGGGGGGTGAGTTTCAGCTTTGGTATAGACCAGTGGTCGGCAAACTCAGTCAACAGAGCCAAATATCAACAGTACAACAATTGAAATTTCTTTTGAGAGCCAAATAATTTAAAGTTAAACTTCTTCTAACACCACTTCTTCAAAATAGACTCGCCCAGGCCATGGTATTTTGTGGAAGAGCCATACTCAAGGGGCCAAAGAGCCGCATGTGGCTCGTAAGCCACAGTTTGCTGACCATGGGTATAGACCAAGGTGTATTCTCAATCACTGCTATAATACAAACTCATTCCCATCTCTTATAATGCCAGACCTACCTTATATTAATCTAACCTCTGACAAAAATGAGACTTTACTGTATTATTTATAAGGAGAAAGGAAAAAAGGTAATCACTCAGAACTTTAAAAAGGTATATAGAGTCTATAGCCACTGAGAAGGAAGAAACAATTCATGAAGTCTTCTTTTATTCTCAATAGTATGACTTGAGCACTATTAATACATAGGAGCATATTGCACATATCCTCCCTATTGTTTATAAAGAACACTTCTGAAATCTAGACACTCTTACTTACAAAGGGTGATAATCAATGCATGAGTCTTCAATTAAATATCATAAATATTTAGCATTGGGAATATAAAGCAAAATGATGTAATAACTAAATTTGCTCATTTATCTTGTTTTTCACTAGGTTTTATTCAATACTCAGTCATAATATTGACATATATCATAATAGCTGGTTGATGTAGCTATAAATAGATGAGTCAATTCATTGAGAAAGAATCATTCAAATCAGTGATTTAGACTAATGTGGACAAAATCACCAATAGAATAATAGTAATAATCCCCCCTCACTCAACCCATCTAGCTGCTTTGAATTTGATAACCTGAGAATATTCTAATATTGCTCTGGAAAACCAAACAAATATTCTCTATAGAATAAAAGACTGAGATCACGAATTAAATTAATCTATTTGTAAAAGGCAATTTCTATAAGCAAAAGAGCAGAGGCACCGTAACAGGATCAGAACCTTCTGCTGAGAAGGCACATTAGATAGAGACATATATTTGACCTTCAAGATCTCAGTAGAATAAAGATCCTTGTGTCACAGCTGTATAAGTAGTAGCCAGTATTTCATCTTCATCTGAAAAGGGATTTTATTACTATACCTGTTTATTGGGGTCTCTATCTTTGTGTGTGTGTTCACATATATAAACACCTGCATCCAGACAAAGATAAACTATCTTCAATGTAAGGAGTTCAAGGTAACATCTTATTAAAATCTTGAATCTTCTTTGTTTTACTTTATAACTCTCAGTGGGTGACTCACCCAGTCTCAAAATGAAAAACACAAGTCATACTAATGGCAGAGCACTGCAGTTACCCACAGCATCTGTTATTGTTGTTATATTGTTTCCAATTTGCTGGGCTGAGTATTGAGTAATGGCACTATCTTTCTTTAAGAATAAACATTTTAAAATTCTCAAAACTTCAAAAAAAATCTCTAAACTTCCAAGCTATGTAATAATCAAGCCTTCATTTTACCTCAGTATTTGGAGTGCTGTTCAGATAACAGCAATTAGTTCTGGCTTTGTAAATGTCGAACATCAAGGTACAAAGTGTATACTCTGCATTAAGCAGTGCTTATGGGAAATCAGGTGGGGAAAGTAACTTGCTTTTGGAATCTATACTATCCATTAAGCTTCTCCTAAGGTCACTTCATATAGAGAAAAAAATAAATTGGTAAATACATATGATAATTTGCTCACCTCCTATTATTAACATGCACCTACATAATATATGGCCTAGACTGGGATTAATGAATGATAAAATTGTGTAGGTCTATATAAAGACTATTAAAGCTCATATAGTATAATCTCATTTTTAATTATCAAGTTTTTTATAGTGGTAATTTAAATGTGGATCTTGAGTTTCAATTTTAAAATAACAATGCAGATATAATGTAAAAAAGAAACCTCATGTCTCTACCATATGAACTGAAATAAATTAATGGATGAAGCAGAAGTTATACATTCCCTTCTCAGAACAAACTTATGGTTGCCAGAGGGGTGGGGGTGGGGGTTTGGGTGAAAAAGGTGAAGGGATTAAGAAGTACAGATTGATAGTTACAAAATAGTCATGAGGATATAAAGTACAGCATAGGGGATATAGTCAATAATATTTTAATAAGTACATATGATATGGTGCCAGGTGGTTACTTGAAATATCAGGGGGGACACATTGTAACATATATGATTGTATAACCACTATGCTGTATGCCTGAAACTATAACAAAATAATATTGAATGTAAACTGTAATAGAAAAACAAAGTTAAAAAATCCCTTCTTGCCTACCCCGAGGTAAAGACTCACTATAACATTTCAGGAAGTCTATGTCCAGTTCAAGTTTTATACTGTTATGTATTTATGTTTATTTGACAAATACTTAAGTACTTAGTATGTGCCAGATGGTTATTAACACTTTCCAAAGATTTGCTCATTACACCCTTATAGCAATCTACATTATACAGATGACCATTCTACAGAGGAGTAAATATTTTGCCCAAGGTCATAAGAGGTAATAAGATGCAGAGTTATATCTAGAGTCAGTCCATATATATGCATGTTTTCATCTATAATATACAGAATGACTTTTTAGTAATTTTGTGTGCCTTACATAATTTATATAAATTATATACTGAATTTATTCAGCAGTTTCCTCTTTTTTCACCCAACATTATGTGCTTGAGACCTTCTAATATGTGTGTATATAACTGTTTAGTTTATTTTAACCACTGTGTATCATTTGTTATAGTAATATGCCACAATATGTGTATTATATCAATGGATAATTGGGTTCTTACCAAATTATTTTGTATTTCAAGCTATGTTGCAATACACTTCATTTAAAAAATGTTTTGTGATGTACACATGTGATAACTGTTCTGGATTTTTTTTTTTAATGTAGAAGTGGACTTGCTGTTTCATAGAGTGTGTACATTTTTAAAAACATATATTTTTGTTTATTTCAGAGAGGAAAGGAGGAGAGATTGAAACATCAATTATGAGCGAGAATCATTGATCAGCTGCCCCCTGCACACCCCACACTGGGGATTGAGACCTGGGCATGTGCCCTGACCTGGAATCTAACTGTGACCTCCTGGTTTATAGGTCAATGCTCAACCACTGAGCCATTCGGGCTGGGTGAATGTGTGCATTTTTAATTAGCTTTATGCTGCCAAAACAGAACTCTAAGCATTCTGTGATGAGGAATTATGACCTCGAAGATCCTGGCTCCAGATATACATTCACATTCTCCCAGCAATACAAGCAATAATCTGGATGCTGCTATTACAGGATTTTGCAGATATAATTAAAATACCAAACCAGCTGATTTTAAAATAGGAAGATTATCTGGGGTTGGCCTGACTTAATCAGGAGAATTCCTAGAAGGGATTGGGCTCTTACTGAAGAGAAAAAATTGAGGCATAAGAGGTTTTTGACACAAGAGAGATTCTTTGTGGCTGACTTCAAAGATGGAGAGGATAATGACTCCCAGCCAAGAACCAGCAAGAAAATGGGAACCTCACCCAGCCAGTGCGCTTAGTGATTGAGTGTCAACCCATGAACCAGGAGGTCACAATTTGATTCTCAGTCAGGACACATGCCTGGGTTGCAGGCTTGAACCCCAGTAAGGGGCATGCAGGCAGCAGCCAACTGATGATTCTCTCACACCATTGATGTTTCAATCTCTCCCTCTCCCTTCCTCGCTCTGAAATCAATAAAAAACATATATAAATATTTTTAAATGGGAACCTCAGCTGTACAACCACAAGGACCTGAATTTTGCCAACAACACGAACAAGCTTGGAAAGAGTTTCTTCCCAGAATTTACAGATGAGAACAGAGAAAGCCAAGATCTTGATTTCATTCTTGTAAGACTCTAAGAGCAGATGACCTAGTTACAATGTTCCTGGACTGCAAACCTACTCCTGTGTGAGGTAATAAATTTTAATTATTTTAAGCTGCTCAGTTTTTGCTTATTTGTTAGGCAGCAATAGAAAACAAACACTGGCTGTGTCTATTTTTCCTCTTACAAGAAATATATAAAATTTGCTTTTGCCTCACATGCTCACCAACACTTGATGTTTTTTCTTATTTTAATTTTTGCCAACCTGTTTGATAAAATATGACTTTATTTTTAATTTTAATATTATTGCTTGCTAGCACTCAGATGGTTTTATAGATGATGAAATTTAAATCAGAATGAATGTGTTTATTCATGTCATATAGCTAATTAAGAAGCAAAACAAGGATTAAATGTTTGAATTAATGAAATGACATATGTCACTCTTCTGAAAACTCACTCAAAGAACTTTTATGTCATAGTCATTCAACAAATATAAAGGGAATACATGCTTTACATCTACATCAGTTTTTCTCTGTGTACTATAAATGTATTTCACAGTTGAAGGAGAATCTGAGGAAAACGTGGTTGAGATGAGGGAAGAGATAATTGTGTATTTTATCGCTTTTCCCTAAAATGTGTCTTGTTGACTACACTTTTACTCATCATCAGAGCTGCTACTATCAAAACAAATATGCACTGTTTCCTAATTCTATTCTCATTAACAATTAAATAACAGAATGATAGAAGCTAAAAAAATATGTATTGTGAATTAAATACTATATTTACAGTATTTACTATGTAATTGCTACCCAAGTTTCTGCTATGCTTTGCAAATATATAATAGAAAAATGTCCATCTTAGGATATTAGTGATAGAAAGCCTTTTATAGATTACAAATTCACCTGCTAAAGTTAAAGTCACAGAATTTTCCCTTGGTTACTTATTCAATATAATAATAGCATAAGCACTGTATGGTAAGTGTATTTTTATGTAAAAAATAAATATTGAAAATTCTAATTAAATAAAAATAAGAATGGCAATCATTAAAATTGTAATGCTAACTGTTAATATGTTCAAATCTGTAGTGAGTACAGTTTCTGTCAATGAGTTTCAGGTTTTAATTAATTGAATATTGGCAGAATTTAGAAGGAACTCCTATATGTTGCTAAAAATTAATAAATAAGCATAAATATATGTACACAAGTTTAATTCCTCCTCTCACTTAATTAACCCTAAAACATCAACCTATTTATGTCTAGTCTAAGATGTCTCTGGGAGCTCTCTCCTCAGGTTATCACCACTATTACCAGCCTAGTTCTAACCCTCAACTTCTCAAAGTGAACATTTTAAATAATTTCCTATCTTGTTTTCCAGTCTACAGCCTCATTCTTTACCAATCCATATTGCCAGTGGTCTTAATCCAGCATCTAGAAGGGCTTTCAGGAATCTGGAGAAGGGGCTGCGTGTAAATGACTAAGGAGTCCAGAGATGAAACATAATTTTGGAAGGCATTTTGGGGGGCCAGAGAAGACTTAGCTAAAGGAACCAAGTTCTCCTGAATCTGTGGACCCCTTGCTCTTTATTAACACAAATTGTCCTAAGGCAGTGGTTCTCAACCTTTCTAATGCCGCAACCCTTTAATACAGTTCCTCATGTTGTGGTGACCCCCAACCATAAAATTATTTTCGTTGCTACTTCATAACTGTAATTTTGTTACTGTTATGAATCATAATGTAAATATCTGTGTTTTCCTATGGTCTTAGGCTCTACAGCAGTTTCAACCTGTGAGTCGTGACCCACAAGTTGAGAACCATTAGCAGGGTCGCCTAAGACCATCGGAAGACACAGATATTTACATTACGATTCATAACAGTAGCAAAATTATAGTTATGAAGTAGCAACGAAAATAATTTTATGGTTGGGGGTCACCACAACATGAGGAACTGTATTAAAGGGTCGCGGCATTAGAAAGGTTGAGAACCACTGTCCTAAAGCAAGGTAGATATACATATCAAAGGCAAGGTTTAGTATACAGAATCCATTGTCAGATTGGGGAAAACTGCCAACAGCTGTTCAGGTGTTTGGCCAGTAGGAGGCAATAACATGTAGATTGAAATGCCTTCAGCTCTCTGGCAGCAAGCAATCATTTATGCATCCTTTTCAAGTTTGGGAAAATGCCCTCGATGATTCAGCCCTGCTGACATGCTGGAATTAGCTTCCGGCACATATCTTACTGTCGATATTTATCTTCCTAAATCTAGATCCTCTTCTGTGCTGCCCAGTATGGTAGCCACTAACGTGTGGCTAATAAAATAAAAATTAATTTAAATTAAATAAAATTAAAATATCACAGTTTCTCAGTCACACTACCCATATTTTAAGTGCTTACTAGTCACATCACTAGTAATGTGAGCAGCTACCACTTTGGACATGGCGGATACACACTATTTCCATCATTGCAGATTGCAGAAAATCACATAAGACCGTGTTGCTCTTATTGGTTTACTGTTTTATAATCAAACTTTGGATCCACACAATATTTGTGCAAGAATGTTTATAGCAACAATATTCATAATAGCCATAAGGTAAAAACAAGCCAAATGTCCATCAACTAAAAAATGGATAAACTAATTATGTTATAGTCACACAACAGCATAGTATTCAATAATAAATAAGAATAAAGTATAAAGTATGCTACAATATATTTGAATCTTGGAAAGATAATGTTAAGTAAAAGAAGCCAGCCACAACATTCTGCCTCGCACAATAATATAAAGGATATAAATAAATGCCTGAAACCACAGAGCAAGGGGCATCAAACACTGTTTAGGGCAGGAATATTAAGGTAGCTGACTCACTTATTACATCCACTCCCTTGCCTGTGGCAGAACTCCTTTGCTAATGCTCCAGGCACTTTCTCACTGAACTGAAATATGGTTTAACAATTCATTTGTAATAAAACAAGTTGAAACTGCCATTTCATTCTTGGCCCAGGGTAATTAGGTAAGTCATCCCAGAGTACCTGATATTTGTACCACTATATGATCTTATTAACCAATATCACCCCAATAAATTTAATTTTAATAAAAAGAGAAAAAAAAGAATAAATAGAAATCATTATTTGAAGAAAAACAGAGGAAGTACAATTCAGGCAGGAAGAACTATTTGGGTAAGAATATAAAGATCTAGCAATGCATTGGGTTTTCAGGATAGAGTAAATAGTTTTGTGTGTATGGAGGGAAGGTACAAATAGAAGAGACAGAACAAGAAGTACAGCCTGGAGCCAAACTGTAAAGAAATTCATGAATTGTGTTAGTGGTTCTATCCTATGTATAGGCTGACTGTATAATATATCATCTAAACTAGAACACTTTTGAGAGTGAATGGTTGAACTACTAATGATAATGCCAGTGCTACAGGTATAAACTGAATTGCCCCAAGAAAATCTTCCTTTAGGCAATGACAAACTGAAGAAGGATTTTAATCTACAGAGTAACCTTGAACAAGGGCAGAGAAAAGAAGGTCAGTGGAAAATCAAAGGCCTCTTTTATTAAAATGTAGTTTTACCCTTGGCTGGTCATGCTGATAATTGTACCAGTTTGTTAGATGGCCCTGCTTTTGTTAGAGGTTTTCTCTAAATTTTTTTGTAATCACAGTGAGAGTTGCACTAGCTATTTTAGATTATTGCTGAATTACTTCTGGATGAAGTGTAAAGGTATGCCTGCCCTCCTACAATACTTACGGCATCATGAGGTTGTATTCAGTGGGAAATTCAAGGACAGGATGACCAGAAACTAACTTAACACATATACATTTGAAAATCTAAAGAAGGAATCCAGGCTGTACTTTTTCTGATTGGTATAATAAATACAGATTAAAAACCAACCTCTATTCTGTGATGTTATTTTCTGTGGAAACATATCTCAAGTTATATGAAAATACAGAATGAAGAATGTTGTTCCTCTGAATAAATACCCAGTTGTGGTGATATAATTTTAAATTCAACTATGTAAAATAGACACATGATTCCAAAGTACTCTAAGGTTTTTCTTCTGGATGACAAATAGAAGTTTGCCTTTCCCATTTTTCATCATCTGGGATGACATTATATGGTTAATGACTTTCTACAAATGTGAATTAAATTCACCATGTAAATTTGGTAGAGACCATTTTATAATGTAAACCAATAACAATGGAATAAATGCCAGCTTATTTCCCCTAGGGTATGGTATTTCAGTTTATGAATGAATTTGTACTTTATAAATTATTCTCAAGAGCAAAGAGAAAAAAAATGGAAACCCATTTTCTTTAGACCCCATGGGTCTTCATTTATTTTTTAATGAAATATGAAAGATACTTTATCAATGGCAACAACAAAATAGTTTCAAAATTCAGCTTTGCAGAAAGACTTATTGAGAATGTCAAAGACCTTCCAAACATAATGAATTTGTAAAGAAGATGGGGTTGAGAGAAAAGAGGGAAGGAATAGTAATATTATTTAATTTTGAAAAGTAGAGAATGACACAATATGTAACAATATGTGGTAGCGTCATGTAATGGTCCCCATTTCAGCATGAAATTGATGAAAATGTATGGATGTTTTAAAGACCAATTAGAAGATGGTGACTGGCAGGAAGGTAGGAAGGGAGAGAGTGTGAGAGAGTGAGGGAGTGATAGAGGAGTGTGTGGATGTGTGTGGTGTGTGTGTATATGCTAGGGACAGTTAGATCCTACAGGTCTTCCAAGGGGCTGCCAAACCAGGCAGTCTTAGATGGTGGATCCCCGCTCCCACGGCAGACACCCTGGGGTAGCCAGTGTGGGCACAGAGACGATGTCATCTTGAGAAACAGAGCTGCTCGAGTCTACGATCCTGGCCTCAGGATCACCGAGTCTTGTCTCAGACGCAAACCAGGACCCTGTAGACACTGGGGACAGAGACCTGCTACCACAGTGCAGACCCACAGACACCAAGAATCCAGACATCCTGGCTGTAGATTTCTGTGTGCACACAAGGCCACACTGAGCGCTGGTAATGCTGACCCTGGGCGAACCTGGTTCCCACCAACCCACAGCAGCTGCACCTCTTGGTGTCAGAGCTCTTCAGTGACACTCGGGTGGTGCGAAGCTCCCACTGCACATAGCCCAGGCCCATGCAACTCGACATTTGAACCTTCTGGTGATAGTCAGAATGGGGAGACAACACATCCCCAGAATGAGAATGAGGAGTCAAAAAGAAAGGAAGTTAGTGAAATTGAAGCATGCAATATGACAGAAAAAGAATTCAGAGTAATGGTCATCAATTCATACACCGGATAGATGAGAAAATCAACAACCTATGCAAGAATCAGGAAGAAATGAAAAGTGATACAGTTACAATCAAAAACACCATGGAAGGTTTCAACAGTAGACTAGAAGAAGCAGAGGACTAAATTAGTGAGTTAGAAGATAAGGTAGAGAAACAAGCTCAATCTGAACAGCAACTGGAGAAAAAAAATAAAAAGCAGGAGGAAAGCCTAAGGGACCTTTGGGACAACATGAAATGAAGTAACATATGTAAAATAGGGCTGCCAGAAGGACAAGAAGAGCAGCAAGGATTAGAAAATCTATTTGAAGAAATAATGACAGAATACTTTCCAGATATAAGGAAGAAAAAAGTTACACAAGTACAGAGAGTCCCAGGCAAGATGAATCCCAAAAGACCCACACCAAGACACGTCATAATTACAATGGCAAATGTTAACGACAAAGAGAGAATCTTAAAGGCTGCAAGAGAGAGACAGAGAGTTACCTACAAATGATCCCCCATCAGAGTATCAAATGATTTCTCAACAGAAACACATCAAGTTGGAAGGGAGTGGAAGGAGGTATACAAAGTGTTGCAAAGCAAAGGACTGAATTCAAGAATACTCTATCCAGCAAGATTATTAATCAAAATTGAAGGGGAAATTAGGAGCTTCATAGACAAAAAAAAAGCTAAGGGGGTTTATCACTACCAAGCGAGAAATGCAAGAAATGATAAAGGGAATGCTGTAAAAAGAAGAAATAAAAAGGTAAGAAGGAACACAGGCACAAAAATAGAAATGACTACAAACAAGTACCTTTCGATAATAACTTTAAATGTAAATGGACTAAATGCTCCAATCAAAAGACATCGAGTGAGTGAATGGATAAAAAAACAAACAAACAAAAAACAACCATATATATGCTGTCTACAAGAGACCCACCTCAGAACAAGGAACTCACACAAACTGAAAGTGAAGGGATGGAAAAATATCTTTCAGGCAAATTGAAATGAAAAAAAAAATGCTGGGGTAGCAATACTTATATCTGACAAAATAGACCTCAAAGTGAAGGCCATAACAAGAGATAAGGAAGGCCACTTCATAATACTAAAGGGATCAATACAACAAGAGGATATAACCCTGACAAACATATATGCACCCAATGCAGGAGCACCCAAATACATAAAAAATCTCCTGGAAGGTATCAAGGGAGAGATTGACAACAATACAATCATAGTAGGGGACTTTAATACACCACTGACATCACTAGATAAATCCTCTACACAAAAAATCAGCAAAGAAACAGCAATCCTAAATGACTCACTAGATCAGATGGACATAATTGACATCTTCAGAAAATTTCACCCAAAAGCCATGGAATATATGTTCTTCTCAAGTGCACATGGGACATTTTCAAAAATAGACCACATATTGGGTCACAAGCAAAGGCTCCCCAAATTTAAGAAGATTGAAATCATACAAAGCATCTTGTCAGACCACAAAGGCATAATATTAGAAATAAACTACAATAAAAACAATCCAAAAAAACTCAACCACTTGGAAGCTGAATAGCATGTTATTAAATAATGATTGGGTTACCAATGAGATCAAAGAAGAAATTAAAAACATCTTGTAAACTAATGACAATAAAAACACAACAATCCAAATCTATGGGACACAATGAAAGCAGTCCCAAGTGGGAAGTTTATAGCTCTACAGGCCTACCTAAAAAACAAACAAACAAACAAACAAACAAAAAAAACAAAACAAGAAAAAATGGTAGTAAATCATCTAACTCTACAACTTAAAAAATTAGAAAGAGAGCAACAAAAAAAGCTCAGAGTGAGCAGAAGGAAGGAGATAATAACGATCAGAGCAGAAATAAATGACATAGAGACCAAAACAAACAATACAAAAGATCAGTGAAACCAAGAGCTGGTTCTTTGAAAGGATAAACAAGATTGATGAACCTCTAGCCAGGCTCACCAAGAAGCAAAGAGAGAGGACCCAAATAAAAACAGAAATGAAAGAGGAGAAATAACAACAGACCCCACCGAAATACAAAGGATTGTTAAAAAATACTATGAACAACTCTGTTCCAACAAACTGGACAACCTGGAGGAAATGGACATATTCCTAGAAAAATACAACCTTCCAAAACTCAACCAGGAAGAATCTAAACATCTCAATAGGCCAATAACTATGGAAGAAATTGAAGCAGTCATCAAAAAGCTTCCAGCAAACAAAAGCCCAGGGCCAGATGGCTTCACAGGGGAGTTTTACCAAACATTCAAGGAAGAACTAAAACCTATCCTCCTCAGACTAGTCCAAAAAAATTCAAGAGGAAGGAACACTTCCAAGCTCATTCTATGAAGCCAGCATCACCCTAATACCAAAACCAGAGAAAGACAACACAATGAAAGAGAATTACAGGCCAATATCCTTCATGAACATAGATGCAAAAATCCTCAACAAAATTCTAGCAAATCAGATCCAGCAGTACGTCAGAAAGATCATACACCATGACCAAGTAGGATTTATCCCGGGTATGCAAGGATGGTATAATATGTGCAAATCAATAAACGTGATACATCACATAAACAAATTGAGAGATAAACACCACATAGTCATATCAATTGATGCAGAAAAAACATTTGACAAAACCCAACACCCATTTTTGATAAAAACTCTCAGCAAGGTGGGAATAGAAGAATCATAACTCATCATAATAAAAGCCATATATGACAAACCCACAGCCAACATCATACTCAATGGACAAAAACTAAAACAATTTCCCCTAAGAACAGGAACAAGACAGGGATGCCCACTCTCACTACTACTGTTCGACATAGTACTGGAAGTACTAGCCATTGTGATTAGACAAGAAGAAGATATAAAAGGCATCTAAATTAGAAAAGAAGTAAAACTGTCTCAGACATATGCTGAAGCAATTTCTTCACTGATACTGCTCCTAGGACAATGGAAACTAAAGAGAAAATAAACAAATGGGACTACATCAAAATAAAAAGCTTTTGCATAGCAAAGGAAACCATCAACAAAACAACAAGAAAGCCCACTGCATGGGAGAACATATTTGCCAATGTTATCACTGGTAAGTTTTTAATCTCCAACATTTACAGGGAACTCATACAACTTAACTAAAGGGAGATAATCCAATCAAAATATGAGCAACAGCCCTGGCCGGTTTGGCTCAGTGGATAGAGGGTCAGCCTGCGGACTGAAGGGTCCAGGGTTTGATTCCCATCTAGGGCATATACCTTGTTTGCGGGCACATCCCCAGTGGGGGTTGTGCAGGAGGCAGCTGATCGATGATTCTCTCTCATAGATGTTTCTGTCTCTCTATCCCTCTCCCTTCCTCTCTGTGTAAAATCAATAAAATATATATTTTTTTAAAAATGGGCAACAGGCCTAAATAGATACTTTTCAAAAGAAGACAGAAGGAAGGCCAAGAGACATATGAAAACATGCTCAAAGTCACTAATTATCCAAGAGATGTAAATCAAAAAGACAATGCGGTATCATTTCCCACTTATCAGAATGGCTATCATCAAGAAATCAACAAATGACAAGTGCTGGCGAGGATTTAGAGAAAAGGGAACCCTCGTGCACTGCTGGTGGGAATGCAGACTGGTGCAGCCACTGTGGAGAACAGTATGGAGTTTCCTCAAAAAAACTAAAAATGGAACCCCCATTTGACCCTGTGATCCCACTTCTAGGAATATATCCCAAGAAGCCAGAAACACCAATCAGAAAGGATATATGCACCCCTATGTTCATAGCAGCACAATTCACCATAGCTAAGATTTGGAAACAGCCTAAGTGCCCATCAGCAGATGAGTGGATTAAAAAACTGTGGTACTTCTACACAATGGAATACTATGCTGTGGTAAAAAAGAAGGAATTCTTACCATTTACAACAGCATGGATGTAACTGTAGAGCATTATGCTAAGTGAAATAAGCCAATCAGAGAAAGATAAATATCACACGATCTTACTCATTTATGGAATATAATGACCAACACAAACTGATGAACAAAAACAGATCCAGAGACAGAGAAGCATCTATCAGACTGTCAAACCTCAGAGGGAAGGTCGGGGAGGGTGGGGATAAGCGGGGGGAGATCAACCAGAGGACTTGTATGCATGCATATAAGCCTAACCAATGGACACAGACAACAGGGGGGTGAGGGCATGAGTGGGGTGGGGGTGGGGGTAATGGGGAGATGAGGAGACATATGTAATACTTTAATCAATAAAGTAATTTAAAAAAGACCAATTAATTTTTCAAGGCTGAAAGTTGTCAGTGTAACACAATATTATCTAGGGGATTTGCTCATTATTTGCAAGGTGTTCTTTTGGGTTGTGAAAATTGTTTATACTTGAATTTCATGGATGCATGACTGAATTTTTTAGCTACATCTTGCAAATTGTAACAATAGGAGAAAAAGTCTATTTAACTACAAATTCTCATTGACCCAATAAACAGTTTTGTCCCTATTTTTGCCTCTTACACTTTTATATCCATATTTATTCATTCATTAATTTTCTCATGCATTCATTGTTTATATAGAAATTATTATATGCAATAAAACTGACAAAGTACTGTGATGGATAGCAAAATATATATCTTAGATGTAATAAGATTTATATAGTCAAATAATACAAAATGAAAAGTTTAGGGCAGATCAAGAGAAGTACATATAAAAGAGGAGCATTCAGGAAAAAGTGTCATAAAGAGGTTGACATTTAAATGCATCGTACAACTTGTGGAAGTACAAATGGAGTTAAGAGAAAGGATATCAGATGATAAGAAAAAAAAAGAGTGAAAAATAGTGAACATGTTAGAAAATATCAGGATTACAAATAATTATTTTTTCCTGAAAACTTTGAAGTCACTTTTGGTGTATGCAAGTCAGTGGCAGGACAGAAGTGTGAAAATGTGGGTTTGTGCCAAATTGGGGAGTGAAAAGAAAACCAAAATGAGATACTTAGAATTTGCTAAGCTTCAGAGTATCATCTAAGGGTCTGTCATCATTATTGTTGTTTGTGTGTTTTCCCATGCAAATCATATTTTAAATCCCCTTATGGAGTCACAATTTATGCATAAAATGAACCATTTTAAAACTACAATGTGAGGAGTTTTGAAAATGCATAAAACCATGTAACTGCCACTGCAATCAGGACAAAAACATCCCCAACACCCTAAAGTCTCTTCAAGCCCCTGTGTACTTTAATTCCAACTCCTTCTACCAAACAGAGTCAACCTCTAATCTTTCTATCACTAAAAATTATTTTGGCTATTCTTCAAATATCCTATATAATAAAGAGCTAATATGCAAATGGTCACCACGCCATCACACCAGGGCCAGGGAACCTGAGGTTGCACTGGTGGACCTGAGGCCGCGCCCCCTGCCCACCAGGGCTTGACAGAGGACCTGAGGTTGCGCCCCCTGCCTGGTAGGGCTTGATGAGGAACCTGAGGCTGTGCCTCCTGCCCAGCGGGGTTTGACAGGGGACCTGAGGCTGCGCCCCCTACCCTGCGGGGCTTGACAGGGGTGGGGCTGGCAGGGTTTGGGTCTCGTGTGGTTTCGAGTCACAAGTGGATGGGCGGGGATTTGACTCTGGGTCCCACAGTGTGCCCCAGACTCTGACAGGAGGGAGATTTTCATATACATTTTACTAATTTTCTTTCATCTCTGACACTTCTATTATAGAGAAAGGGCAAATAGCAATATTAAAACATTTCCTCTAATTAATTCCCTTTTAATGTGCATGAATTTCGTGCACCGGGCCACTAGTTAACAAAATAATACCATATGTACACTTTTCTGACTGTCCTCATTCACTCAACGTCATATATTTAAGATTAATGCAAAATGTCATGCGAATCGGTACATAATCCATTTTTATTATAGATATATCACAATTTTAGTATCCATTTACCTTTTGAGGGGCATTTTGATATTTTCCAGATGTTGTCTACTATAAAGTTTCTATGGCTATCTGTGTACAAGTCTTTGTATGAACATATATTTTTACTTCTCATGGGTGTGGAGACCGGGTTATATAGCAAACCTATGTTAAATTCCTAAGAAACTTCCAGGATAATTTCCAGAGTGTGTGTACTGTGTTAGATTCAGGCAAGCAATATATGAGTGATCTAGTTTGCTCCAAATCTTTGCAAACTCTTGGTATTGTCAGTCTTGTTAATTTTAGCTATTTTAATGGGTGTATAGGGGTATCTTATTAGGGTCTTAATTTTTATTTCCCCTGTGACTAATAATGTTGAATATTTATTTGTGTGCATAATAATTTTTATATCTTCACTTATGGGATATTTATATTTTTGCCATTTATATTAGGTTATTTATCTTTTCATAATTGGTTTGTAAGAGTTCTTTATATGGTCTAGATATGAGTTCTTGGTTAGATACATGTTCCACAAATATTTTCTCCCTATATATATTTTATTATTTCATCTTACTAATAGTGTGTTTCAAAGAGCAGTGTTTTTTTATTGTAATAAAGTTCAATTTATCATTTTTTTCTTTTATAATTTTGGACTTTCATGTCCTATATAAGAATTTTTTGGCTACTTCTAGTTTAGGAAAGTATAATCTTTTATGGTAAGATATTATGTTTTACTATAAGTATTATAGTTTTATCTTTTATCTGTAGGTTTTTATTAATTTTGTGTTAATTTTATTTATGGCATGAGGTGAAAGTTGAGGTTTATATTTTTACATAAGGTTATACAGTTGTTTCAGCACCATTTTTGAAAATACTATTGTTTCCTGTATCAGTTTTCTATTGCTGCTGTAATAAATTCCCACATAACTTAGGAGCTTGAAACAATACAAATTTATTATCTAACTGTCTATAGTTTAGAAGTATGACATGGGTTTCCCTGAGGTAAAATCTAGGGGTTGGACTCTCTCTTTCTGGTGGCTCTAAGGGAGAACCCTTTTTCTTACTCATTCAGATTATTGGCAGAACTCAGTTGATTGTGGTTGTAAGAATGCAGTCCAATTTCCTTGCTAATTATCAGCTGAGGGTTATTACCAACTTCTAGAGGTCACCCCCATGCCTGTATCCGCCTTCTTCTATTGCCAATGCCAACAGCGGTGGGTAAAGTACCATTCGCACTTTGAATGTTTACTGCCTCCTCTTCTGTCACATCTGACTGACACTTCTGACTTCTTCTGTTTTTAAAAACCCATACATTTACATTGGTCCATGTGGATTATCCAGGATTATGTCCCTATTTATGTTCTATAACTTTAATTCCATCTGCAAAGTCCTTTTGCCATGAAATATAACATACACAGGCATAACATGAAGGAACAAAGATCACAAGTGACCAAATCCTGCTTACCACACTTTTATGGAAAACCAAATATAGTTTGATATAACTCATTACAATTTCCATGATTTTTATTTCTTTTTCTTTCCTTAATACACATGTACATCTTTCAGTATTAGGATGAATGGAAGTGATGGGAGCTGACATTGTTGCCAGTTTCCAATTTTTAGGGAAAATAATTCAGTCCTTGTATTAAATACAATGTTAACTGTGGGTTTTTTGTGGATGTCATTTCTTAAGTTCAGGAATTTTCCTGCTACTCCTAATTGTGTTAGAGTTTCTATGCTGAATGTCTGAGTGGGTATTGAATTTTGTCAAATGTCCTTTCTGCATTTATTGAAATGGTCATGTGTTTTTTTTCTTCATTCTGTTAATAAGATGAAGTACATTGATTAATTTTAAAATGTTAAATCAGGCATGCATTTTTCAGATGTACACTTAGTCACAAGGCATTATACTATTTATACAATGCTATATTAGATTTGCTAATATTTTATGAAGGATTTTTCTGTCTACATTCATGAGTAATACTTATATTTCATTTTCTAAATGTGTTTATGTTTTTATAAATGTTTGGTAATGTCAGTTCTGGCCTCATGAAAATAGCTGTGATGCATTCCTTCCTCTTACATTTCTGAAAGAGTTTGTAAAGATTTGATTTTATTTCTTCTTTGATATGCAATTCACCATTGAAACTACTATCCTGGCATAGTTTTCATTGTAAGAAGGTATTTCATTACAAATTCCATTTCTTTAATAGATATATTTGTATTTTCTATGTATTCTTTGGTCAGTTTTAGAAGTTTGTACCTTTCAAGGAATTTGTCTATTTCATCAAAGTTATCAAATTTATCAGTATAAATATTATGTTTAGTCATAATAGTTCCTTATTTTTAAAAAATATGTAGGATCTCTAGTGATTTTCTCCTTTCCATTCCTGATATTGGTAATTTGTGTTTCCTCTCTTTATTTCTAAATCTATTCAATCTAGAGGCTTATCAATTTTATTGATCTTTTATTTTTTATTTTTGTAAAAACCAGCTTTTGGTTTCCTTTATTGTTTATTCATTTACTCTCATGGTTTTCTTATCATGATTCTTTCCTTCTATTTTAGGTTTATTTTTCATTTTTATTTTGTGTATTCATAAGGAAGCATTTTAAATCACTTATCTCAGACTTTCTTCTTTTTAAATATGAGCATTTATGCCATATAATTTCCTTTAAAAACTACATGAGCTGTATCTCATTTGTTTGATATCTTTTTTCATTATTCATTTCAAAATATTTTCTTATTTCTCTGTGATTTCTTATTTGAGCCAAGGGTATTGATTAATTGCCAAATATTGGGTATATTTCAGCTATCTTTTAGCTATTGGTTTTTAAATTTATTTTATTCAGGTTCACAACATGGTTTCAATTTGCTTAAATTTATTGAGATTTGCCATGTGGCCCTGAACATGGTCTATCACAAATGACCAACAGATATATGAAAAGGTCAAGTTGTTTTTAAAGTGTTCTTATGTCTCCTATATACTTACTAATTTATTTTTCTTATCGCCTAGAAAGAAATGTGAAAATATCTAACCTTAAGTGGGGATTTGTTTATTTTTTCTTTTCTTTCAGTCATTTTCTGTGTTATTATTTTGAATATATTTTATTAAATGCATACACATTTACGACTATAAGGTTTTCTTAATGAATTGAACCACTGCATTCACAAAGTGTCCCTCTTAACTTCTGGTGATATTAATTTGTCCTGAAGTTTACTCTGTATGACATTAATACAGCTGGTCCAGATGTATTATGATTAAGGTTTGCAGAATATGCCTCATTCTATCATTTTATTCCTAACCAGTCTTCAATTTTTATGTTTAAAGTGAGTTTTCTCTAACCAGTAAAATAAACCAGACAACAATGGTATACATTATACTAGAGGCCTGGTGCATGAAATTCGTGCACATTGGAGGGGGGTGTTAGTGTGTGTCCCACAGCCCAGAATGCACCCTCTCCAATCTGGGACCCCTCGACGGATGTCCAACAGCCCTCTCACAATCCAGGACTGCTGGCTCCCAACCGTTCACCGGCTTACCCGCCATATTGCCCCTAACCACTTCTGCCTGCAAGCCTGATCATCCCCTAACCACTCCCCTGCCAGCCTGATCGGTGCCTAACTGCTCCCCTGCTGGCCTGGTCACCCCCAACTACCCTCCCCTGCAGGCTTGTTCAGCCCTAACTTCCCTCCCTTGCCAGCCTGGTCACCCCCAACTGCCCTCCCTTGCAGGCCTGGTTGCCCCTAACTGCCCTCCCCTGAAGGCCTGGTCACCCCCAACTGCCCTCCCCTGCAGGCCTGGTTGCCCCTAACTGCCCTCCCCTGCAGGCCTGGTTCCCCCCAACTGTCCTCCTCTGCAGGCCTGGTTGCCCCTAACTGTCCTCCCCTGCAGGCCTGGTTGCCCCTAACTGTCCTCCCCTTCTGGCCCAGTCACCCCTAACTTCCCTTCCTTGCCAGCTTGGTCGCCCCTAACTGCCTTCCCCTGCCAGCCTGTACACTCCAGCAGTGGCAGAGCGGCCCCCGGGGCCCCTGGTCAGGCTGACAGGCCCAGACACTACAGCAGCGGGGCTGAGGGGACTGGGTGCCACCATCTTTGTGACGGAGTGATGGTTAATTTGCATATTACCCTTTTATTAGATAAGATTCTTTATTGAAAGCATTATAATTTGTACTTCTTAATCTCTTCACCTCTCTCCCAAATCCCCTCCCTTCTGGCAACCACCAGTCCACTCTCTGTGTTTATGTGTCTTTTTCAATTATATTTATTCATTTATTTTGTTCTTTAGATTCCCAATGCTATCAACAATGGTAAGATTTCATTCTTTTTATGGCTGAGTAACAATCCATAATATATATGTACCAGCACTTTTTTATCCACTCCTCTATTGATGGACACTTGTGTTGCTTCTATATCTTCACTATTGTAAATAAAGCTGTGATGAACATAGAGGTGCATATATTCTTTCAAATGAGTGTTTTGGGTTTCTTCAAATATAGTCCCAGAAGTGAAATTGCTGGGTCATAAGGCAGTTTTATGTTTAACTTTTTGAAAACCCTCCATAATGTTTTCCATAGTGCCTCTGCCCATTTTATAATTGGATTGTTGGGTTTTTTTGGTTGTTAGGTTGTGTGAGTTTTTTTTTATATGTTTTTTTTTTATATTAGCCCCTTATTGGAAATATCATTTGCCTGTATATTCTTCCATTTGTTTTGTTGCTTCTTTGTTGTGCAGAAGCATTGTAATTTGATGTAAACCCATTAATATATTTTTGCTTTTGTTTCCCTTGCCTTTGGAATCAAGGTCATAAAAACACCTCAGACCAATTTTCATAAGCTTAGTGCCTATGTTTTGTTCTATGTATTTTATTGTTTCAAGTTTTACATGCAAATCTTTAAACTATTTGGCTTCATTTTTTGTATGGTGTAAGAAAGTTGTCTAGTTTCATTCCTTTGCATATGGCTGTCCAGTTTTCCCAACACCATTTATTAAAGACTTTCCTTTTTCCATTGTATATTATTAACTCCTTGTCAAAAATTAGTTTCCTGTTTATCTGTGGGTTTATTTCTGGACTCTCAGTTCAGCTTTACTGGTCTATGTGTCTGTTTTTCACCATAAATGCTTTTGAATGTGCTTTAAGTATGGGTTATATTTTCAGAGGAGACCTAATTGAATATAAAACGGGTAAGAGGATGAAAAAGAAAAAAAATAGATCAATTAAATGACTAATATGGAGTAAAAACTATGATGGAATAGATGATAATTTCAGTTTTGGATATGTATAACTTGTGGTATCAAGGCATCCAGAAGTCAGGAAATTGGAAATACAGGGCTGGAATTTTGGAGAAAGGTCATAGCTATATTGCCAAGGAAGAAAGAGAGAAGAAGGAAATAATGTTGGAAAATAGCCTTGAGTCTTATTCATATTTATAATTGCAACACTTAGCATAATGCTTGCAAGTTGTAACTGTTCAGTAGATATATGTTGAATAAATGAATGAAAAAAAAAATCAGCACTTCATTTAATCTAAAGAATAAGGGGAAAAGTCAGGTAAAGGATGGTTAGAGGGGCAAGAGTTTCCTTGATTTTAAATTCTTAAAAACAAAGTCCTGCAACGTTTAACTAATGAGCATTAAAAAAAAAAAAAAACTGTATTGAAAGAAAATATAATGCAAAATTAAGGGAAGAGTAGTATTTTTATATCCATCTCTATTTTCTATGTGCAACCTACAAAATAAATGATATGATATACAGGGGTGGACAAAAGTAGATTTACAGTTGTTCATAGAAAAATAATACATAATTATTAAATAATAACACAGGAATAAACTCTGTGTTTTACATGCTCACAACTGTAAACCTACTTTTTCCCCACCCCTGTATACTTTTCTGTGTAGTCATTACCTGGCCCTTATTGCCTATCAGATCAAGCTGACTCATTATTTCATTCCTCTCTAAATTTATAAATAGAAGACTTAAGATATCTATTGAACCATCTGGGTTGCCTCTTATCTTTCCTTTAGTGTGGTAACTGAATGCTTTCTAAGCACAAATGAAATGAGCAGTTGATGTAAAAAACTTTCCATCTGTAATAAAACATTTAGAAGAATAAAAAAGGTATCTGTAGAACCAAAAGTAATTGGCACTGCACTGTGTGATTTTTACTCACCCAGTTTTTCATTGGTGAAGTCATCCAAGACTTTAGAAAAGTATTTTCCAACAGAGCATCAGTTTCCAAATAAAAACTTTGCTTTGCTATTATATTGGCTACCTGAATTACACTACTTCTTATCTGCTATTGAAATGTAAGTGGCTTTTGTTTAATTAAATAGAGCTATTAATCTAGACAATATCATAATTGTAACCAGATTTCTTTAGGAAAAAGTTAATTGCATTTCCAGGCTACCAATATAATTTATTTTAATCTTATTTTATTTAGCATAACATCATCAATCTAATCCTTTAAACTCTATTCTCCCTAGAAGTCACTTTTATATTTTATAAAAAGTAAATGTTATTCCATAACATAACTTAACTTCCAAAGAAAAATATCTAAAAATATTTAAAATCTCTTATATGAACATTTAAAAATGATAGTTAAATTTAACTTTCTGAATTGGGCAAATATAACAACTATGGAATGATAATAATAAGAACACTTCCCAGCTGGTGTTGCTCAATGGTTGAGCATGAAGTATGAACCAGAAGGTCATGACTCAATTCCAAGTCAGGGTACATTCCTGGGTAGCAGGCTCCATTCTTAGTGTCGGGTGTGCAGGAGGCAGCTGATCAATGATTCTCTCTCATCATTGATGTTTCTATCTCTCCCTCTCCCTTCCTCTCTGAAATCAATTAAAAAATATATGTATATATTTTAAAAGAAGACTGTCCTTTCACATGGTTAGAATTTTACATATTTGTCATGAAAATTAGCTATTCAAAACCTTTGAGTTTTATTGAATCATTTTGTGATCAAGATATATTTTGCAATAGGAAATATATTGATAAAGTTAAAGCATATTAAAACCTCAGACTTAATTTTATGAAAAATAAAAGTAGCTGGTTTACTTGTCCTCTGCCTTTTCTAAAACTCTGCTGCTTATTGAAACAATAATTATCTTATTTAAAACTATTTTGACGATGTCATTTCTCTTTTCAAAAGCCTGCAGTTTCTTGCCAGTACGTTTTGGAAGATTCTATTATCAAGTGTCTATGACCTCTGTCGTTCTCGCTTTCCCATCTCATTATGATCCAATTCACCAACCTTATTTTTAGATATTCTCTAACATGATTTTCTCTCCAGACAAGAAAACTAACTTCTCATCCCTAATGAAACTTTCTTCTGTACATCTGCCCCCACAGGTTAACATTGCATTGTTCAGTTACCATTCTCCCTGGTTATATTTCTACTTAATTTCTCTTAGAGTCTTGACTTAAAAATATTCTATTACAGGGATTCTTCCTTAATTTGCACAAATACATACATATATATATATATATATATATGTATATGTATATATATGTATATGTATATGTATATATGTATATATGTATGTATACACACACACATATATATATGACTAGTTTTATATATATGATTACTTATAAATATAGTTATGTATATACTATATATAGGTATATTTCTCTACCATTGATTCTTACAGCTTACTGTACTTAAGCAGCACTTGTTTATATACTTATTTCACACATTGTTGTTATTTTCACAGCTGTCTCTCTCTTGGTAACTCGTTATGACCTGATTTTACACTAGTTCATATGTCTCCCTAAATTGGAATTCTAAAGCACATTTATCCAGCACAGCCATCTCCACAAAGCCATATTATATCAGGGAAAGAAAGCTGGCCCTGGAGTCACAGCCCACATTCCAGTCCTAGCTCCAACACTTACTAGCGGTTTGACCTTACGTAGCATACCTAACATTTCTGAGCCTCCATGTCTCCATGTCTAAAATGGGGTAATAGCAGTAGCTGCTCAATAACTATAAGCCTAACCAATGGACACAGACAACAGGGGGGTGAGGGCATGAGTGGGGGGAGGTAGGGGGGTAATGGGGGAATAAGGACACATACGTAACACCTTAATCAATAAAGAAATTTAAAAAAAAACTTTAATTTGAATATTAAATTAGATCAGCATATAGGAAGCATTCAGTAATTGAAGGTTTTACAACATTATTATAGCCCATCCTGTGATATTAATACTGCTGCTGCTAACAGATCTCTTGTTTCTGGGCAGCAGCTGCCATAATCTTGTTGCCTTTGCAGATTTGCTGGACTGCATGTGTACTCTGTAGGCTGTTTCCTGCTAGCAGGCCACTCTTGCAGTTGTTTACATTATCCCATTTCTGCTATTTTTCTTCAATCAGTTCTTCATTCCTAGGGATTTGCTGAAAGATCTTTTACCCATGTGGCCCCATCCACTTTGATGGCAGTAGGCAGGCATATTCAGAAAGTTAGTCTAGAATTCATAAACTCTGTGTAGAGTTAGAAAGTGTTAAGTACCTTCAGGGAGATACAGAGAAAATTATATGAGTTCAGAAAAGTGGGCACTTGTAATAAATTGTCAACTACAAAGATGCTTACAGTCTTATAAATTAATTTACTTATTATTAACATTCTTTATTTATAAGATATCTGGTAGGCAAATATGTGAATAGAGAATTAAAAATTGGATATTTAAACAATGATTTCATTAATAAATTTAGCTGAAAACCTTACTAAGCCAATTAAAAATAACAGAACCCTAATCTATTGCTAATGGACATGTAAAATAGTTATACAATCAGTTTGGTAAGTTATTTGACAATCAAATAATAAAAAAATATGTCTACTTCATAATCCAGCAAATCACTGGTAGGTATACACTGAGGAAAAATGAAAATGAATGCATGCATCCATCGAAAGATTTGTACAGGTGACCTCTTAGCAACTTTATTGTTAAAAGCCCAAACAATACTAAAAATAACTCAAATATCCATCAAGCATGAATAGATAGATTGTGGTATATTCAAGAAATGGAATACTATCCTGCAATAAAAAGTACAAACTACTGATATATGGAACATCATGGATGAATAAAAAAAACAGTATGTCAAACAAAAAAAAGAAGGCAGGCACAAAAAGAGTGTATGATGTATGATTTAAATTATATGAGGTTCTGGAACAGACAAGGCTGCATTATCACTATTGGCATGGGGCCCCTGATCCCTCAAGACAAATGTTTACAACTCTTCTAAAATAAAAGTTATTATTGGTGTGGCAGGCAGCAACATATTTATCTATGGATCACTTAATAGGATAGCTCATTGTTAGTCTCCTTGATCTTGTTACAATTTTGAAACCTATAACATCATGGAGGACTATTTTTGTGGATGCATACATGACCATCTTCTATATTTTTAAAGATTCTTTTGTAAGCACTCATGTCCTAAGGCTAATGCTGCATTTCAGCATTTTTTAAAACACACTAGAAAATGCCATAGTGCTGGCAAATTAATAAGTTCTGACTTATTGGAAGTGAGATCTCTCTCTTGTCTGTTCTCTCCATCATCCAATCATTATCTAAGCTTTATGAAGATGTTCTTAAAATTGGGATGAGAAATATCTAAGCCCATAAACGTAGAGAGAAGGAAAACATAAAACAGGCTGTACAAAGTTATTTCACATGAGAATGTTTTTCAAGTGTATCTTTGTTCAAATAAATTTTAGCTGACATTTAAGTGAACACTGACATGTCAAAATAGTTAATAACAACAATTGTGTATCACTCTCTAATTTACAGAGTGCTTTTTGCAGGTTTTGTCTCATTTGGTAGCCTATTGTATTTGGACAGGAACATTTAATGGAATGTTGTGTTTATAAACTTTCCCATACTACAGTCTTGTTACTTGACTAGAACCATTATGGATATGGCATCTGAAATTTAATTCTGAATATACCTATGCCTTTTTCATTTTGTTTTTGTGGAGAATTAAGCTGTTCCACATAAGAGGATTTCTTAGATTACTACAGTTTATCATTTAAAGCACTGAGACGTTTAATTATAATCACTTTTAAGGGGAATCATGATAAAATTTACATAAAATTTTATCGCCTCTTTACAAGTTATGTTTGACATATTTTATAGTTATAAAATAGTATACGACTACATTATAATATTTGGAAAATACAAAGTGCGTAAAGAAAACCATTCTACAATTCAAAGATAAACATTGTTAATATTTCACCTTGACTTCAGCCTATTTACAGAAAATATATTTCTATGTGAATATAGTTATGTATTAATCATACACTTTACAAACTGTTTTATCTTGCTTTTTAAATCAATATTATATCATGAAATCATTTTTATATCACTTCATATCTAGACATACTATAAAAATTATTAGTCGTATTTTCTATATCCTTTTGATCCACCTTCTAAGATAATTGTGAAGTAATTGTATTACAATTTAATTAAATAAGTGTTTAATCAGTTTCACAATTATGTTTACATTAAAAATTAAGGATGCTTAAATTATAAATAACAGACTTCAATCTATTTTCATAAATCTATATATCATACTACATAATTTATAAAGGAGAATTGAACAACCATTCAGTGAATAAAGAATCTATGCTATGTGGTTGGAAATAATATTTTAATAATTATTCTGTAATTCTTTATACTAATCTAAAACATGATCTCAATCTTGAGTATCCGTGAAAGATTACAAATGGATTTACTGTCTAGATGATTCTTAATAGGGTTAAATTTAAATGCGGCATACTCAATGTTTCTTATTATTTTTCTTCATATTGAAATACAAAATGCTAACAATAAACAAAATTTCAAGGAACCAAAAATTAACCCAAGTTTCAGAATATATATATGCTATTAATATCTACACTAATAAAAGAGAAACATGCAAATTACCATCACTCTGCTACGCCCAACAGCCAATCAGAGTGAGTATGCAAATTAAACTGAAAAGATGGCGGCAGCCCCGCCCCCCAGCCGCTCTGGGCCTGTGGGAGTTGGAGAAGTCAGGCCCCAGTGCCTGAGGCTGGCTGCAGCCAGGGAGACCAAGAAGCCGCCTGCCCCATGATCCCAGGCCGCAGCCAACAGCAGAAGCCTCACATCCACCTGCCCCACGTCCTGGGGGAGACTGAGAAACCAGGCCCCAGCGCCTGAGGCTGGGTGCGGCCTGGGAGATGAAGCCGCCTGCCCATGATCTCAGGCCACAGCCAGCTGGAGAAGCCGCCCACCCCACGTCCTGGGGGAGGCCTGAAACCGGGTGCCAGTGCCTGAGGCTGGCTGCAGCCTGGGAGATGAAGAAGCCGCCTGCCCTGTGATCCCAGGCCGCAGCCAGCAGAAGTTGCCCCCACTGCATCCGAGGGAAGATAGAGAAGCCGCCTGCCTCGGTCCAGGCGCCAGCACCTGTGGCTGGCTACAGCCTGGTAGACAGAGAAGCTGCCCACCCCGCAGTCCACAGCACCAGTACCTGTGGCTGGCTGTGGCCTAGGCGACAGAGAAGCCACCCACCCCATGGTCCCGGGCACCAGCACTTGCAGCTGCAGCACAGGCGAAGCCACCTGCCCACCATCCCCTGCGGCTGCAGCCGGCCTGGGTGCCTATGGCTGACCAGAGGGAGGGAAACCTGGATCCAGGGTGCCTATGGTAGGCTGGAGGAGGGAATCCTGGGTCCCGGGTGTGGGGCCAAGGCAGAGGTGGTTAGGGGCAATCAAGCCAGCAGGGAAGCAGTTAGAGATGATCAGGCTGGCAGGCAGAAGCAGTTAGGGGCAATCAGGCAGGCAGGCGAGCGGTTAGGAGCCAGCAGTTCTGGATTGTAAGAGGGATGTCCAACTGCCGGTTATCCCACGAGGGGTCCCAGATTGGAGAGGATGCAGGCCGGGCTGAGGGACACCCTGTCTGCTGCCCCCGTGCACGAATTTCGTGCACCGGGCCTCTAGCCCTATATAATAAAGATGTAATATGCAAATTGACCATCACTCCAACAACAAGATGGCCACCCACATGTGGACACAAGATGGCCACCACAAGATGACTGACAGGGGAGGGCAGTTGTGGGCAATCAGGCCAGCAGGGGAGGACAGTTGGGAGGGACCAGGCCTGCAGGGGAGGGTAGTAAGGGGTGACGGGCCTGCACGGGAAGGCAATTAGGGGTGACCAGGCCAGCAGAGAAGGGCAGTTGGGGGCAACCAGGCCTGCAGGGGAGGGCAGTTGAGGGTGACCAGGCCTGCAAGGGAGAACAGTTGGGAGCAATCAGGCCTATAGGGGAGGGTAGTAAGGGGTGACTAGGCCTGCAGGGGAGGGTAGTTAGGGGTGACCAGGCCAGCAGGGGAGGACAGTTAGGGGCAACCAGGCCTGCAGGGGAGGGCAGTTGGGAGAGAACAGACCTGCAGGGGAGGGCAGTTGGGGGGGACCAGGCCAACAGGGGAGGGCATTTAGGAGTTTCTGGGCTGGCAGGGGAGGGCAGTTAGGGGCAATCGGGCAGGCAGGGAAAGGCAAAAAGGGTGAGAAAGCTGGCAAGGGAGGGAAGTTAGGGGTGACCGAGCCAGCAGGGGAGGGCAGTTTGGGGTGACCAGGCTGGCAGGGGATGTCAGGGGTGACCAGTCCAGCAGGGGAGGGCAGTTAGGGGCGACAAGGCTGGCAAGGGAGGGAAGTTAGGGGTGACCGGGCCAGCAGGGGAGGGCAGTTGGAGGGTGACCAGGCCGGCAGAGGACGACAGTTAGGGGTGACCAGTCCAGCAGGGGAGGGCAGTTAGGGGCAATTGGGCCAGCAGGGGAACAATTAGGTGTTGATCAGGCTGGCAGGGGAGTGGTTAGGGGGGTTTATTGGGCTGGCAGGCAAAAGCGGTTAGGAGCAATCAGGCAGGCAGGCAGGCGAGTGGTTGGGAGTCAGCAGTCCTGGATTGTGAGAGTGATGTCCGACTGCCCGTTTAGGCCCGATCCCCTAAATGGGCAGTCAGACATCCCTCAAGGGGTCCCAGATTGGAGAGGGTGCAGGCTGGGCTGAGGGACACACCCCCCGTGCACAAATTTCATGCACTGGACCTCTAGTGAAGTAATAAGATAGCATAAAAGTAGAATAAAAAGCCTTTTGAAATATTATGGAAATGAACATATCTCTGTATTATGGAATCAGAACACTTCAAGGTGCCTTCTGCCCTTGAGATCCTAGGAAATACATTAAAATGGGGTTGACATCTGCATTTATATTGAGTGTTAGGTACAAAGCTAGCTACCTACTCAAATATTCTTTATATAGTTCTTTCTCCACATTGAGAATGACAGATGACAAATATAAACCCTTAGGGCTTTATTTATAAAGTCACATGTGTACATTAACATTGACACTGTTTATGAAAAGAGACTGACTGGATAAAAATAGTCAAGCATGATAACCCCATGAAGTGCTCAGAGAATGTTGTTAAACACGTAGTCAACTACAAACCAGTTGGCCTTGTATTCTAGGGCCAATTATTCAGAAAACTCTAATGTAAATTTTCCTTAAAGTTACACTAAACCACAATTTTTTCTTTGAATTTTAATGTGGACACAGTAATTCTACAAGCTCCACAAGGACAGGAACCATGGGCATTTTGTTCTTTCTTGTATTCCTAGCACCAAGCATAGCGCCAGACATTTAGTCAGTGCTCAATAAATAGTTTTATTGAATAAATATAGATTGATTATAAAGTAACTGGAAATTAGAAATAGGGCATTCTGGGGAGATCAAATGTTATAGTTATATATAACAATATTCATATACATATATATGTATATTTGTATAACAAAGTAATTAAAAAACATAAAAGCCTTATTAAAGAAAGTTTTAATCAATACTCTCCCCTCAAAAATGTTTCATTTAAAAAACTTTCATCCATTTATTGCAAAAGATCTGACCTAAGACATTTTAAGAAAGCAATATGATTTAACTAGTTAATAATATGTTTAATATTTTCAAAAAATACAGCAAAACTTCCAGGTATTATGTAAGGAGGTATAGGGCAGGGGTTAATACATGCAGATATTATCACAGGTAGGCTAGACCTTTACAAAATACCAACCTTAAATTTTTACTATTTTTTCTTTTTCTACCTCTGGTACTCAAAGCTAATGTTGTCTATTTTTCTAGAAATTATCTCCAAAGGTAGTGTCTTTGAGTGTTCTGGCTATGGTAAATGGTGCCTATGTCAGTGAAAGTTGTTAGTTGGTATTGATCTATTTAAGTTCAATATTACTTATGTAATCTGCATATATTACATTGAAGATTTTCTTTGCTCAAAGAAAAAAAATTAAAGCTCTTAAACAAAATAGTGTTGTATTCTGTCCATGTGTATTTCTATATACATGCACATGCCTTTGTGTAAGTCTTAGATATGTATATTCATTTTACTTGTGCTGGAGAGTGTTTGTATGCAATTTATTAAAATATTTCATCATTCACCTAGTGATTTTATAAAAACACCACAATTGCCATTCCACACATCGGAAATATTGTCCTCTGCTGCAACATAAAAGCAAAACTTTTTATGTCTTATTCATCTCAATGTGTTTTGTGGTAATAAGTGATTTATGACTCTTTTATCCTTTTTATTCAGTGAATGTTGGTATAACAGGATGACAGTTTGTTCATCAAAGCTTGATGGAATTGCTTTCCATGATATTTAAATAATGAACGCCATTTTTATTTTATTTTTTATATATTTTTATTGATTTCAGAGAGGAAGAGAGAGATAGAAACATCAATGATGAGATAGAATCATTGATCAGCTGCCTCCTGCACGCCCCCTACAGGGGATCCAGCCCGCAACACAGTTATGTGCTTTTGACTGGAATCGAACTTGGGACCTTTCATTTCACAGGCCGACGGTGAGCCAAACCAGCGAGGACTGAATGCCATTTTTAAATAATTGGTATTACAAAATCCTGTTCTGGTGTATTTTCTCATTAAAAGTGTGTGTGTGTGTGTGTGTGTGTGTGTGTTGATATGGAGATTTTCTACTGCTATCTTTCATACAGCTGTCAATGATCTCTCATTCAATTTAGTGGTTCTTTTATTTCCCACCCATTAGAAATAAAAGAACGCAATTTTTAAATTGAGTTGGAGATGCCAAAGTCGAGAAAACAGATTTCTGTCAATATAAAGAGGTTTTTATGGTGTTGGTGGGGTATTTTATATTATTGCCTAACCTCCATTGAAATGCCAGAACTTAATTCGAAAAATAAAAAGGAGCTCATTTGTAGAGTAAGGGGCTTTTTCTCAGCTTCCAAACAACTCTTCATGAGTTAGGCAATTAAGTAAGGGCAGTAACTCTTTAAGTCTCCCTAAAAACCAAACACATGATAACTGAGTGGTTTTTAAGTGTATTGAAATTAACATAATATATCAGGGTACAAAGCTTTAGTTAATTCCTAGGGTATTATCCCTATTTTGCAGATGAATAAACTAAAACTCAAAAGGGCTAAAAACATTGAAAAAGGTCTTCTAGAACTAGTAAGAGAGCTTACTTTCCATCATTGTCCTCATACTGCAAAACCTGTGCTTCCTTTTCTCCTCTGTGATGTCTCCCAGCAATGTTAACACTGTATTTAGAAGGCTACATTTTAACTTAAAGTCTTTAATTGTATATCCCTTTAAAATTTGTTCTCATGTTTACTCAGAAAATTCATTGAATGTAAATGAACATTTGCCTTTCAGTCAGTATTGCCTAGAAAAAAGTCCCAACCTTCTTCTTCTAGTGAAAAACTCCACTGCTATTTTGAGAACATACTTATTGCACTGAATTGTTTGAAATGCTTCATAGGGTAAAATACCAGGCTTGTGGGAAGGGGGTTGCTCCAGCTCTGGCTAGATCTGAAATGTCAGGTTGAGTCATTTCCCTGTATTCTGGAAGAATGTGAGACAATAGGGAACATTTGGAGATGCCAGATACATACAATGTGGCATCCAGACCAAGGGGAGTGATAGGTCAGTGCCTGGCAGATGGCATAATGAGCTGGAGAGACTACTGGCAGATGGACTTGACAATTTGGGTAAATCAAAAGAGCTTTTGGCTACCAACACAAAGCACAAGGAAGGTAGTGAAGGAGTCTATTACCTTCTGATGATGATGCCAACTTGGATTTAGCAGATGAGATAGTGAGGATGAAGCCTGTGGAAGATAGTAAATCTTTGGTTAACTATATTCTTATGTGTGGAGGGGCATATTTTAATATACCCAGTCATATTTTTATGTCATCTAGGTAAAGTAAAAATTTATAAGTTGCTTATGAATACTGTAGTGTTAAACTTCAAACCTTATTCCAGCCTTCATGAGTTTTGAAAATTAACTTCAATTATATATTTGATATTAGAAAAATGAGATACCCATACTACTTAAAATAACTCTAGTAAGTGGATTTTCTAAGCTAGATTTTTGCTGTAAGACTACTTAAAAGGAGGCCTTATTTTTTTCAATTATTGATTAAGATAGCTTTTTGTGTGGGTGATGTTCTTTCAGTCTAAAAAGATGATGAAATTATTACCCAATAATAGATCATTGAGATGCTTTCTCTAGTAGTGATAATTAATTTGTATCAATCCTGTCAAACTCTTTTAGCCATCTGTAACATATACAATGTTGAATAATTAATTGGCAATTTCTGGTTTAAAATATATCTGACCTTTAGACCCTGAAGAAGTTTCTCCCAACTTTCTATGAAAATATTACAGAAGAGAAACCAAGATGGCAGCATAGGTAAACACCTGAACTTGCTGCCTCGCACAACCACTTCAAAACTACAACTAAAAGACAAAATGGACATCATCCAGAACCACAGGAAGGCTGGCTGAGTGGAAAGTCTACTACTAGAAGGAAAGAGAATAGCACACTGAGACTCAGAGGAGGTGCAGAAGTAAAGTGCAGAGGTATGAAGGCGCAAGCTTGGAAAGGGCTGGCAACTGAGGATGCATTGTCTTTTCAATCTGGAGGGAGGCACTAGCTCCTGAATGCTCTGAACTCCAGTTGCAGGCAGGACTCTGGGGACCCAGACTCATATAGGGAGTAACTGGACTGTCTGGCATTCAGCCAGAACATGAGGGCGGCTTTCTCTCAGAGGTGCTTGCAGTGATTACCGTGGGACACTGAGATCCGGGGTCCTCTTAGGGCAGGGTTGAAAGTCAGTCATTGCTGTTTGCTCTGCCCTGTTGATTCCCTGAGACCCCACCCCACCCAATTTACAACCCCACCCCAGCTGTGTGCAGAGGCTTTTGCATATGGATGGCCTGGCCCTTTGCAATCTAAAATTACCCAACAAACTGCAGCTGGGTCAGAGAGCCCCAGAACTTCCAAAAGAAGGCCCAAGGCCCCACAGCAGGTTGCATTACTTCACAGCTGGGCCTCATCTGGGCACCTCCAAACCACAAACAAAGAGAAGGAATCTGCAGATCTCTCCATAGCTCCAGCTGGGTGGCCTCAGACAGAGGCTAAATTTGCACCTCCTTGGAGATCCAAAAGCCAGTGTACCCAGTGGTGAGAGTGGGACCATCCAGATTACAAGTCCTCAGATCCATAAGGGACAAACTCAGGGGGCAGACTCAGTGAGCACCAAAGCCCCACTGAAGCAAGTCTTGCCCCATAAGGGTGTCTCCAGCACAGAAGTTCTCCCATCGTAGACACAACTGATCCTCACAGCCAATTGGCCTGGAGGTCAATTCCTCCCAGTGATACCAATAGCAATCAAGGCTTAACTATAACAAGACTGTACACACAGCCCACAAAGGGGTGCACCAAGAATGTCCACCTCAGGTAATTAGGGAGGCTGAGCCACTGGGCCCTATTGGACACCTAGCACACAAAGCCACTCTATCAACTCAGGGAAGCAGCCAAAATGTGGAGACAAAGAAACAGATCACAAATGACAGAAATGGAGGAAAGCAAACTACTGGATATAGAGTTCAAAACCACGGTTATAAGGTTTTTCAAGAATCTTCTAGAAACTGCCAATAAATTTAGTGAGACCCTCGAGGATATGAAAAAGGACCAACTAGAAATTAAGCATACACTGACTGAAATAAAGAATAATATACAGAAATCCAACAGCAGACTAAATGATCGCAAGAATCAAGTCAAAGATTTGAAATATGAAGAAGCAAAAAATACCCAACCAGAAAAGCAAAAAGAAAAAAGAATCCAAAAATATGAAGATAGGGAGGAGACAAATGGCGGCAGAATAGACAGACGTGTCCTGAGCCTTGTCCCAGAGCAGATAGAGGGAGCAGCTGAAACGAGTGGAATCCAGCCTGAATTAGTGAAGGAGGCACAGCTGGTGAGACAGTTTGCAGCCAGGAAGGGCAGAGATCCCCCCGATAAAGGTAAAATCAAAGATCTAGGCAGTAGAATCTGCTGGACCTCTGAGCCCAGGCCAGGGAGAAACTACACAGCGCCAAGCCGTGTCCCTGAGGACAGGCAAAGCATCTGACTGAAAAAAAAGGGTCCACGGGACTGCGGGAGGTAGGGGATTTTAGACCTTGGAGTCTGGATTTGGGACCTGAGCTCTAAGGAAGCCCTGAAGAGCTGCTGGACTGCGCAGTGGCGGCAAGAAAGGAACTTGCAGAAACGCGGTCCCTCCTCACGCTGGGGCCTGCGCCTTTCTCCACTGAACCTGGTTCGTAGGACCCTTAGGATACAGACACTTACCTGTGGTTGAGGTGCAGAAGAGTGAGTGGGGTTGTGGAATCTGAGGAGAGTAGGCAGCGGATGGTCCAGGAGAGGTGGAAGCGAGTCTGGTGCTGAGTCATATCTAGACCCCGTTGCCATTTTCTCCTGAGAGATAGCCCCTCCCTCCAGTCTCCAGGCAACCAATATAGCCACACCCAGATCCCACACTGATTAACACCATGGAATCTCAATACTCCCTGAGGCCATAGGATCTGCCCTAAAAAGAAATCTTTAGAAGTTAAGCACCTCAATTACACGGCTACACTGCCAGGGCCCTTCAGAGTGCCTCAGTGTGCCTCGCTGGCAAACTTACTGCAGGTGCTCCTGTGAGCCGCCACTGGGAGTAAGCGCCTATCCACCACAGGTTCAACAGCAAAAGCTGGGTCTACCCACCCCAATACTGCAGAACTCTGGGCATCACAGTCACACCTTTCCAGAGTGCAGGCTCCCTGAGCCACATCACCCCGACAGACAGTTCCTTGGTGCCACTGTGAGTCCCCACTGGGCACGCGTGATTTCAATTAAGGGTGCAAGACAGCAAAAATTGGGATACTCCCCTCCACGGCTGCTGACTTCTAGACACCGCAGTTGTGCCTCTCAAGCTCGCAGGCCTACATCAAGAGAACCCAAATAGCTCAAGTAAGGAGCTACACTAGATTACCAAGCCAGGAGAACTGAGAGATTACACCAGTAGCACCATCACCAAAAGAACCTGGGTAGCAAAGCAATTGGATCTACAATTAAAACATTACAGGAAAACATGGGCAGACAAAAAAGCAACTCCCAAAGGAAATAAAAAGAGGAATCACCAGAGAGGGAGTTAAATGAAATTGAGGCTAGTAGCTTAACAGAGAAAAAATTCAGAGTAATGGTTATAAGGATGTTTAAACGGATGGATGACAAATACACACAACTCAATGACAAATACACACAACTCAATGAGAACTATAAGGAGCTGAATGAGAATGTCACCAACATGAAAAGAAACCAAGAGGAGATGAAAAATGACATAGCTGCAATAAAGAACACATTGGAAGGCTTAAAGAGTAGACTAGAAGAGGCTGAGGACCGCATCAGCGAATTAGAAGACAAGGTAGGAAAAAACACACAAACACAGCAGCAACTAGAAAGAAGACTTAAAAAGCAAGAGGAGAGCCTAAGGGAGCTTGGGGACAACACAAAATGAAACAATATTAGAATAATAGGGATACCAGAAGGAGAGGAAGAGAAGCAAGGAATAGAAAACCTGTTTGAAGAAATAATGACAGAAAACTTCCCTGATATTGGAAAGAAAAAAACTATGCAAGTCCAAGAAGTACATAGAGTCCCAAACAGGTTGAACCCCAAAAGACTGACACCAAGACACATCATAATTAAATTGGCGAACACTAACAACAAAGTAAGAATCTTAAAGGCTGCCAGAGAGAGACAGAAAGTTACCTACAAGGGATCTCCTATTAGAATATCAACTGATTTCTCAACAGAAACACACCAGGCCAGAAGGGAAAGGAATGAAATATACAAAGTGATGCAAAGCAAGGGTTTGAATCCAAGAATACTATACCCAGCAAGGCTATCATTCAAAATTGAAGGTGGAATCAGGAGCTTCACAGACAAAAAAGGGCTAAGAGAGTTTATCACTACCAAGCCAGCAATGCAAGAGATGCTAAAGAAACTGCTGTAAAAAGAAGAAAGAGAAAGGCAAAAAGAAACACAAACACTAAGGAAAAATATGACAACAAACATGTACTTGTCAATATTAACATTAAATGTAAATGGATTAAATGCACCAATCAAAAGACATAGGGTAGCTGAATGGATAAGAAAACATGACCCATATATTTGCTGTCTACAAGAGACCCACCTCAGAGCAAAGGATTCACACAGACTGAGAGTGAAGGGATGGAAAAACATTTTTCAGGCAAATGGAAATGAGAAAAAAGCTGGGGTTGTGATACTTATCTCTGATAAAATAGACCTCAAAGTAAAGGCCATAACAAGAGATAAGGAAGGCCACTACATAATACTAAAGGGAGCAATTCAACAAGAAGATATAACTCTGGTAAACATATATGCACCCAATGCAGGAGCACCCAAATACATAAAAGAACTCCTAGAAGACATCAAGGGAGAGATTGACAACAATACAATCAGAGTAGAGGACTTTAATACACCACTGACATCACTGGATAAATCCTCTAGACAAAAAATCAGCAAAGAAACAGCAATTCTAAACGACACACTAGATCAGATGGACCTAATTGACATCTTCAGAGCATTTCACCCCAAAGCCACGAAACATACGTTCTTCTCAAGTGCACATGGGACATTTTCAAAAATAGACCACATACTGGGTCACAAGCAAAGTCTCCCCAAATTCAAAAAGATTAAAATCATATCAAGCATTTTCTCAGACCACAATGGCATAATATTAGAAATAAACTATAATAAAAACATTCCAAAAAATTCAAACACTTGGAAGCTGAATAGCATGCTATTAAACAATGATTGGGTGATCAACGAGATCAAAGAAAAAATTAAAAACATCCTGGAGAGTAATGACAATAAAAACACAACAATGCAATTGCTATGGGACAGAATGAAAGCAGTCCTGAGAGGGAAGTTTATAGCTCTACAGGCCTACCTCAAAAAACAAGAAAAAATGCTAATAAATGATCTAACTCAACAACTCAAAGAATTAGAAAGAGAGCAACAAGAAAAGCCCACAGTGAGCAGAAGGAAGGACATAATAAAGATCAGGGCAGAAATGAATGACATAGAGACAAAAAAACAATACAAAAGATCAACAAAACCAAGAGCTGGTACTTTGAAAGGATAAACAAGATTGATGAACCTCTAGCCAGGCTCACCAAGAAGCAAAGAGAGAGGACCCAAATAAACAAAATCAGAAATGAAAGAGGAGAAATAACAACAGACCCCACCGAACTACAAAGGATTGTTAAAAAATACTATGAACAACTCTGTTCCAACAAACTGGACAACCTGGAGGAAATGGACATATTCCTAGAAAAATATAACCTTCCAAAACTCAATCAGGAAGAATCTAAACATCTCAATAGGCCAATAACTATGGAAGAAATTGAAACAGTCATCAAATGCTTCCAGGAAACAAAAGCCCAGGGCCAGATGGCTTCACAGGGGAGTTTTACCAAACATTCAAGGAAGAACTAAAACCTATCCTCCTCAGACTATTCCAGAAAATTCAAGAGGAAGGAACACTTCCAAGCTCCTTCTATGAAGCCAGCATCACCCTAATACCAAAACCAGAGAAAGACAACACAATGAAAGAGAATTACAGGCCAATATCCCTCATGAACATTAATGCCAAAATCCTCAACAAAATTCTAGCAAATCGAATCCAGCAGTACATCAGAAAGATCATACACCATGACCAAGTAGGATTTATCCCGGGGATGCAAGAATGGTACAATATTTGCAAATCAATAAACGTGATACATCACATAAACAAACTGAGAGATAAAAACCACATAGTCATATCAATTGATGCAGAAAAAGCATTTGACAAAATCCAACACCCTTTCTTTTTTTCTTTTTTTTTTTAAATATATTTTATTGATTTTTTACAGAGAGGAATGGAGAGGGATAGAGAGTTAGAAACATCGATGAGAGAGAAACATCAATCAGCTGCCTCCTGCACACTCCCCACCGGGTATGTGCCTGCAACCAAGGTACATGCCCTTGACCGGAATCGAACCTGGGACCCTTGAGTCCGCAGGCTGACGCTCTATCCACTGAGCCAAACCGGTTAGGGCACCAACACCCTTTCTTGATAAAAACTCTCAGCAAGGTGGGAATAGAAGGATCATACCTCAACATAATAAAAGCCATATATTACAAACCCACAGCCAACATCATACTCAATGGGCAAAAACTAAAACCATTTCCCCTAAGAACAGGAACAACACAGGGATGCCCACTCTCACCACTCCTGTTCAATATAGTGCTGGAAGTATTAGCCATTGCGATCAGACAAGAAGAAGTAATAAAAGGCATCCAAATTGGAAAAGAGAAGTAAAACTGTCCTTATTTGCAGATGACATGATACTGTACATAGAAAACCCTAAAGACTCCATCAAAAAATTACTAGACTTAATAAATGAATTCGGCAATGTAGCAGGATACAAAATTAACCCCAAGAAATCTATGGCATTTCTATACATCAATAATGAACTTACAGAAAGAGAGACTAAAAAAGCAATTCCATTTACCATCACAGCAAAAAAATTAAGATACCTAGGAATAAACTTAACTAAGGAGGTAAAAGACCTACACGTGGAAAACTACACGACACTGAAAAAAGAGATAGAGGAAGACATAAACAGATGGAAGAACATACCATGTTCATGGATTGGTAGAATCAACATGATCAAAATGTCCATACTACCGAAAGCAATCTATAAATTCAATGCACTTCCCATTAAAATACCAACGACATATTTCACAGACCTAAAACAAACTTTCCAAAAATTTATCTGGAATAAAAAAAGACCCCAAATAGCTGCAGCAATCCTGAGAAAGAAGAACAAAGTAGGTGGGATCTCAATACCAGATATCAAGCTGTATTACAAAGCCACTGTTCTTAAAACAGCCTGGTACTGGCACAAGAACAGAAATATTGATCAATGGAATAGAATAGAGAACCAAGAAATTGACCCAAATCACTATGCTCAATTAATATTTGACAAAGGAGGCACGAACATACAATGGAGTCAAGACAGTCTCTTCAACAAATGGTGTTGGGAAAATTGGACAGATACATGCAAAAAAATGAAGCTAGATCACGAACTTACACCATACACAAAAATAAACTCAAAATGGATAAAGGACTTAAACATAAGACGGGAAACCATAAAAATACTAGAGGAATCCACAGGCAGAAAAATCTCAGACATATGCCGAAGGAACTTCTTCACTGATACTGCCCCTAGGGCAATGGAAACTAAAGAGAAAATAAACAAATGGGACTACATCAAAATAAAAAGCTTTTGCACAGCAAAGGAAACCATCAATAAAACAAGAAGAAATCCCACTGCATGGGAGAACATATTTGCCAATGATATCAACGATAAGGGTTTAATCTCCAAGATTTACAGGGAACTCATGCAGCTTAACAAAAAGAAGATAACCCAACCAAAAAATGGGCATCTGATCTAAATAGACACTTTTCGAAAGAAGACAGAAGGAAGACCAAGAGACATATGAAAACCTGCTCAAAGTCACTAATCATCAGAGAGATGCAAATCAAAACAACAATGCGGTACCATCTCACACCTGTCAGAATGGCTATTATCAACAAATCAACAAATGACAAGTGCTGCGAGGATGTGGAGAAAAAGGAACCCTCGTGCACTGCTGGTGGGAATGCAGACTGGTGCAGCCACTGTGGAGAACAGTATGGAGTTTCCTCAAAAAACTAAAAATGGAACTCACATTACCCAGTGATCCCACTTCTAGGAATATATCCCAAGAAACTAGAAACACGAATCAGAAAGGATATATGCACCCCTATGTTCATAGCAGCACAATTCACCATAGCTAAGATTTGGAAACAGCCTAAATGCCCATCAGCAGATGAGTGGATTAAAAAAACAGTGGTATATCTACACAATGGAATACTACGCTGGGGTAAAAAAGGAGTTCCTAGCATTTGCAACAACATGGATGGAGATGGAGAGTATTATGTTAAGTGAAATAAGCCAGGCAGAGAAAGATAAATATCACATGATCTCACTCATTTGTGGAATATAATGAACGGCATAGACTGATGAACAAGAACAGATCCAGAGACTGAGAAACGTCGAACAGCACGTCGTACCTCAGGGAAAGTAGGGGAGGGTGGGGATAAGGGGGAGAGATCAACCAAGGGACTTGTGTGCATGCATATGAGCCTAATCAATGGACACAGACAACAAGGGGGTGGGGCATAAGTGGGGGGTGGGGGGTTATGGGGGAATAATTTGTGTTTTTGCCTCCCTGACAAAGTTTATATAAAGTTACAAAAAGAAATTGTCAGCCAGTTTGAAACTGAATTGCCATGGCCTAGAGCAAAGAATATCCTTACATGATATTATTCTACAATGTCATTATAATTTTAGATATTTTACAACAGCATATTGTACAATTATCCCAAACAAACTTACAAACTAATTCTTGGAATGTTTGGCAGCAATTTAAAAAAAAAATAAAGAGGACATGAAAGGATTTAAACCCTCTCAGAAGGAATTAAGGCACTGGGAAGGCACTTGAGCATTCTATATTGGCCCCTCTTGCCTTTTGTGCCAAGAGGGACCCTCTTCTCACAATCCAATTTCCCTCAGCTGTTGCCTGAGCTTTCTTTTCATGCTGAGCTTGAAGCCTTGTGGTGGCTGGTACCATGGATCTGTCTCTCGCCCAATTGTGTGAGCTGGGCTCTCCCTGGAGAAGAAACCTGAGTTCCCCGAGATATGTGATCTGTTCTGGGGCCCCGCCAGCAGGCCAGGGGATCCCAAGGCAGGTGCTGGGCGTGGAGGCCACGGGGGCATAGGCTACCAAGGAGACAGAACTGAACCTCACATCACCCTGCTTGGCCCTGGAGGATGACTGGATAGCCAGAGACGGGTAAGATTCCTCAGGGAAGGAACAACCTAAGACAGGCACAGTCGCAGAGGGGCCATCAGGAGAGAACTTGGATCATCAGAGGTGGGGCACAGACCCCCACCCTCCCGACCTTGCAGGGGCCTGAACCCTCGCCCCGTCTGAGGGAGGTCTCCTGCTCCCATGGCTGCTTTGCTTCCCACGCCCAGCTCAGATCGGGACACAGGTGACAGACAGTGTGACTTGGCCCAGCTCAGATTGGGACCCAGGTAACAGACAGAGACTTGGCTGACAGCAGCTGCCCTATATCTAAATCCAGCCTAGCACCAGGAATGCTCAGGGCCTACTCAAGAATGCAAATAATCCTTTCCACTAATATTTACAGGGTAAGCTAAGATTGTTGGTAGAGTATTAAATTTGACAGTAAAATAATAATCAAGTTTTCAGATTAAATTAAATAGGCTAATTGAAATAAGTGAATATTCAAGAAAATTTAATTGTACTGGACAAAAAGCTGTTCCTAAAGTGTTAACTAAAATTTCTATTGGTAGTTCATCTCATGGTAAAATTCCTGAACATGCAATGAAACTAAAGCAGTCATATTTTTGTGCAAAAATTTAAAATTTAAAGTTATCAAGACTGCATTACAAAAGTTACAAAAGCCTCCATTAATCAAAAAAGGGGGGATAGTAGGGTAATATAATGTAAGGAAAAATATCCTATAAGTAAATTACATCTAGAAAATTTTTACTTTACAAAATTAATTTTTAATTGTAATGCTAACAGCAAGACACCCATGAAAAACACACATGGTGTCTAAGACAAAGGAAAATCGTTTGGGCAAAAATAAAAAGGATCCCAAATCAATTATATAGAAAAGATTCCTTTATTAACTTTTGGTCAAGAATATGTTTGTATATTTTCAGAAAACAACTCCAAGACCATGTGGATTCTTGCAACAGAGAGGAATTGACCGGTCTGCTCCAACCATGAAGACAAGAGGTGAAACAGTCCAGAGATGGAAGACGCTGATGATGCCTTGCCATGCTAGCAGTCAGAAACTGTGTGACGCAGAAGGTTGCCTAGGACCAAACCAGAGAGGGTCGGACCTGCATTGCCACCATGTGCCCACCATCCAGATATCATTGCTGACATATACACATAAGGAACTGTTTGACATTGAAACAGACACTCAGAACTGTTGGTCATTGAAATTGGGACTCAAACATTTTTTGTTATTATATGTTTATTTCTAGTCTGCAGAGGCATGATTTTTTAAAGGAAAGAAAAGGGGAAAAATAGATACAGAAGCAAAGAAGCATTGAACAGACTGTCAAACTACAGCGGGAAGGCAGAGGAGGTTTTGGGGGGGGGCTGTAAGAGATCAACCGAAGGACTTGTATACATGCATATAAGCATAACCAATGGATAAAAGACACTGGGGGGAGGGCAGGTAAAGGCATGTACTGGGGGGGAAGGGGAAGTTGGGGGGAGGTCAATGGGGGAAAAAAGAGACATATGTACTACTATTTGTAATACTTCAAACAATTTTAAAAAAAAAAGACCGGGATTAAAAACTCAAAAAAAAAAAAACAAACAAAAAAACAAAAATATGAAGATAGTGTAAGGAGCCTCTGGCACAACTTCAAGCATACCAACATCCGAATTATCAAGGTGCCAGAAGAAGAGAGAGAGCAAGATACTGAAAACCTATTTGAAGAAATAATAGAAAACTTCCCCTACCAATGAAAGAAATAGACTTACAAGTCCAGGAAGCGCACAGAACCCCAAACAAAAGGAATCCAAAGAGGACCACACCAAGACACATCATAATTAAAATGCCAAGGGCAAAAGACAAAGAGAGAATATTAAAAGCAGCAAGAGAAAAACAGTTAGTTACCTACAAGGGAGTACCCATACGACTGTCAGCTGATTTCTCAACAGAAACTATGCAGGCCAGAAGGGAGTGGCAAGAAATATTCAAAGTGATGAATAGCAAGAACCTACAACCAAGATTACTCTACCCAGCAAAGCTATCATTCAGAATTGAAGGTCAGATAAAGACCTTCACAGATAAGAAAAAGCTAAAGGAGCTCAGCACCGCCAAACCAGTATTATATGAAATGCTGAAGGGTATTATTTAAGAAGAGGAAGAAGAAGAAAAAGGTAAAGATAAAAATTATGAACAACAAATACATATCTATCAACAAGTGAATCTAAAAATCAAGTGAATAAAAAAAAATCTGATGAACAGAATAAACTGGTGAATATAATAGAATCAGGGGCATACAAAGGGAGTGCACTGACAATTCTCAAGGGTAAAGGGGTGTGGGGGGTGTGGGAAGAGACTGGACAAAAATCATACACCTATGGATGAGGACAGTGGGAGGGAGGTAAGGGCAGAGGGTGGGGTGGGAACCAGGTGGAGGGGAGCTATTGGGGGAAAAAAGAGGAACAACTGTAATAATCTAAACAATATTTATTAAACATTAAAAAAGGAAAATATTACAAATCTACAGAAAACGATGAGAACACAAAGGGCCCAAGATAATCTCTATATAAAAAGACTAAGCAACCATCACATCTGAAACAACTGAACAGGTTGTGTGGGGCAACCAGGCTGGCAGGAGGTTAGTGAGGGGTGACCAAATGACCGAGCAGCAGGTTGTGTGGGTGACCAGGCCAGCAGGCGGGTTAGTGAGGGACGACCAAATAACTGAGCAGCAGGCTGAGTGGGGTGACCTGGCCAGCAGGGGGGTTAGTTAGGGGCAACCAAACGACTGAGCAGCAGGCTGCATGGGGCTACCAGGCCCACGGGGGGGGGGGCAGTTGGGAGAGACCAGACCGGCAGGGGGGACAGTAAGGGGCAACCAGGCCGGCAGAGGGGGGCAGTGAGGGGCGACCAGGTTGACGGGGGGCCAGTTGGGGGCAACCATGCCAGTAGGGGGTGCAGTAACGGTCGACCAGGCCTGCAGGGAGGCACTAAGGGGCGACCAGGCCAGCAGGGCAGGCAGTTGGGGGTGACCAGGCCAACAGGGGGGGCAGTTAGGTGTGATTAGCAGGCAGGCAGGTAAGCAATTAGGAGCCAGTGGTCCCTGTTTGTGAAAGGGATCTCCGACTGCTGGTTTAGGCCCAATCCGCAGGACATCCCCTGAGGGGTCCCGGATTGGAGAGAGTGCAGGCTGGGCTGAAGGGACACCTCTGTGCACAAATTTCATGCACTGGGCCTCTAGTAACAAAATAAATTTAAGAAACAAGAAAGGCCAGTATCTGGGCTAATGAGACCAGACCTAATAAGAAACTAGCAAAAATTTGTTTCATGAAAGTAAGGTGGGTGAGGTTATGGAATTCTATACTGTGGCCCATGGCTCAGAGTCCCAGGATCTATACTAACCAGAACTCTGGTCAACCATATCTCTACGCAAAGGTACTACTTTATGAGGCAAACAGAATATGCCTACCCTCAACCATCTTTTGATGTTCATTGAGAGACTGCAATTCCCAGAAAAATGACGGGTAGTCACACATTTTATCATAGCAATATGTAAGAAAGACTCACAAATAAACTGCTATATTTGCAACCTGGAAATGATAAATTTTATTGTACATTATGGAATAAGGCTGGATGTAGAAAAACTTACTGAAGTAAAGCAAAACTATGTTAAGTGCCTGGCAGCTAAAAACTGGAAATGGGGCTACAATATGTAGATATTAACCTACCCTCTAACTATGGACCAAAAAAGTTATTCAACCATTCTTTGAGTTGGCAAAGACTGGGATCAAGGGCAAACAACTCAGTGGTTCTGTTGCCTAATATTTTGTAGGAAGAAAACTTGCTTAACTTGAAAATAAAAGACAAACTCAGGACACGAGCCATGAAAACATCACAGCAGAATGGGGAAATGAAACAAAAAATTTAAAAGAACAGAATATCACAGCAAATGAGTCCCTGCAAGATCCAGAAGAAAATATTACAAAACTCTTTGACATCCTAAACATAACAGAGGGGAGGAGACATGCCTTGAGGATACAAAAGCGCAAAGGCATATGGACAACATTCTGAGATGATGGGGTGATGGGGTGATTCTGAGATGATGGGGTGATGGGCAAGATAAGGAAGGGTTTCAATGCAATTAAAATGCAATATAAGATGAGGAAATTAAAATGCAAATTGAAGTCACCAAAAAGATGAAAGATACTATAGAATATCAAATTAATAATGTAAAATAAAAACTTGGGAATTTTTACTGCAGTCCTGAGAAGAGGAAAAAGGAATGAAAATGGTAGCTATGGAGGAAGAAAAATGGTAATCTAGTCTATGAATAACTGATATATCTGAGGAACAAATGTAACAGAAGTTATAAAAAATATAGTTGAATACAACTTTCCTGGGTTGAAGAAATACCCATTTATTCACCTTGAAAGTGCTTAACTAAATTTCAAGCAAAAATAATGAAAAGAAACCCATATCTAAATATCTGGTTCAACTTTTATATTATAAGGATACATTTTAATGTCCTGCAGGCATCTGGGAAGGAAGAAAAATAATAAAGATAATCTAGTCAAAAGAAAGATGGCTCCAGATTTATCTGTAACATCTTAGTCCTAAAGACAATATAACATCTAAAGAGCTCTGGTGGAAAAAGGATTTGACATCTTTTACATTTAGCCATGAAGACTTGCATGTGTGAAGGCAATAGAAGCAAACCTTCAGCTATGGAAAGATTCAGAAAATATGCTGTCCATTTAGATTTTTCAAATAAGTTACTTTAGGCCTTATCTCAGCCAATTGAGAGATTTTTTTAAAGTCCATATTGTGAAAATCACAGCTATTATTGAACTAGCAGAATTTTCTTTACTCAGTTTGGACATCATATTGAGGAATCATGGTGTGAATTCAGATAGATTCTGGCTTATTTCACTTAGCATAATGCTCTCCAGTTTCACCCATGCTGTTGCAAATGGTAAGAATTTCTTTTTTTACCGCAGCATAGTGTTCCATTGTGTAGATGTACCACAGTTTTTTAATCCACTCATCTGCTGATGGGCACTTAGGCTGTTTCCAAATCTTAGCTATTGTAAATTGTGCTGCTATGAACATAGATTCGGCAACCTAGAGACGAAACTTGCATTTGTAGTACTGTCCTCAGATGCTATTCTTCTTTTATTTCCACTATTTTTCTAGTACCAGGAAATGTGTTTTTCAAGACATGGTCCCTTATCTCATAGTTCAGATGGAATCTTGTCATATTTAATGACAATTTTTATAACAATTATTGGTGGTGTATTATTCCAGCACTTGTTAGCAATAAAAATTTTACATAGTCACTGTGTCAGTACATTGTGTCAGAAGAATTGATGAATAAGTTTTCCCCTCTGCAAAATCATACCTGATTAAAGGAATATAATGGACTTATTAATTATAAAGAAACCTGAGTAATAATTTACTGTATCATTAAAACTCACTAAGAGTCTTGACTAATTGCTACTATAGATTGATGCTTTGTTATCTACTGCATGTAAACTCAAGTGTGATCATAATGAATTGAATAATAACTAAAATTATGGGGGTGTTTTGAGAATTTTTAGATGGATCTTATTCATCAAAATATCTCATTTGCACTGGAATGTGAAATCCTGTGTTAAAAAAAAAAAGAAAAACTAGTCAATGCCAAATTATCCACTTGAACTTCAACCAACACACTAATTACATTAAGGTCAATATTGATGGACCCAGATACACATTTATTCATTCAACGAATATTTATTGAAGAACTATCTTCAAAGAACTGTTTATCTACTGGGACCTAGATATACAGCTGTGATAACCTTGTCTGGTGATCATCTCTTTTTACTTATAGTAAACTATTTCTTCAACACATTGTCATATTTAAACCCTTATCATTATGCTTTAATGATCTCCTGCATTTAAACACTCCATGCCCATGCCATAGCACAAAGCCAATCACTCCAACACCACTCTTATCATTGTCTTCAATTCCCTGATCATTTTTATTTTGACTGATAATCTCTGACTTTATAATAGGCCCCATGATATATAATGAGAAGGTTATTGAACAGAAAATACTGGCAAGCCAAAACAAAACAAAATAATACAAACATGAAACTTATTTCCCAGTGCTACATGTTTCAGAAGCTGGAACGTATTTTATCAGTATTGTGAGAAAATAAGATAAGGACCAAAAATTGCGACAGAAAAAAAGGTTCTACCATTCTCTTCACTGATATTCCCCTATCTCTTCTTGGGACTTTGGAATTCAGTGGTAGATTAGGTTGAATTCCATCTTTGTAAATTTATGTGTAGCTTTGGGGGCCAAAATCTAAAAACTACCTTGACAAGAACTTGTATTTTATCATTCCTGCAAACATTATGCAGGGGTTTTATAGACAAATTTACTCATAGTTGCCAATTATATGTGAAGGCCAGTTGGCTTCTATCATTGAAGAGTGATAAATACTGTGTGTGCACAGTACATATGGTGTGTGTGTGTGTGTGTGTGTGTGTGTGTGTGTGTGTGTAACATTCCTATAAATACAACTTTGAGAATGATGAATTTAGATATCACTTTACTTCAAGAAAAGAAATCTCCTGTTCAGGGTCACATACTATGAACTGAGGGTCAAGTGAGACTGAAGTAAAGTATGAAACTTATATATAGGTTATTTTAATGTGATGAGATAATGAGTTGTTATGGAAAGCCAGCAGAAAGTTGGTAGTTACGGAAAGAAGAGTTGATTTAGATAGCTTATTGAAATTTTAGGCCATTTTATTATTTCTTTATCCATCTTCTTCCTATCTACCTATTTCTCATTATTTTATTAGAAATAAATTTCCATTGTATTTGGATTAGGATGACTTTTTATAAGCAGAAAAAGCAAATTGATTGGTTCAAAAATTGAAAAATATATATTTAATCCTAGTTTCAATCACCATTATATTTAGAACTCAAACTCTGTCATCAGAGCAAAGTTTTCATGATTTTCTGAGCTCTGACTCCTATGATGCATCCTTTCTCTCAATTTATATGATGCCTACCAGATCAATGCTCATAGCCTCCTCTGTTCAAAGCCAGCACACAAAGAAAGCTTCTTCTTAAAGTTTCTATAGGAAATTGTATGCCATAATGGGTAAGAGCAAGGACTCTGAGACCAAATTACTCAGGTTTGAACCCTCATTAAGTCATTCCCTAGCTGTGTGACCTTGCGCTTCAGTTTTTCACTTTTTATATTTTTAAAATAAAGGGAAATGTTATCTCCATAAAAAATTCCCATGAAGCAAAGGGAATAATATTAGTATCTGGAACATAAGGATAGAATTTTTTATATATAGAGAGAGAGACTTAAAATACTACAAATATAACATAAAAACAGCTGTTTATTGAGTACTTGCTATGTGATAGTCACTGTTCTAAATTATGTACACTAATAAAAGAGAAAGATGCAACATTGACCATACCTCCATGACGCCCACCAGCCAATCAGGAGTGAGTATGCAAATTAGCCCAACAAAGATGGCTGGTTAATTTGCATATGCAGGTGTGGAGCGAAGACTGAAGACTGAAGATTACCGAAGACTGAAGAGGCTTGGCTTCTCCACTGCGGCCGGAGCAAAGGCCTGAGTCCCGGGTGCTGGAGGAAAACCAGTGCCGGCAGCCAGGGGAAGGAAGGCCTATTGCACGAATCTTCGTGCAATGGGCCTCTATTACATATATATAATATATATATATATATATATATTATATATATATATATATATACAGATATATATACATATATATGTATATATATGTGTATATATATATATACATATATATATATATATATATATATATATATATATGAGTTTAGTGCCACCTGTAAATGCTGTCATGCATTATACATATATGTGCTGCAGTAAATAATTTAGAACAGTGACTGTCACATAGTAAGTGCTCAATAAATGTTACCTGTTTTTATCTTATATTAGTAGTATTTAAATCAATAACTATCTTTATTTTGCCCTTCCACTGGAATGATCAATTTATGTGTATAGATATCTAGATAAGCAATGGTGTTTTTTTCTTTTAGAACTCCAGAGATGTTTTAAAATTGTCTTCCACTGTTGCTTATGAGATGACTGATACCAGTATGATCTTCAGTCCTCTAGAGACAACTTTTTATTTTAATTCTAGAGGTTGTATCACTTTTTTTTCTTTTGTCCTTTCTGTTCATAAATTTTACCAGGGGATGTTTAGGGATGTGTTTTTGTTGATAGTTGCATTTTCATGTGATAGCATTTGTATCATTTGTGAATTACTTGGGTGTCTCTAGCATTCCATTACCTTCAACTGAAAGTCTTTTTTATCCATAACTATTACATAAATTAAAACCTTTAGTTTTATCATACTTATAGTTTCTAAATTATTTTCACATAAATAATAAGCATTATGATTTGTCTTTAACATTCACATTATATTGTACCAGTCTCAAAAAGAGTAATAGCAAGAACATAGCAAACAGTGTAAGTGCTTTACCAACTTATTCCTCAGAACAAGTTTATGAGGGAGGTATTCTAATTATTGTACTTATTCTGTAGAAGACTAAATTGAGCCACTTAAAGTTTAAATGATTTGCTGAAGATAACACAGCCAATAAATGGTAGAGCTGAGGTTTGAATCCATAGTCTAGCTTCTAAGTCTTTCCCTTTGACCACTATGTTTCTCAAAAGTATTTTCTCTTTTTTTCAGTTTTATAATTAGAGAAAGTTACTCTACATATATTTATAATGCTCAGGGCTAAAATCTCAATTGTCAGTACTTCAGCACTTAGGTTTCCTGATATTTTAAAGATAAGCTTGCTCTGTGCTTTTAACAAGAAATTTTTTCGTTATCTGTATACTTTCATTAGTCAACTAAAGATGAAATAGAATATAATTGCAAAAATCATGACTGCATTTACAGGTGGCACTAAAATTTATAAATTACCCACATCTGCTTCTATTCCAATTTTAATGTCACTTACACAAGAAATTGCTGATATGATTCAAAGCATCATTTGATGACTGATTTTTAACTTCCCTTGCACTGCCATTAAGAAATAGAAATATTTAAATGTGCAAGTAGTTGTCTCTGCCCTTCACATATTGGCCTTTAGAACTCATTGCCAATAGCTTCAGGCACTTAACATATTTTATATCAAGATCATATTAGTGGGGTCTTTCTTATGCTAACATTTTGCTTAAAGAATTCTTAAACCAAAAACTGCATCTCAGTGTCAGAAATAATTTTCAGACCAAATGATGAAATTAGTTGTAATAGGTAAAATACGAATATAGGCGAAGAGCCAAGTGGGTAAGTAAATGGTATACCTGTCACCAACTCATATTTTAAAAATGCTTAACAAGAAGACAATTTTTACTGTGATAATATCTATATCTTTATGTTAATGTCTGTCATTTTTAAGAACTTTTTCACAAGAAATTGTATGTCTATATTGAATATCCTGAGAATACATTAATAAGGCACTACTGAATTTGGTTTTCAGAGGAGGCTGTTAAAATGAATAATGGATATCACTAATGTTAAGACATTTCTGTCACTGTCACAAAATATTTATATGTATATATACATCCAGGTTAAATACTATTTTAATAAAATAACCTCTGACTGCAAGTATTTCTTCAAATGTTTAAAAGAATTTTATACCTCATATCTCACTGCCCCCATTCTTAAATACTCTGATCCAAACGCAAAAGTACTTACTTAAGCTTTTACTTTGAACTAAAAGACCCCACATTTATTTGCCTGAGTCCTTCATTAGTCTATAAATTCCTAAAGGACAGGGACTATGTTTAATCTGCCTCATAGCAAAATAGTCAACAATATTTCTAAAATAAATGAATAAGTGAGTAGTTTAATGAAAAATTAACAATTTTATTACCACATAGATAAAAATTGAAGACAAGGGAATAAGTTATGTTTTCTAGAAAGTATTGTCAGAATGAGAATATAAAAATGGACATACATAGAGCCCCAAGGAAGCACATAATTAAATGAAAATGTAAGTGATAGAAGCAAATAAAGGATGTTCAAAGAGGTAGGAGAAAAAGGAATAGTTATAAAATAAGGTAAAGGAAACATTCTAGGAATTGGGACTTATTAAAAATTCCAAATGCTATGCAAAGTTAAGTAGTTTGAAAATTGGAATTAACTATGACTGTTAAATCGTTCTTTTTTATTTTTTTATTTTATTGTTTAAGGTATTACAAATAGTAGTACATTCTTATGTATAAAATTTTAATATACAGTGCAGTAAGGTTAATTCAAACAATGCTAATAATTTAAGAACAAACAATTTGGATTAAAGGTACATGACATATGGTAAATCATCAAGGATGGTTTGCATTACACACTAAAGAAGCAATATGAAATTTAAGGTAAACTTGTTTATTAAAAACAAGAAACTTAGTTTTATTCTATATTTTAAGAGAATGTTGTGCCTTAGCTGGTTTAGCTCAGTGGATAGAGTGTCGGCCTGTGGACCCAAGGGTCCCAGGTTTGATTCCACTCAAGGGCATGTACCTCCCTGGCCCTGGTCAGGGCTCCTGCAGGAGGCAACCAATCGATGTGTTTCGCTTACATCAATTTTTCTCTGTCTTTCCCTATCTCTTCCACTCTCTCTAAAAATCAATGGAAAATTATCCGCAGGTGATGATTTAAAATATATATATATATATATATGAATTAAAAAGACTTAAAATATATAAAGAGAAATAAAATTAATAAATGCAGGAACTTCAATTAGAATAAAGAGTAAAAATGTTCTTTTAGCATTTATCTCAGATATAGTCATTATTTTTGCAATGCAAATTAATTCAAATTTCATACTTTTGAGCTGGTTAAATAGAGCCTCCTCATTCAATTTCATGAAACTGCCCAATTTATAGAGAATTTGGGTATTAAAATTTACTGTACATGACAACTGTACTCATTTTCAGCATGCAGTCTATCACCTCCCTGTGATTAGATTTCCTATTATAAGCTCCATAAAGGTTAATGAATATCTTGGCCAAGCAGCTCAGGTTTTATAATTGGGTGTAATAAGTAGATATGGTGATGGGGTTCTCTGTTAATGTAATTCTAGTGCAGATCCATATGTGTTGTAAAAACACACCTGTGAGAGTTCTAAAGAAAACTAAGGTATCATACATTTGTAGTTTATAAACATGATCTAGAAATACACTGTATGTTTCTATTTGTCTATCAACTATAAAATATACCACAGAAATAACTACTACTTGTTTTACATTATAAATGGCCTGATGACTTCAGTCCCAGTCTCTATTCCAAGGACAGCGAAGGTGGGGAGGAAAGGCAGGAGAGGGGAGAAAAGAGAAGAGGAAAAATGCAAAATTACCATAAGACAAAGAACCAAATGAGGTATGAGAACATTTGCTCTTCTTTCTGCTGCCTTCTGCTTCCTCCCTGCTCACCATGAAAATAACATACTTCAATCATCAATTCAAAGTTTACTTCCTCCAAAACAACAATAATGAATGCTCTTCTACACAATTACCCTTTACTTCCTGACCCTTAGCTTGTACTTTACTCATAAAAGCTGTTACCTGTATGTTTATCTACAACATAGTGGTTAAGAGTACAAGTTCTGAAGACAAGCCTGCCTACATTCAAATCTCAATTCTGTTAACCAGTAGTTGTGTGATCTTAGGAAAATAATTGAAAATAGCTGAAGCGCTATATTTCCTGTACTATACACTAACAGTGATCTACAAAGTGCTTTCCAACTTGGCTCAGCTTTCCTTCCAAGGCTCATCTTCTATTACTCCTCCCTGATGTGACATGCTCTACCCATAGCACATGTTCTTAAACACATCATACATTTGAATGTCTGTGTCTTGGTTTATACGGTTTCCTTTGCCTGTAATATTTGACATTACACGAGAAGCTACTAAATTTTATGGTTCAAATACCACCTCCTCTTTGAAGCCCTCTCTAAATGCAGTGAAAACTTTCTTCATTTGTGAATCTATAACAGTTACAATCCTTCCCCCTTCATGAAGATCTGCTTTCAAAGCTTATTGGTGAGGATTTGGGGGGAAAACTGTGGAGAAGGGTAGAAATATAATGCTAATTTATGTTTTGGAGTAATCCAAAAATTTTAATAATATAACAAAATTTTTCTTGGTTAAAAAAGAATGAAACATCAGGACTGTTCTATTGTTTTTCATAGATTAAGTGATGGTTTTATATGAAATAAACCCAACTACTAAAAAAAATACCCTATAAACTATTTTTATGTATTCTTGTTGTTCTTTTCAACTTGCTAAGCTAGACCCCTTTTCAGAAGGTCCATATTCTCAACAGTGCTCTTCTCTAATCATCTCCTTGTTTGTGGGTGCAATGGGAAGTTTAGGCAATTTAAGATGCTCCTACCCAATCTGTTATAGACTTATGAAAAGAATGATGCTTATTCTAGAGAGTATTACCAATTTATGTGTTAACTCTCATTTGACAAAATGTCAACCAGGCATTGAGGAAAGCTGCCGATGATTTTTCAAATAATCTTTATAAAGAGCATGTCAACAGCACCTAGCCATACAAATCAATATAAAATGATTGAGTCTATTTTTTCATAAAATTAAGCTAGGGATTTAAAACCCATATAAGCCCAAATAATTTAGTATTACTTTTCTGTGTTACTTTCTATTTCCAGAAATTCTTAAAATACTTTATGTTCACAGAATATCATGGAAATGTATACAAACTGAGAGAAAGCCATCGTAATCGTAGGGAATGAGTGCCATATGTAGGACCCGGGTAAAGACAGAGAAAATGGAAGAAAATAGAGAGGAAGGAAAAAAGAAGCAGTAGCAATTAATGTCACTTTTCTTAGCTCTCTAAAGACTTTTTTATTCTGTGTAACAATTTGATGTTTCATATAGCAGCTGTTTAATGGGCATTGAGGAGTTCCATCCTGCCCACCGAGGGAGAGAAAACATACTTTTATGAACCATTAGCTAGCTTTTATATCAGGAGATCCTTTCTGTTTTTGTGGACTTTTTGGGTTGTTGAGTAATTAAAAAGAAAATAAAGGCAGTCATTTGGAAGATATAATTTTTTGCCAAAGAAATACACAGAGTGTCAGGCAATATAGTGCCTTAAGTATATTTCCAAACTGTAATCTCTTGATGAATTCTGGGCTTAACTAAAATATCTCCATGCATGGAGTCCTCCCCATGTCTGAAAGAACACTATGTAGGGAAAAAATGAAAAGCATTTTACCATTGAGGGGTGTGGTATTATTTTTTTTCTGGAATAAGCATGAATGCATACCTCTGACGCTTACTCGTGATGCTCAAAATAAGTTTATAATTCCATCATGATAAGTTATGCTGCAGTAACAACTCCAAAGTATCGGTGGCTTAGAACCACAATTATATTCTCACATACAATATCAGTCTAGGGCTCTGCTCCCAGTCACCTTACTCTGGAACCCAGGCACATATAACAATCACCAGCTTGAACAATTTCAGTTTTTGTGGCAAAGAGGTAAAGAAAGCTCTGGAAGGTTCTTCATCTCAAATTAAATGCTCTCCATTAGCAAGTAAATGGCTCACAATGCAGGCCAGAACTAGTTATAGCCCCATCCAACTACAAGGAGGCTGCACAGAAAATGCAATCCTGCCTTGTGGCCACTAAGGAGAGGCAAACTGGAACATTTGCTGACAGCATTAATGACTTCCACATACAATTCCAAATGAAGTCATCCTAGCAAGTTGCAAAATTAAATCTCTGTGTAGAGCAGAAAATGGAAGAAAAGGAACAACATTTAAATGAAATTGAATACACATACACACAATATTTAGGGAGTTTTAGGGGGCTTTCTGACAATATTTTATGGAGTGCATATCTTTAATTTGAAAGTACTGAAACCAAGAGAAAACTATGAGTGATCCTGAATAGAAATAGAAAATAATCCTTTATATCAAAATCATGGAACTGGATTATACAAGACTTAAAGAATGATGCTCTGAGCATACTATCATTTGAATATATTCAGGAACTTTGTATTTTTGAATCAGAGAATGTTATGGATCACAGAATGTTATGGACTTCTTCCAGATGCTGAAGTGATCACTGCTGGATCAGTACTTCTGTCCTCACCATAACACTGTTTTATAGATTTTATTACTAGCCCTTACTTTTTACTTTCTGATTTAAAAAATATTTATTTTACTGCTTGTTCCCAACCAAATCCATTCAGTCATACTCCTGCCTCATCCCAGCATGTTCAACTCTCCCTTTCAAAAGTCATGGCAGGCCAACTAGTTCTGATGTCAATTACCTTATGTTTATTTCTCTAAGAATCCAGACTATTTATTAAAAGATGTTCTTTCTGACTTGTTTTTTCTGTTCATTGTCCAATGCTTGAAGGTCCATATTCTAATATATGTGGATAAATGTATTTATGCTGAATTCCTTAAAGTATAAATTGCTTAAATTACTGTGACTTCTGATTTAGAATGAAAGAAATAATTTAGATCCATAGAAGTGCCTGGATATTCTAGAAGGAAAATTCAACTCTAAAATAAATTTTCATAAGCTTAAATCCACAATGTATTTTATTTTATTTTTTTTAATATATTTTATTGATTTTTTACAGAGAGGAAGGGAGAGGGATAGAGAGCTAGAAACATCGATGAGAGAGAAACATCGATCAGCTGCCTCCTGCACACCCCCCACTGGGGATGTGCCCGCAACCAAGGTACATGCCCTTGACCGGAATCGAACCAGGGACCCTTCAGTCCGCAGGCCGACGCTCTATCCACTGAGCCAAACCGGTTTCGGCCACAATGTATTTATATATATATATATATATATATATATATATATATATATATATATATATATGGCAGCTAGGATGAAATCTGACAAGGGCAGGCAAAAAAAAAAAAGGAGAAGAAAAATCTTAAACTGGCTAAGTCTTTGTCAGACATCTAATCTCCTTACAATAATTTAAAAAATCAGTTAGCAAAATGCATTAACAAGGTATTATATATTAAATAAATATGCAGAGTTAACATCATTCTATATTCATTATCCAATTTAATCCTCAATACAACACTGAGAGATAAATTTTCTTATGCCTACTTATACATTACAAACCCAAAACTTAGAAAAATAAAGTAACTTTCCCTAAACTTCACAGGTAGTAAATTGTAGAGCTCAAATTCAAATAAGATTTGTCTGAGTCCAAAGGATATGCTTTTTCTCTTATAGTGATTTGTTTATTAAAAAAAATTATTCTTCACATTTCTTTGTACAAAAGTGCAATTTTCATTTTCCTAAATTTAAAAACCTAAAAAAAATCAAATTTTAACCTAGCATTTATTCTTTGATGATTTCTAATTTGTAAAACATTTTAATTTAATGATTTTTGAGACCAAGACTTACTTTTTTGTAAGAGTGAGGCCAACTTTTTAATTCAAAGCTAACAGGCTCTACATGCCTCTTGTGAAACATGCATCCTGTTCTTTTCATGAACTACATTACTAACTCTGTTTTAACACTCTAGATATACATGTTTTACAACTACATAGCACACAGTATACATCCTTTGTCCAACATCTCTAAAACTTCTGACTTCCTGCCAGAGAGTAGTTACTGCTGACTACTATTTTTACATTCTTCTCTGTTGAAACACAATGCAACAATAATGGAAAATAAAATTAAAATATCTTGGGGAAGTGACAGGAAAAGAAAGTGGATACTACTAGGCTGGTTTATGCCAAACACATTACAATAGCCATCATAACAATAATTATTAAGGTTTTTATTAGGACTACTATATTCTAAAGTGGGGTGAATTAGTTTGTTGAAAATTTATACTTATCTAAAATGATAGGTTATGAGATACTTTAAACAAGTATTACCAAAATTATGCACTATTGAAAAATGGATCACTCATAAAGTTTTAACATGCTTTGGGGTGATATGTAGTTTATAAAGGTTCATGTTAATATTATCTAAAATTATATATTGGGGTTATTATTTAACTGTATTGCAATAATTTAGGAGGTGTAAATAAATCTTTTTCACTAGTTTCCCCTATCTTAAAAATACTTCAAGTTGGTCTGGTTTGTATATCAAACAAGGATTGGCATAATAGATATGTCTACTAATGAAATAAATAAAAATGAGGACAGTCTAATAGATGCTTCTCTCTCTCTGGATCTGTTTTTGTTCATCAGTTAGGGGAGGGTGGGGGTAAGGGGGAAGAGATCAACCAAAGGACTTGTATGCATGCATATAAGCCTAACCAATGGGCACAGACACCATGGGAGTGAGAGCATGAGGGGGCATAAGGACACATATGTAATACCTTAATCAATAAAGAAAAGAAAAGACAAAAAAATTTCAAATAAATGATATAGGCAATTATAAAAAAAGGGGGACACTATTTCTATAAATCAGGAATGGAGGATATTTCTAAATTCTTCTTTAGGAAGTACACTTTAAGCTTAACTACTCAAGCTTGAGGTATAACTGGAGTAATGACATATTTTTAGCAAACATACTAGAAATTATTCATCTAATTATCCAAAGTACTATTTGATGTAGTCAGCTTTGAAGATTATATACTGGTTATTATTACCAATGTAATTACCATATGACAGTTACAAAGGATTATCCAACCTTGTCAGCAAATTCAGGAAAATATTAAAGCTCTCTCCAAAGAACTGAATGTAATGACCTAAGAATTGCTATATGATGGGACTACATTTCTATGAAAACCATTTTTTGAACCAGATTTAATCTGAATCAGCTCAATTCAAGTAGGCTGAGAATGCTGCTTCCATTTTATTTAGATGATAGAATGTTTATTTAGAGTCAGCTTCTCTGTCAAGCACAATCTCTCATTGCATTGTGAGTTCTACCTTGAGAAGTAGGTAAGATGGTGTTATACAAACTTTTCCTCTAAACAATGGACACACCTATATTTTAGTACCATATCCGGCAAGTTTTCTCTACTCTCTAGTTATAAAAGTAAAGTTATTTTGTCCCCAAATCCAGGCCATAATGACCACTTCTTATATACCCACAATTAAATGAGCAAGTAGACTGTAAAAGAATCTTGGTCCTAATGTTGGGAATGTTTCAAGGACAGTCTGGAATTCAGCAATAACATAGCATGAAGCCTTTGGAATCTGGACCAAATTCTATTCCTTATGGAAATAATACCAGAAATATAAGATATCAAATGCATTCAATGACATCAAGTATAGCTTTAAAGAGTCTTTTCCAACATATTTGTTTTCATTAATATAGGAATAAAGTTCCCCAAAAAAGGCATCTGATGCTGATTGTATAAAAAAGATGTGATATATAATGAAATACTACTCAGCAATAAAAAACATGAAATCTTGCCATGTGACAACATGGATGGTACTTGAGGTTATTATACTAAGTGAAATAAGACAGAGGAAGAGATGCCATGTGATTTGACTCATATGTGGAATAAAAACAAACAAACAAAACAAGAACAATGTTATAGAAACAGAAAACATATTGGTGGTTATCAGAAGGCAAGGGGGTGGGGAAATAGGCAAAATGGGTAGAGGGGGTCAGCTGTATGGTGACAGATGGAAACTAGACATTTGGTGGTGAGCACACTGTAGTGTATACAAATGTCAAATTATAATGTTGGACACCTGAAACTTACATAAATGTTACAGACCAATATGACCTCAATTATAAATAAATAATCAAACAAATAAAAGACTGGTTATTAAAGAAAGGTATCTGAGAATTCCATCTTCTTATTTTCCAAGTATAATTACTTGATTTGCCATGAAGAGTAGTAGTCCGATAGAAGAAATATGGTGAAACATATTTTAAATTCAATTTTATTTATTAAATTAGATGTAATTGGCATGAAAGTGAAACAGGTGCCCCAAATAGTGGAAGTCCATTAAATTTTACAAGGATGTCTATTAAGATGTCAGAAGCATAGCATCTTATCTGTTAGTGTTAATTATAATAGGAGAAAAGAATTATAACACATGTAAATTTTAAAGCTGCAATTGTTTACGAATGTTAGTATAGATAAATATTTCAATAGAAAAATTAGTTTCTTACTCATAGCAATACTTTAGGCATAAATGGAACTCCCATAGATTCTAGCCTTGTGTCTAATCAGGTTTGGAATTGGGCAAATTTTTATGAACTGTTCAGTTTATTTTGAAATATCCTATAGGGTCTCATCCAATTGTTACATGTCATTTGAAACACTGAATTCAATGATTTAAGCCTTGTGATAATATTATAGAGGAAAGTGCAAAATATGAAAATGTCAGTTAAATTTAATCCATGATTCAAATTGAAAGCATCAAGGATTGTAAAGTATAGAGGAGTCAAATCAATAACCTAGAAAACAACTTCAAGTGAATGAATATCAGACTTTGGAGGTTCCGATATTCTAAGAAAGAGGAGATCCTGAATATGATTTTCTGATTAGTGATGATAGCCTAGGCATGAATGATTATCCCTTTAAGGAACAGTGAAATATGTCCTATCTTTAGGGTACCCATACATATTCATATCCTAATAATAAAAGCCCAGGTTTGTAACTTGTAATGACTGATCAGGACCAAAGGCTGACCAAGTGGAAGTCAGTGCTGGATTGCCGTGGCGACCTTCACAGCTGCTGCCACATGCTGTGGGATCTACTGGTCAGCTCCCCACAGCCCATAGGAGACTGGCAAGCTGCAGCTGGTGGAAAGCAGTGAGCCCAGGCCAAGCTGCCCTGCAATCATGGGGAGAACAGGCCAAGCTGAGCCGCCCCTCCATCACAGGGCGAACCGACCAGGCCAAGACTGGCCAAGCCGACCCGCAATCCCAGGCAAAGAAGCCGCTCCGCTGACCAACCTGCGCTAGGGACCTGTTCCTGCGCGTGGTGCAGAGTCCAGGGCCTCTAGCCTGCAGCCATTGGAAGTCTCCCTCTCCCCAGAGTTAGGAGCAGTGGCCTGGTCCTGACTGTGGGGGTGAGTTTCTGCAGGCTGGGGTTTGATCCCCACGCATTAGCAGTAGGAGGCCAGTGCCTTTGTTATTGCTGTGTGCCCGGATTTTAATTGGACAAATGCCCCCGGTCCCGGGCACCAGCTTAGCAAAATCTTTTAGGAGGAGAATTCTGTCTGGGTTTCCTCAAATTCCCTCAGCCCCTACTCACCCCTCTGTAAAGGCGCAAAACAAGTGAGGCCCCTTAAATAAAAATCAGAGGTCTCCAGCAACGGTGGGCTTCTCTCATCACAGTCATTTGGACTGGATGGCATTTGAGTATTTATCTAGGCACCATGACAGAGAAACACAAGCTCAAGTCATGATCTCTGCCCTTAAAAAATTCACAATCTTATTAGAGTGGATGATAAAAACGCAGTAATAACATCAGAATGTAAGGCAACAATACAGAGAGGAACAGAGGCAATTGCTAGATTGATTTTCCAATAATTAGTACAAAGAGTATGTGCTGTGAATTAAATTAAAAAAAATATGTGTGAAAGTAGATTCTTCATGAGTATGGCATCCCTTCCTATTTTAAAGGAAGCTGAGTTCCATGTGAACTGTATACTATGCTATGATATCTGAGGCACCAGACAAGGGAGACCCTAAGTGGACTATGCTTTGATATTGGAGTCTTTCTTTATTGTTCAATGTGATTTCTGTACGCCTCAGTTTTGTAATAGTTAAATTACTAGAATAATACATCTTGCTATAAATTTTACTAGAAGATCAAATGATCAGGTGACATTTATTATTATTTTCTATAAATGAACACAATCTCTGGTATGCTAAAGTGATAGGTATTATAGAAATATTCAGATAGGGAGACCTACAGGCTTGATTATAGAAATATTCAGATAGGGAGACCTACAAGTGAGGCTTACTATCACAACCCAAATAAATTGCTTAAAAAAAAAAAAGCAGGGAGCCTACTAGAAACTGAATCAAATATAAGCCTTTGAATGGCAAATGTAAATTGGACAAGCTTTGCTGTTACAAGAGCAAGAAGAAAAAATTCAGATGCAAGAATTAAAACCACATTGCATCCACTCTAAGTAGCTGTTAAAGAAAAAGAATGATATACTATGAAAATACTTAATACAGATTGTAAAGACATTTGTTCAAAGAGGATTTCCTTGAGTAGTTAATTTTTAAATTTCAGTTAATTTTTTTTTAAATGTGAAGAGGTTAGCTAGATAAGGAAAAGGTGTAGGGGTCCTGAATTGCAGAGGGTGCAGGCGGGGCTGAGGGACCTCCCCCCTCCGTGCACGAATTTCATGCACCGGGCCTCTAGTATATGTATATATACACACATATATATTTTACTGAAAGGAAGATTATATGGACAGTGGATTGCAGTCTGAGATCTGATCTTTCATCAATCAAAGTTCATGTTCAGATCCACAATGATGCATATGCTCAACTTTTTTGCAATATTAGAATGAGACAACTCTTATAGTTTAACTGATTTTTAATGAGTTATATATTGCTTAGTCTGCTAGGCAAATAGCTCTTTGCAATGACAAAAAGATGTATTTATAGTTTTCTTTTGGAGTCTAAATGACCATCTTTGCATTTGGTCACCGTCACATTCATCAGTATTTATGAATTTGAAATGTGTGCTAGGATAATACAACTTAAAAATTAAAGGCAAGAAGGAAGAATAATCCAAGCTATGGGTCTAACCAAAATTAAATCTTTACAATAGCCAAGACAATAAAAGTAAATACAGATGCATAGTTGATAGAATGTTGCAGATAAATTACATAAGACAAATAAGCAATAAAATATGATATCCACTCAAAATCAAAACGATCAATTATATGAATAAAATTATTAAGACTATTCATAAGTAAACTCAGATGAAGATTAACATAAATATTTGGGAATGTACTTGCCCTATAATCTAGATTTCTTTGAAGAAAAATAAAAAGAAATTCTCCGAGGACAATTGGTGAAGTTCTAGAGTGATACATCATGATGGAGTGATAATTATAAACTGTATGTCATATAATGTAAAAAGCAGAATTTATTTGACAATGCTCAGCACCTCTGTAACGTCAAAATCAGAACTGAAAAAAAATTCATGAAAATAATCCCTACAAATAGGTAGAAAATTATCCCTGAGTTCTAAATGTCAGTAACCACAGTTCCTCATCATTATCTTTTTTATCCTCTTCTAAACAGCGTCAAAAGAGTGGTTTAATCACAATTATTTTGACTATTCACATTGAAATTATGTTCACAATATTGATGAATTATGCTACTTTGTCAGAAGTACTTTAAATAATTACAGTATTTGTCAGATATCTCTAAGTCCGATTACTTCATGCAAAAGAAAACTTAGGGTATCTATACCCAAATCATATTATATTCTGTCCTTGATGTAGCAGTATATCATTTTAGTTGACAGATGATAACATTACAGATAAAGAAGCCTATTTTATCAAAGGATTGTGTCTGTCATGGCATAGGAGATTTAGTGTCACTTTCTAACAGCTAGTAACATTCTTTTAGCAAATTTGGGGAGTTAGGGATAAGGCTAGATGACAGGGTATCACAAACTTCCTTTAGTACTTGAAATACAAATGGATATATGAATTTTTCCATTTTAAAAGTTTATATTTTCTAAGTTGCCTGTGATAGAAATGTTTCCATCCATCCCTTTCTGGTTGTTAAACTAGTTACTAATTTAAAAAAAACATTTGTCACTTCTTGTCAATGCCATGATAGTAAGGAGACACTTCTTTTTACACCCAAGATTCTATTTTCCAATATAAGAGATATACTGTATACTCTTGTATCATGAATATCAAGATTGTCAATATTTATAATGAGATCTTGACTGATATATTAATAATAAAGTATCATAAAACATGAAGATTGCAGTCCTGGCCATGTGGCTCAGTTGGTTGGAGTGTCGTCCCATACACCAAAAGATTGTGGGTTCAATTCCTGGTCAGGGTGCATATAGGAGGCAGCCGATGATGTTTCTCTCTCACATCAACATTTCTCTCTCTCTCTTTTTCTCTCTCTCTCTCTCAAAAAAAACAAACACAAACTCAATAAAAACATGTCCTCGGGTGAGGATTAAAAAAAGAACACATGAAGATTGTAGATGCTATAGATCTCCTCAAATGGTTTATCTATAACAGCTATAAGTTACTAATAGGCTCCTCAAGTGCAATACATTTGAAATCTAATGCCTTATCTTCTCCCTGCTAAAAAGGTATCTTCTCCCTGCCAAAAGAGTCCAGTCTTTTCCCATATCAGTTTGTGGCAACTCTTTCTCCTTCCTCACATCTTGTCTATCAACAAAGTTTTTGGTTCTATCTTCTGTATATGCCAAGTGTATAACAGTTTTTCACAGCTCCCACTTCAATCATCATGATCCAAGAAACCATCATTTTTATTGATTTATCAAGCTTTTATTTTAAGCTAACTGCTTTATCTACACACACTCTTGCTCACTCCCTAAGTCTGACTACATACACAGTCTAGTATTCACACAGCAACAAACAGACCCATTTACCTAAGTTTATCATTACAATGGCTTTAAATCTCATTTTTATAAACAAATATACTTACAAAATCCAAACACTAAACAATATTTCCCTTCCCCCTTATTTTTCTCTGACTTGATTTCCTACTATTTTTACCTTACATATTTGCTCTAGCCACATCCTTCCTTGATGCTCTTCAATAAAAGTTTCCCTCTCTTTGGGCCTTTGTATTTTTTATTGTTTCTATAATGCCAAAATAAAATTGACATATATTGTCTCTTTTCATTATGTCTAATAAAAAGATAAATACTTCATGTTAATTGGTTTCTGAAGTCTGGCATCTCTAAGTTGCCAATATTGTGACATAGAAGCAATGGTGAAGTATCTTAAGTTACCAAAGACCAACTTACACATTGGTAAGATATGGTTCTACAGGTTTATTATATTTCATGAAAAAACATGCCTATGCTATAATACAATCTATATAATAAAAGCATAATATGCTAATTAGACCAGATGTCCTTCCAGACGTCCTTCCTTCTAGACAAAGCCACAGTGAGCGGGGGCCATGGCAGAGGAGGGAGAGGCCCCTGGGCCGCAGCAATGGTGAGCAGGGGTCAGGGCCAAGGCCCTTGCATGAATTTTGTGCATTGGGCCTCTAGTAGTATATAATAGAGCATTAAAAATACATAAACATTGGCTGCATTGGGTATCGTTGTGTGGATAGCTATGATATTTAGGAAATGATGGTAGAGATGTGTTTTTAACTCAAAGTCATTTAATTACAAAACTTAACAAAAGAAGTGGGGACTTGTGGACACACATATGTGTGGGAGAGGTGAGAGTATCTATTGGAAAAGGTAACCTTCTTTGAGATTGATTTCCAGAGAGAAATAAAGCACACTATACACATAGAAAATAAGAACCTTGGTCCTCTTAGTTTCATACATTTTTCAAAATACCAATATTTATTTAAACAATGCTACTCTTTTGATAAATTGATCAATATTCTTTAGACACTCACAGTTCCCTAAGTGTTATTAAGAATCAACAGAGTTGGCCCTCTTAATTAGGAGCATGATGTAAGAACATAATGAGGCAGTATGTTGTATGTTAATTTTTGTTTTGTTTTGTTTTGCATTAGTCATCGACTACAACTCAGAATGAAATCAAATATACAAAATAAATCAGGAATGAATCTTCTTTAGTATTAATAAAAGAACTGTGAGTCCTAAAGTTAAAAGCTTGTAGGAGTGAAACCAACTTATTATTTAAGATAGGGAATATTTCTCAAATGTCAAACAACTATAAGAGCCATTTTAGAAATGAAAAATTCTTTTTTGTCATAAAATTCCCCTTTTAAAGCCCACTAAAAATATTAAAACGTGGAACTAGGTAGAGTAGCATTTGTATTTTCAAAGAAGGCTGTCTCTCACTGGTGCTTGTTAATGAAAACCCCACCACAGTAAACAACTTTGTGCAGCATACTTGAAGTGTATTGTCTTGATTATTTGTATTGTACAGTACATGCCTCCTACTGAATGAGGCAAATTATGATAATAGCAGTCATCAAAGTTCTAAAACTTTAAGCCCTATTAAAGTTGGCTCCAGGGGTGGGGGGCAAACATACTATGCACTGTTGACGATTTTCTTCTATTTTGCTTTGGCTGCTTTACATTTGTGATTTTGTAAAATTGTTACTATGTCAAATTATTCTCCATAGACTAAAATATTATGAGACAGAGGTTAGTATAAAACACCTGAAGGTCGAAAGAAAATTTTAGTTGGAACCTTATGACTTAAAATTACTATTTAATTATGATTTTGATATGTTACTTATAAGTTATTTATATACTTTATAGATGAATAAATAATGCCTTTTATATTTCCTTAAAGTATAATTTTATGTGAACCAAAGGTACAGTAGTAACCTGCTTTTTCAAACTGTCATTTAAGCAACTAAGGAACATTTTAACTTAGTTCTAAAAGAAGGTTTTAGAAATCTGCTGATTGATTTCTTTTCAAATAATTCACTTAAAACCAGATTTAAATAAATAAATAAACCACAGATTTTCAGAAATCTTCTGAAGGAAATCACTCCAAAATGAAAAGTTTTTATTCCTTCCAAGAAATTAATGTTTTATTCTGTTACAGAGCTTTGCTTGCCCCAAATCCAGAAGAATATTTGTTCCCTCTGGTTAGTTTCTTAGAGCAGAAATAATTTATTCCTGCATACATACTTAGTTATTTCTGATGTTTTACATGTTCATTATGGTAATACTAGCTCATTTGCACACACAAAAATAAAAATAAGCAGTATGCACTAATAGAGAGTGGTGGGATTCTATTCTCACCAGACATTATTAAGAGTCATTATTAGCTGCCTAGTTTTTGATAGCATCAATACAGCCTTCTGGTATTTAGTCCATATTTTTTCAGACTTTATATTTAATTAATCTCAAGGATAATAAATTGATGTTTTCTCCCTTTGTTTTAAGTTTAACCTTGAAATAGCATTATTATGTTTAGTTTTTTAAAATTTTATGGGAATCTTCAATTGAATTTAGTATGCATTTTTAAGCCATGAATAAAGATCAACTATTCCTTGATATTTCACAGGGTGAAATTAGCATATTCATTAATTGTGTTTCTACTTGCATTTCTATTCCCAAAGATAATTACTTTGAAGAAGACTGGCTTAATTATGTATGTTAGTCATTTCTGCAAGATACTGGACAAAGGAACCCATTTAAAAATAATACCACAGATTCCATTACATAGCTATGGCATATTCTTGTGCTTATTTATAATATATGACTTCATTTTTTCTGATTAATATGGTCATTGGCATTTTATAAGTAAGGGTTCAACTAGAGAAGCAGAACCAGTAGGATCCTCTAGATCCAGCCAGGCTGTCATAATGCAGAATTGCATTATGTTTCTATGGCTGAGTAATATTCCATTGTCCAATCTCAGTGGTCGGCAAACTGTGGCTCACGAGCCAAATGCGTCTCGCGAGCCGCGGTTTGCAGCTCTGTTGACTAATGAGTTTGCCGACCACTAGGATAGGGGCTTAATCACAAGGAACAACAACAGCCTGTAATTATTGGAATCGAGAGTCTAGGTCAGTGGTTGGCAAACTCATTAGTCAACAGAACGGCAAACCGCAGCTCGCTCCGAAGTTTGCCAACCACTGTCCTATCTAATAAAGAGGAGATATGCAAATTGACCATCACTCCAACAGACAAGATGGTCGCACCCATGTGGTCAAAGATGGCCGCCCCCATGTGGACACAAGATGGCCACCACAAGATGGCCAGAAGGGGAGGGCAGTTGTGGGCGATCAGGCCTGCAGGGGAGGGCAGTTGGGGTGACCGGGCCTGCAGGGGAGGGCAGTTAGGGGCGACCAGGCCTGCAGGGGAGGGCAGTTGGGGGACACAAGACCTGCAGGGGAGGGCAGTTGGGGGGAACCAGGCCTGTAAGGGAGGGTAGTTGTGGGTGACCAGGCCAGAAGGGGAGAGCAGTTAAGGGTGACCAGGCCTGCAGGAGAGGGCAGTTAGGGGTGACCAGGTCTGCAGAGGAGGGCAGCTGGGGGTGACCAAGCCAGCAGGGGAGAGCAGTTGGGGGTGACCAGGCTGGCAGGGGAGCACTTAGGCATCGATCAGGCTGGCAGGGGAGTGGTTAGGGGGTGATCAGGCTGGCAGGCAGAAGCGGTTAGGGGCAATCAGGAAGGCAGGCAGGTAGGCGAGCGTTTTGGAGCCAGCAGTCCTGGATTGTGAAAGGGATGTCCGACTTCCCGTTTAGGCCCAATCCCTTAAACAGGCAGTCGGACATTCCTCAAAGGGGTCCCAGATTGTAGAGGGTGCAGGCTAGGCTGAGGGACACACTGCCCCCCCACCCATGCACAAATTTTGTGCACCGGGCCTCTGGTCTATATATAAATACCATATTTTATTTCTCCATTCATCTGTCAATAGACATGTAGGTTGTTTCCATATCTTGGCTATCTATATATACATATATGTATATATAAAAGCCTAAGCAACCAGCTGACTGGCTGACCATTCGACCATCTGACCAGTAGCTATGATGCATACTGACCACTAGGCAGCAGACGCTCAACATAGGAGCTGCTGAGCTGTGGTGACTTGGCAGCTGAGGTTTTTGGTGACACACCCAGAACCAGAGAGGAGGGATCCCTATTCTAGGGTGTTTCACCCAAGAACTGCCCTCTTGCAATCTGGGACCTCTCAGGGGATGTCGAAGAGCCAGTTTCAGCCCGATCCCCGCAGGCCAGCCTGAGGGACCCCACAGGCCTCTAGTTATAAATAATGTTACAATAAACATAGGGGGTGCTTATATATTTTCAAATTGGTGTTGTTGTTGTTTTCTCAGATAAATGCCCAGAAATGGAATTATTGGGTCATGTGGTAATTATATTTTTAACTTTTTGAGAAACTTCCATATTGTTTTCCATAGTGGATGAACCAATTTACAATCCCACCAATAGTACACAAATGTTCCCTTTTCTCCACATCTTTGGCCATACTTAAAATCTACTATCTTTTTCTTTTTTATCATAGCTGTTCTGTTAGGTGTGAAGTGATATTTCATTGGGTTTTATTTTTTTAATATATTTTATTGATATTTCACAGAGAGGAAGGGAGAGGGATAGAGAGCTAGAAACATCGATGAGAGAGAAACGTCGATCAGCTGCCTCCTGCACACCTCCCACTGAGGATGTGCCCGCAACCAAGGTACATGCCCTTGACCAGAATCGAACCCGGGACCTTTCAGTCCGCAGGCCGACGCTCTATCCACTGAGCCAAACCGGTTTCGGCTCATTGTGTTTTTTATGTGCATTCACCTGGTGATTAGTGATGTTGAGCATTTTTTCATGTGTCTCTTGTCCATTTGTATGCCTTCTTTGGAAAAATGTCGATTCAAGTCCTCTGCCTATTTTTAAATTGGATTGGTTGTTTCTTTAATGTTGAGTTATATGAGTTCTTTATATATTTTAGATATCAACCCCTTATCAGATATATCATTTGTAAATCCTTCCATTTGGTAAGTTACCATTTTATTTTGTTGATGGTTCCTTTCACTGTGCAAAAGTTTTTTAGTTTGATGCAGTCCCATGTGTTTTTGTTTTTTTTTTCTTTTGTTGCCCTGGCCTGAGGAGACATATCCAAAAATTATTCCTAAGGTCAAAATCAAAGAGTTTACTTCCTTTACATTTTTCTAGGTGTTTTATAGTATCAGATATCACATTTAAATCTTTGATCAATTTAGAGTTAATTTTTGCATATGGTGTAATAAGGTAGTATTATTTATTTTTTGCATGTATCTGTCCAGTTTTCCCACCAAAATCTATTGAAGAGACTGTCTTTTCCATGCTGTATATAATTAAACATATGCATATGGTTTTATTTCTGGGCTCTCTATTCTATTCCATTGTGTCTGTTTTTGCAACAGTACCATACTGTTTTGATTACCATAGCTTTATAATATAATTTGAAATCATAGAGCAATTTTGTCCTTCTTCCTCAAGACTATGTAGGCTATTTGTAGTCTTTTGTGGTTCCATACCAATTTTAGGAGTATTTGTTCTCATTCTGTAAAAAAAAAAAAAAAAAAAAAAAAAAAAAAATGCCTTTGGTATTTTGATAGGGATTGCATTGAATCTGTAGATTGCTTTATGTAGTACGTACATTTTAATGATATTATTCTTCCAACCCATGAGCATAATATATCCTTCCATTTATTTGTGCCATCTTCAATTTTGTTCCTCAATGTCTTATAATTTTCAGAGCACAAGTCTTTCACCAATTTGGTCAAATTTATTCCTAGGTATATTTTATGCACTTCTAAATGGGACTGTTGAGATTCCAACATGGAGTCTCTGGGGCAGATGATTGTATTCACCTGGCCAAAGAACCACTGCTACTGCAACAGGCACTCTGAGGCGTGACTCTGGCTCAGTCCACCCCATCTTGAAGGGTTTACAAGGCTTTTCTTGGGAGGATGCTGCAGGGAGCCAAAGCAGATAGGCACCCAGCCTCACCACCACCTGGACTAGATGTGGCCCAGGCCTGAAACCACAGGCACCTCACCCTGGACCCCATGCACACACGTGCGTCCCAAGGCCATAACCCAGACCTCACGGGCACCTTCTGCAGACACCGCACAGACCACATGCTTAAGCAAACACCAGCAGGACCTCGCACCTGGCATGCACCTAGACTGACCCCATACGCCCATGTGACTGCCACTGAGCTGGCAGGACTCTCACCCCAGCTATATATACACTATCTGCCACCACTATTGTACTGCCACTGCAGCCCTAGAGCCCAATTGCTCTGCTCCACCACGAGGGCCAGTGGGCAGGAACTGTACTGACCTGGACATATTAGAATTGAGGACCTGAGGAAAGTAAAGAGGCTACAGATCTGTAGTTGAAACAGGAGTGCCTGGGACTGAATTCATAGCATTACAGATCTATTTCAAGAAATAAGAAAAAGCACTAATAAACTATCTAACCCTACAACTAAATGAATTAGAAAGAGAATAGCAACAAAAGCCCAGAGGAAGTATAAGGAAGGAAATAATGAAGATCAGAGTAGAAATAAATGACAGAGAGACTAAAACAAAAAACCCAAAACAGTATAAATGATCAATGAATCCAAGAGCTGGTTCTTTGAAAATATAAACAAGCCCTAGAGCAACTCATCAAAAAACAAAGAGAGAGGACCCAAATAAGTAAAATCAGAAATGAAAGTGGTGATAAAACAATGGACACCACAGAAATACAAAAGATTATTAGCAAACTAGAGGCCCAATGCATGAAATTCGTGCAAAAGTAAGCCTTCCTTCCCCTGGCTGCTGGCTCCAGCTTCCCTCTGGCACCCAGGAACCGGGCTTCCCTCGCAGCCTCAGTTTCGTACAGAAGGACGTCTGGAAGGATGTCTGGTCTAATTAGCATATTATGCTTTTATTATTATAGACTAGTGGCCCTGTGCAAGAATCCACTTGCCTCAGCTGGCTGCCCCATCCACTGCTGCTGTAGCTCTCCACTGCTCATAGCTCGCTGCCCCGCCTTCCTATAGCTTCTGCACCTCGTAGCTCACTACCTCGCCCTCCTGTAGTTCTCCCCCACTTCCAGCTCGCTGCCCCACCCTCCTGGTGATCAGTCGTTAAGCATCTCAGCATAACAACCATTTGCATATGACCTCTTTATTATATAGGATACTATGAACAGCTATATGACAACAAACTGGACAACTTGGGTGAAATGGACAAATTCCTAGAAACATACAAGCTTCCAAAACTCAATGAGGAAAAATCAGAAAACCTGAATAGGCCAATAACAACTGTTGAAATTGAACCAGTAATTTAAAAATTACTAGCAAAAAAATGGAACATTTGCCCCAGTGATCCCACTTCTAGGAATATATCCCAAGAAAATAGAAACACCAATCAGAAAAGATATATGTTCCCCTTTGTTCATAGCAGCACAATTTACCATAGCTAAGATTTGGAAACAGCCTAAGTGCCCATCAGCAGATGAGTGGATTAAAAAACTGTGGTACATCTATACAATGGAATACTATGCTGTGGTAAAAAAAAAAGAAGGAATTCTTACCATTTCTAACAGCATGGATGTAACTGGAGAGCATTATGCTAAGTGAAATAAAGAGAAAGATAAATATCACATGATCTCACTCATTTATGGAATATAATGAACAACATAAACTGATGAACAAAAACAGATCCAGAGACAGAGAAGCATTGATCAGACCATCAAACCTCAGAGGGAAGGTAGGGGAGGATGGGATAAGGGGGCGGGGGGGGAGATCAAGCAAAGGACTTGTGTGCATGCATATAAGCCTAACCAATGGACACAGACACCGGGGGGTAAGGGCATGAGTAGGGGGTGGGGGGCAATGGGAGGATAAGGACACATATGTAATACCTTAATCAATAAAGAAAAAAAGTAAAAAAAAAAAAAAAAAAAAATACCAGCAAACAAAAGTCCTGGACTGGGTAGATTTAAAGGAGAATTTTACCAAGCATTCAAAGAAAAACTAACACCTATCTTCCTCAAACTTTTCCCAAAAATTCAAGAGGAAGGAACACTTCTAAGCTCTTTTTACAAAGTCAGCATTATCCTAATTCCAAAACCAGATAAAGAAAAAAAAGAAAATTATAGCCCAATATCCCTGATGAAGACAGATGCTAAAATCCTCAACAAAATATTAGCAAAATGGATCCAGCAACATATTAAAAAAATCATGCATCATGATCAAGTTGAATTTATTCCATGGATGCAAGGCTGGTATAATATTAGCACATCAATAAATGTGATATATCATATAAACAAAATGAAAGATAAAAATCACTTGATCATATCAACAGATGCAGAAAAAGCATTCAACAAAATCCAGCACACTTTTTTTGATAAAAACTCTCAGTAAAGTGGGACTAGAGGGATCATACTTCAACATAATAAAGGTCATACATCCAACATAATACTCAATAGACAAAAATTAAAAGCATTTAATTTAAGAACAGGAACAGACAAGGATGTCCACTTTCACCACTATTATTCAACATAGCCACAGCAATCAGACAAGAAGAAGAAATAAAAGGCATCCAAATTGGAAAGGAGGAAATAAAACTGTCCTTATTTGCAGGTGACACCATATTGTGCATAGAAAACCCTAAAGCCTCCACCAGGAAACTACTAGACTTAATAAATGAATTTGGCAAGGTAGCAGGATACAAAATCAACATCCAGAAATCGATGGCATTTTTATGCACCAATAATGAACTCTCAGAAAGAGAAACTAAAAAACAATTGTATTTACCATTGCAACAACAACAACAAAAAAATAAGATACTTAGGAATAAACTTAACTAAAGAGGTAGAATACCTGTATTTGGAAAACAATAGGGCATTGAAAAAAAATAGAGGAAGATACAAAGAAACAGAGATGTATACCATGTTCCTGGATTGGAAGAATTAACATCGCATCATTAAAATGTCCGTACTATCCAAAGCAATCTATAGATTCCATGCAATCCCTATTAAAATACCAATGGCATATTTCAAAGATCTAGAACAAATACTCCAAAAAATGTAAATGGAACCATAAAAGACCTTGAATAGCTGCAGCAATCTTGAGAAAGAAGAACAAAGTTGGAGGGATCACAATATCAGATATCAAACCATGCTACAAAGCTATTATAACCAAAACACCCTGGTACTGGCTATAACATGAGACAAAGAAGGAAACAGAGGCCTTAAATGACACACTAGATCAGATGAATTTAACTATTATTTACAGGACATTTCACCCCAAAGCAACAGAATATACATTCTTCTCAAGTGGCCATACAATGGAGTAAAGACAGTCTCTTCAACAGACGGTGTTGGGAAAACTGGACAGACACATGTAAAAAGATGAAACTAGACCACAAACTTACACCATACATAAGAATAAATCAAAAATGGATAAAAGATTTAAAAGTATGAAACCATAAAAATTGTAGAAGAAAACATAGACAGTAAAATCTCAGACAGCTCGTGTAGCGGAATTTTTGCCAATACATCTCCTAGGGCAAGAGAAACAAAGGAAAAAATAAATAAATAAATGGAACTACATCAAAATAAAAAGCTTCTGCACAGCAAAAAAAAAACCACCATCAAAATGAAAAGGGAATGAACTATATGAGAGAACATATTTTCCAAGGATACATCTGATAAGGGGTTAATATCCAAAATAAAAAAGTACTTATGCAACTCAACAAAAGGAAGACAAATAATTCAATTAAAAAATGGAAAGAAGACCTGAATAGACATTTCTCCAAAGAGGAAGTACAAATGCCCAAGAGACATATGAAAAAAATGCTCAAAGTCACTAATCATCAGCGAAATGCAAATTTAAACCACACTTCACACCTGCCAGAATGGCTATCATAAAAAAATCAACAAACAACAAGTGCTGGTGAGGATGTGGAGAAAAGGGAACAGTAGTTCACTGCTGGTGGGAATGCAGACTGGTATAGCCACTGTGGAAAACAGTATGGAGTTTCCTCAAAAAATTAAAAATGGAACTCCTGTTTGACCTAGTGATCCCACTTTTGGGACTATATCCTAAAACCCCAAAAACACCAATCAGAAAGAATATATGCACCCCTATGTTCACAGCAGTGTTATTTAAAATAACTAAAATTTGGAAAAAAGCCCAAGTAACCTTCCGTAGATGAATGGACCAAAAAAAAAAAAAAAAAAAAAAAGTGGAACATTTACATTATGGAATACTATACAGTGGTTAAAAAAGCGGGATCTCTTACCCTTTGGGATGTGGGATGGCATGGGTGGACCTGGAAAATATTATGCTGAGTGAAATAAGCCAATCTGAGAAAGACAATTATCACATGATCTCACTTATTTGTGGAATCTAATGAACAAAATAAATGGATCAATAAAATATGACCCGAAGCATGGAGGCATGGAACAGATTAATATACCTCGATGTGGGGTTGGGGGACAAGAAGAGAGAAACCAAAGAACTTAACATATTTATATGCATAGCCCATGGACACGAGCAATAGGGTAGTGAAGACCTGGGGGAGACTAGGAAGAGGGGGGTTGAGGAGAGGGGATGGGAGATATCTGTAATACTGTCAACAATAAAAAATCTATTTAAAAATATATATGTAAAAGTGAAAATTATTATAAAAATAGCACAGATGACAGGAGGAAAGGATTTGGAATGTAGAGTTGTAAGACATTATACTTCACATGAAGGGGTATATTATTTTTAAAGTTAGACTTTAATTAATTAAAGATATATTTTAAATTATATTATTTTACTGGTAAATAACCATTATTTTCTAATATAGTTATACAGAATAAGTCAATAATGGAGATAAAATGAAATCATGAGTATGCTCAATTAATCCAAATAAAGGCAAAAAAGAGAAAAAATGAAAGAACAGGTTGAACAATGTGGGAATTAAAAGAAAGAAATTGCTATATTGCATAAAAATTTCAAAATCAGTCTGTATTTTATCTATACGAAAACCACAAGCACTATACAGTGTTGCTCAGTTGGTTGAGCATTGTCCCATGCACGGAGGGGTCACTGGTTTGATTTCTAGTCAGGGCACACACCCAGTTGCTGCCTCCATCCCCTGTAGGGGGTGTGAAAGAGGCAGCCCATAGTTAAATTTTCTCTCTTGCATCGATGTTTCTCTCTTTCTTCCTCTCCAGTTTCTCTCTCTCTCTCAAATTAATAAAATCATATTTTTAGAAAACACAGGAGAGAAAGACAGGTATAAAAAATACTGAAAATACACTCACATAAAACACTGATGGAGATAAACCAAGATGGCGGCATAGGTAAAGAACCTGAACTTGCTGCCTCACACAACCATTTCAAAACTACAACAAAAAGACAAGACAGGTATCATCCAGAACCACAGGAAGGCTGGGTGAATGGAAATTCTACAACTAGAAGGAAAGAGAAAAGCACACTGAGACTTGGAAGAGGTGCAGAGGTGCAGAAGTGAAGTGCAGAGGTACGGAGGCGCGCATGGAAAGGGCTGGCAACTGAGTATGCTGTTGTCTTTTTTTCAATCAGGAGGGAGATACAAGCTCCTGACTGCTCTGAACTCCAGTTACAGGCAAGACTCTGGGGACCCAGACTCATACGGGGAGAAACTGGATTGTCTGGCATTGGGCAGAATTCGAGGACAGCTTTCTCTCAGAGGTGCTTGCAGCGATCATTGTTCCTGCATGGTGCTGTGGGACACAGAGACACGGGACCTCTTCCAAGCAGGGCTGATGGTCAGCCATTGCTGTTTGCTCCACCCTGGTGATTCCCTGAGACCCCGCCCCACCGAATTTACAACCCCACCCAAGCTGTGCGCAGAGGCTTTTGCATAGGAATGGCCTGGCCTTTTGCAATCTGAAACCTAACGTACTACAGCTGGGTCAAAGAGCCCCAGAGCCTCCAAAAGAAGACCCAAGGCTCGAGAGCAGCTTGTATTGCTTCATAGCTGGGCCTCATCTGGACACCTCCAAACCCCAAACAAAGAGAAGGAATCTGCAGATCTCTCTGTAGCTCTTGCTGGGTGGCCTCTCTCCTTGGAGATCCAAGAGCCAGTGTACCCAGTGGTCAAAGAGAGAACATCCAGACTACAACTCTTCAGATCCATAAGAGACACACTCAGGGGGCACACTCAGTGAGCGCCAAAGCCCCACTGAAACAAGTCTTGCCCCATAAGGGTGTCTCCAGCACAGAAGTTCTCACATCATAGACAAAACTGATCCTCACAGCCAATTGGCCTGGAGGTCAATTCCTCCCATGATACCAACAACAGTCAAGGCTTAACTACAACAAGAATGTGCACACAGCCTACAAAGGGGTACACCAAGAGTGTCCACCTCAGTTAATTAGGGAAGCAGAGCCACTGGGCCCTATAAGACACCTAGCACACAAAGTCATGCTGTCAACACAAGGAAGCAACCAAAATGCAGAGACAAAGAAACAGGTCACAAATGACACAAATGGAGGAAAGCAAACTACTGGATATAGAGTTCAAAACCACAGTTGTAAGGTTATTCAAGAATCTTCTAGAAACCGCCGATAATTTTAGTGAGACCCTCGGCGATTTGAAAAAGGACCAACTAGAAATTAAGCACACACTGACTGAAATAAAGAACAATATACAGAGATCCAACAGTAGACTAAAGGATCCCAAGAATCAAGTCAAAGATTTGAAATACAAAGAAGCAAAAAACACCCAACTGGAAAAGCAAAAAGAAAAAAGAATCCAAAAATATGAAGATAGTGTCAGGAGCCTTTGGGACAACTTCAAGCATACCAACATCCGAATTATGGGGGTGCCAGAAGAATAGAGAGAGCAAGATATTGAAAACCTATATGAAGAAATAATGACAGAAAACTTCCCCTACCTGGTGAAAGAAATAGACTTACAAGTCCAAGAAGTGCAGAGAACCCCAAACAAAAGGAATCCAAAGAGGACCACACCAAGATACATCATAATTAAAATGCCAAGGGCAAAAGACAGAGAGAGTATTAAAAGCAGCAAGAGAAAAACAGTTAGTTACCTACAAGGGAGTACCCATACGACTGTCAGCTGATTTCTCAACAGAAACTATGCAGGCCAGAAGGGAGTGGCAAGAAATATTCAAAGTGATGAATAGCAAGAACCTACAGCCAAGATTACTCTACCCAGCAAAGCTATCATTCAGAATTGAAGGTCAGATAAAGATCTTTACAGATAAGAAAAAGCTAAAGGAGTTCAGCACCGCCAAACCAGTATTATATGAAATGTTGAAGGGTATTCTTTAAGAAGAGGAAGAAGAAGAAAAAAGTAAAGATAATAATTATGAACAACAAATACATATCTATCAACAAGTGAATCTAAAAATCAAGTGAATAAAAAGTCTGATGAACAGAATAAACTGGTGAATATAATAGGATCAGGAGCATAGAAAGGGAGTGGACTGAAAATTCTCAGAGGGAAAGGGGTGTAGGGGGTGTGGGAAGGGACTGGACAAAAATCATATACCTATGGATGAAGACAGTGGGGGATGGGGGTAAGGGCAGAGAGGGGAGTGGGAACCAGGTGGAGGGGAGCTATGGGGGGAAAAAGAGGAACAACTGTAATAATCTGAACAATAAAGTTTTATTAGAAAAAAATAGTGTATCAGACACCGCAAATTAAAACAGCAGTGAGGCATCACCTCACACCTGTCAGAATGGCTACCATCAACAAATTAACCAATGACAAGTGCTGGCGAGGGTGAGAGAAAAGGGATCCCTCATGCACTGCTGGTGGGAATGCAGACTGGTGCAACCATTATGGCAAACATTATGGAGTTTCCTCAAAAAATTAAATACGGAACTGCCATTTGACCCAATGATCCCACTTCTAGAAATATATCCTAAGAAACCTGAAACACCAATCAGAAAGAATGTATACACCCCTATGTTCATAGCAGCACAATTTACAATAGCTAAGATTTGGAAACAGCCTAGTGCCCATTAGTAGATGAGTGGATAAAAAAGCTGTGGTACATTTACACCAGGGAATACTATGCAATAGTAAAAAAGAAGAATCTCTTACCCTTTGAGACAGCATCGAGGGACCTGAAGAGCATTATTCTAAGTGAAATAAGCCAGTCAGAGAAAGAAAAGTATCATATGATCTTACTCATATGTGGTATCTAAGTAACAAAATAAACTGATGAACAAACTGGGAAAACAAAACAAAACACTGATTGAAAATAAACCTGGGGAGCCCTGGCCTGGTTCATTTCATTGGAGTGTCCATCCTGTGCACCAAGGGATTGCGGGTTGGATCCCTGGTCAGGGCACATGTGGGAGGCAGCCAATCTCTCTCTCTCTCTCTCTCTCTCTCTCTCTCTCTCTCTTTTCCTATCTCTCTCCCTCTTCTTTCCTTCCTCTCTCTGTAAAATCAATAAAAACATATCCTCAGATGAGGATTTTAAAAATTAAATAAAATAAAGCTGGAATATTTTTATTAATATCAGACAAAATAAACTTCAGAACAAATAATATTACCAGGAAAAAGGATATTATATAATAATGAATAAACCAGTTCTCCAAAAAGTCATAACAATTCTAGATGTATATGTATGTAACAACAGAGCTGCAAAAAAAATAAGCAAAAACTGAAATACCTGGAAGGAAAATTAGAAAACTCTACAATTATAGTTGAAGGTATTGACACTTTTCTATCAGTAATTTATAGACAAAATGGAAAATCAGGACAGAGAAGCCCTGAAAACATTATCAATCACCTTAAACTGATGGACTTTGTAGAACACTCAACCCAACAATAGCATAATATATTTATTTCAAATGCATATGTAACATTCAACAAATTAAAACATATTCTTGAACATAAAGCAACCCTTACAAGTTTAAAAGAGAAAAATGATTGAGAACATGTTCTCTGATGAAGTAGAAATCAATAAAAGAAAGATATCTGAAAATTCCCAAATATATTTAAATAAACAGTACACTTCTAAATAGCCTATGTGTTAAAGAGGAATTCTCCAGGGAAGTTAACAAATTATTTTTGAACAAAATAAAAACAAAAGTATAACATATCACAACTTGTTGGATGCAACTATAGCAGTACTGAGAAGAAAATTTATATATAGTATTGCATGTTTATATTAAAAGAAAGTCCTCAAATGAGTAACCTAACCCTCCAACTTCAAACACCAGAACAAAAAAAAAAAGAGAACATACTGAACCCAAAGCAAAGAAAACAAAGGAAATGATCAAGATCAGAAGTGAAATCAGTGAAATTGAAAATAGAAACAGACAAAAGCAATGAAATCTAAAGCTAGTTCCTTAAAAAAAAATCAATAAATTTGCCTCACCAAGAAAAAAGAAGAGATAAGATACAAAACCCAATATCTGGAATTAATTAGAGGAGACTTTTAATAATCAAGTTTTCAGCCAAAACCGGTTTGGCTCAGTGGATAGAGCGTCAGCCTGCGGACTGAAAGGTCCCAGGTTCGATTCCGGTCAAGGGCATGTAACTTGGTTGCGGGCACATCCCCAGTAGGGGGTGTGCAAGAGGCAGCTGATCGATGTTTCTCTCTCATCGATGTTTCTGACTATCTATCCCTCTTCCTTCCTCTCTGTAAAAAATCAATAAAATATATTTAAAAAAAAAATAATCAAGTTTTCAGATTAATTTAAATAGGCTAATTGAAATAAGTGAATATTCAAGAAAATTTAATTGTACTAGACACAAAGCTGTTACTAATGTGGTAACTAAAATTTCTATTGGTAGTTCATCTCATGGTAAAATTCCTGAACATGCAATGAAACTAAAGCAGTCATATTTTTGTCAAAAAATTAAAATTTAAAGTCATCAAGACTGCATTATAAAAGTTACAAAAGCCTCCATTAATCAAAAAAGGGGGGATAGAAGGGTAATATCATGTAAGGAAAAATATCCTATAAGTAAATTACATCTAGAAAATTTTTACTTTACAAAATTAGTTTTCATTTGTAATGCTAACAGCAAGACACCCATGAAAAACACACATGGTGTCTAAATAAGACAAAGGAAAATCGTTTGGGCAAAAATAAAAAGGATCCCAAATCAATTATATAGAAAAGATTCCTTTATTAACTTTTGGTCAAGAATATGTTTGTATATTTTCAGAAAACAACTCCAAGACCATGTGGATTCCTGCAACAGAGAGGAATTGACAGGTCTGCTCCAACCACGAAGACAAGAGGAGAAACAGTCCAGAGATGGAAGACGCTGATGACTCCTTGCCACGCTAGCAGTCAGCAGCTGTGCGACGCAGCAAGTTGCCTAGGACCAAACCAGAGAGGGTAGGACCTGCATGGCCACCATGTGCCCACCATCCAGATATCATTGCTGACATGTACACATAAGGAACTGTTTGATATTGAAATGGGGACTCAGAACTGTTGGACATGGAAATTGGGACGCAAACATTTTTTGTTATTATATGTTTATTTCTAGTCTGCAGAGGCAAGATTTTTTAAAGGAATGAAATGGGGAAAAAATAGATACAGAGGCAAAGAAGCATTGAACAGACTGTCAAACTACAGTGGGAAGGCAGAGGAGGTTGCGGGGGGTGGGCTGTAAGAGATCAACCGAAGGACTTGTACGCATGCATATAAGCATAACCAATGGATAAAAAACACTGGGGGGAGGGGGCAGGTAAAGGCATGTACTGGGGGGAAGGGGAGGCCGGGGGAAGGTCAATGGGGAAGGAAAAAAAAAAAAGGAGACATATGTACTACTATTTGTAACACTTCAAACAATTAAAAAAATAAAAAATAAATAAATAAATAAATAAATAAAAATAAAAAATACACAAACATTAAAAGGATAATAAGGACATACTCAGAACAGTTCTATACCAATAAACTTGACAAGGCAGATGAAATGGAGAGATCCATTAAAAGACATATAATACCAACCTCACTTAAGTACACATAAATACTCTTTTTAGATGTACATCTATTTTAAAAATTGAATTCGTAGTTTAATTTTCCCCCACAAAGTGAAGTAGAAGCCTAGTTATATTCTACTAAAATACAGAAGCATTTCATCTTTGGTACTATTGTTAGTACCAAATTAAATAAGTAATAATAGCAATCATAAATGTTTCCTTCCAGAACATGGAAAAGGGGAGACAATTTCCCAACTCATTTTATGAGACTACCATTATCTTGGTAGAAAACTAGTCAAAGATATTACAAAGAAAGAAAAATTATCAACTAATATACCTAATGAACATAGATGGAAGCTGGTTCAATACTTAAAATCAATTAATATAAACCCCAATTTTAACCAAGTAAATAAGAAAAATCATATATGATCATCTCAGTAGAGGCAGAGAAAAAGATAACATTTGACAAAATACAACATCCTTTCCTTATTAAAATAAAGGAATTAGCTAAAGAACATAAATGCATACCCCATGAACATGGACAATAATGTGATGAAGGCTAAGGGAGGGGGAGGGGGAGATGGGTGGAGGTGGGCAAAGCAGGGAACATTGAGGGCCATCTGCAATAGTGTCAACATTAAAAAATGTTAATAATTAAAAAAATAATCTCAACCACCTTTCTATAGGACAATGCACAAGCTTTTCTAAATGGGGAACCTCAAAAAGACTGGAATCACCCCTCAGAAAGAACTTTAGGTTCTACAGACATGTAAAGTTGTCAGGACCTGATCTATAGGAGGAAAAGGGCTTCATTCTTCCTACCCAATTCAGACCTTTCTATTTGGGAAGCAGATACATAGTGACACAGAAGCATTAGGATCCTGGAATGCACATCATGTGTTGGAGCAAGACCATAGCAGAACAATAAAGCCATCACATGGAAACCCTAAAAGCGTTTTTTCATCCCTGTTCTGTGTGTGGCACTTTACTGCCACAAAGATTGTTGCAAGCCCCACAGGGCCTCTGGAAGCACTCTAAGGCACAAAGAGTAGATGCCCTCCCCAAAGTCTGAATGACAACAAGAAGTATTGTCATGACAAGCATTACTTCTTCACTGCTATTACCACCAACTGTGCTGTCAGGGCATCAACTGTAAACAAAACAGGACAAGGAGAAGAACTTAAGAATTTATCCACATGTTTCTTTGGTTATTGTCTAAAGTTCCAAAGAGAAACCTGGGGTTCAGTAGGTGTGCCTAAAGGAGCAGATGCCATACATTTTGAACATGTAAGTCCAGAACCATGATTCTCAGTGCTGAAACAGAATCAAATATACCTTTAAACTATGTCTGTGAATAATTGATTTAGCGGTAAAGTCCATGATACCTTAAAATTTTTGCATCAGATTTTTCCCTTGAACTTTTAAAACATAAAGAATATGGGCGGTACAGCAGTAACTCTAAGCCAGCAGTCAGGAAATTGTCTGAATTTTGTTATTTCCATCACTCTAACATTTTTGCATGTATGTACATGTACATTGCCCAAAATTTTAATAGTATTTTAAGAAAATATTGGAAGTTATCGCGGAGCCTTCTGGTGGTCTTCCTGCATTGTGTCTCTATTTCCTTTTGTTTGCACCTTGGGAAATAACCTCCTGTATTTTTAATCAGAATGTGACGCTTCATTTGTAAAAAAAAAAAAAAAAAAAAAAAAAAAAAAAAAAAAAAAGGTATTTGAAAACTCATATAAATAAATAAATAAATCTCTGCAAACTAAGAATAGAATGGAACTTGATTAACCCAGGGGGCATAAACAAAATATTGACAGCTAACATTATATAGTAAATGCTGAAAATGTGAATGTTTTCCCCATAATATTAAGGATAGGTCAATGATGTTCACTCTCACCACTGCTATTTAACATCATATATTTATTACTTCCAAGGCAATAAAAAATAAAGGCATATAAATTATGTGGAGAAAATTGTCTCCACATGCATTTGACATAATTGTTTACATAAAATATCCCCCCAAAAGATACTAGAACAAAGTGAGTTTAACAGAGTCATTGGAACAAGGTAAATATCCATAAAGTGTACTTCTACACACTAATAATCAAATTAAAATTTGAAATTAATAACAGATCATCACTAACAATAGTACCAAAGAAGAAATGCTTTAGTCTCACAAGAGACATGCATTATTTGTATGCTGAAAACTACAAAAGACTATTTGTAGCAACTGAAACTCTCATATCTGCTGGTCAGAATGAAAAATGGTACAGCATTTACCCGAAAGAAATGAAAACTTATGTTTATGCAAAAATGTGTACACAATTGTTTATAGCCATTATATTTATATTTGCCCAAAACTGAAAACAACTTAAATGTCTGGCTTGGACAGTGTAGCTCAGTTGGTTGGAGCATCATCTCATTCACCAAAAGGTGGTGGTTTTGATTCCTGGTAGGGGCATGTGAGGAGGGCAACTCAATCAATGTTTCTCTCTCACATCAATGTTTCTTGCTCACCCGTTCTCTACTTCTTTCTTTCTCTCTAAAAAAAAGGTAATTAAAAAAACACATATGTCCTTAAAACTCTGAATAGATGTGCAATTTGTCAGACATCCATACAATGGAATACTACTCAGCAATATATAGGAATGGACTATGGATACATGCAACAATATCAGTGATGCCCAAATGCATTTTGAAAGAAGGCAGTCAAAAGGTTACATATCACATGATTGCATATCATTTTAAAAAAGGAAACCTGACCATAGATCAGTGGCAGCCATGGTTTGAGATTGTAAGGGCAGCTAATTACAAAGGGCTGCACAAGTGAATTTGGGGGTGAGATGAACTCTTCTGTTTTCATTAAATTTGTAAAAGCTAAAGACAAAATGAGCTATAATCACAATATACTTTAATTACCAGTATTATCCGGTGTGTGTTTTACTCAAGTGGTGTCAGTGAGTGATTATGGAACTTTTTACAACTATACTATGGATGAACAAATAAGGAAATATATTGTATATAATGAGAGTCAGGGAAAGAAGCTACATTAAGTAAGATGAAAGGCCAGAAAAAATTCTTTGGTGCTGAACTATTCAAAGGTATCAATAAGAACAGGCAGAAAGATGAAGTAAGTAGATGATAGATAGATAGATAGATAGATAGATAGATAGATAGATAGATAGAATAGATAGTGATACACAGACAGATGACAGGTAAACTCTGATATAAATAAAGATATGATATACTTTGCTTACTATGCAGAAATATATTTTCTTATTCTTTTAGAGCCTGTATTCTACTTGGGATGAGTCAGACAATAAACATAAGTATTTATTGTGCTAGTTATAAGTGCAATGGATAAAAGTAAAGAAGATAGATATAGAAAATACAGGGTGTATGTGCATTGGTATTTTATGTATATACATAGAGAACAAACAGCAAGCAGTTTTCTCTGATAAGGGGACATTTGAGCAGAGTCATGAATAAAATGAGAGGAAGCATCATATAAATATTTGAGGGAAGAATATCTCTAGCAATGGAAGGGAGGAGTGCAAAGGTCATGAGACAAAAACATGATTGGCATGCTATTGCTAGTAAGTCTACATAGAGAACTGTGGATATTGGCCCTCAAAGCCTTGTTAAGTTTTTTTCCCACTCCAACAAAGCCTTTTTCTTTTTTTTTCTTTATTGATTAAGGTATTACATACGTGTCCTTATCCCTCCATTCCCCTCCCACCCCCCCCAATCATGCCCTCACCCCCCTGGTGTCTGTGTCCATTGGTTAGGCTTATATGCATGCATACAAGTCCTTTGGTTGATCTCCCCCCTTATCCCCACCCTCCCCTACCTTCCCTCTGAGGTTTGACAGTCTGATAGATGCTTCTCTGTCTCTGAATCTGTTTTTGTTCATCAGTTTATGTTGTTCATTATCCTATCTAATAAAAGAGTAATATGCAAATTGACTATACCTCCGCTATGCCCACAAGCCACGCCCACAAGCCAATCAGGAGTGACTATGCAAATTAACCCAACCAAGATGGCTGCAGCCACAGAGAGAGCAGGAGGTTTGGGTTTCCCCAGGCTATGGAGGAAGCCAAACTTCCTGGCCTGCCTGGCCTGCGCTCAAGGCTACAAAGTTTCAATTATAGAAGATAAATAAATCCCAGATACCAGGGCCTCTGCTTGGGTGGCCGGGGGGCATGGCCAGCCTGCAGACCACCACAGGCCCCTCGCCCAGGCTATCCCAGGCCCCAAGGGAACCCCCACCCTGATCTGGGACACACTTCAGGGCAAACCAGCCAGTCCCCACCCGTGCATCAGGCCTCTATCTTATCTAATCCTATCTCATAAAAGAGTGATATGCAAATTGACTGTCACTCCAACACACAAGATGGCTGCCCCCATGTGGTCAAAGATGGCTACCCCCATGTGGACACAAGATGGCCACCACAAGATGTCTAGCAGGGGAGGGCACTTGGGAGGGATCAGGCCTGCAAGGGAGGGCAGTTGGGGGTGATCAAGCCTCCAGGGGAGGGCAGTTAGGGGTGACCAGGCCGGCAGAGGAGGGAAGTTGGGGGTGACCAGGCCTGCAGGGGAGGGCAGTTGGGGGGGGACCAGGCCTGCAGGGGAGGGCAGTTAGGGGCAATCAGGCTGGCAGGGGAGTGGTTAGGGGGTTATCAGGCTGGCAGGCAGAAGTGGTTAGGGGCAATCAGGAAGGCAGGCAGGCGAGCAGTTGGGAGCCAGCAGTCCTGGATTGTGAGAGTGATGTCCGACTGCCTGTTTAGGCCCGATCCTACTGGGATCGGGCCTAAACGAGCAGTTGGACATCTCTCAAGGGTTCCTAGATTGAAGAGGGTGCAGGCTGAGCTGAGGAACACACCCCCCCTTCACGAATTTTGTGCACCGGGCCTCTAGTATTCCATAAATAAGTAAGATCATGTGATATGTATCTTTCTCTGATTGGCTTATTTCACTTAGCATAATGATCTCCAGTTCCATTCATGCTGTTGCAAATGGCAAGAATTCCTTCTTTTTTATCATAGTATTCCATTGTGTAGATGTACCACAGTTTTTTAATCCACTCATCTGCTGATGGGCATTTAGGCTGTTTCCAAATCTTAGCTATGGTGAATTATGCTGCTATGAACATAGGGGTGCATATATCCTTTCTGATTGGTGATTCTAGCTTCTTGGGATATATTCCCAGGAGTGGGATTACTGGGTCAAATGGGAGTTCCATTTTCAGTTTTTTGAGGAAACTCCATACTGTTCTCCACAGTGGCTGAACTAGTTTGCATTCCCACCAGCAGTGCATGAGGGTCCCTTTTTCTCTGCATCCTCAACAGCACTTGTCGTTTGTTGATTTGTTGATGATAGCCATTCTGGCAGGTGTGAGATAGTACTGCATTGTCGTTTTGATTTGCATCTCTCAGATGATTAGTGACTTTGAGCATGTTTTCATATGTCTCTTGGCTTTCCTTATGTCTTCTTTTGAAAAGTATCTATTTAGGTCCGTTGCCCATTTTTTGATTGGGTTGTTTATCTTCCTTTTGTTAAGTTGTATGAGTTCCCTGTAAATGTTGGAGATTAAACCCTTATCGGTGATAACATTGGCAAATATGTTCTCCCATACAGTGGGCTTTCTTGTTGTTTTGTCAACAAAGCCTTTTTCAAATGTTAACATTATGACAGGCCAAAGCATTAATATGAGTTGGTGAAAAAGATTTCAACCAAAGGACTTGTATACATGTATATAAGCATAACCAATGGACACAGACACCAGGGGGGTAAGGGTATGAGTGGGGGGGAGGGGGCAATAAGGACACATATGTAATACCTTAATCAGTAAAAAAAAAAAAGAAAAAAGAAAAATTAAAAAATAAGCTTTATTTTAAAAGGATAACATTAAATATTCCAATGTATTATTCACTTTCAAAATACCTTACCACACAGTTTCCTTAGATAATAATCTCTCCAATCCCCCTTTACCTCTTCATTGCCAATAGAATTCTGTGAGATTTTTTAAGTGTTTTAAGACTTTTCCAGAGCACATCTGTACTTTAAAGGGGACCACCTATAAAATTGTTATTGTTCTTGTAAATCACGAAAAGTTTTCCTACTTAATACTTGTGTTTTCCCTTGTTGCAACTTTTATAGATGGTAGATAATTCTCTATTTTGTAAATATCTAAACTGTAGAATATACTTTTTCCTAGACGTACAAAATGCTAATATCAGTAACCTGGGAGTTGTGACCAAGTTTTCTGATAACTCTCTTATATTCTGAACAGAGTATCAAAGTTAAAGAATAATCAATTCCTTTCTAAAATTTTGTTTGAGTGTGTGTGCAGATGTGTTTGAATAAGTTGGCATTCTATGATCATCAATCAAAGCCATGTATGTCAGGAAGAAATTTCCAGTGTAAATCTAGCCTCACACTCACACTTTTCTATAAGAAAGTTATTTCTTTATCCAGACATGAAGGCTAGTTATTTTTCCATTTTATAGATATAGCATGGTTTTCTACTATATTTACGCATATTGCCAAGGTGGTTTGAAAAAGCACCAATTAAATAAAATTTTTATCTGTTACAGTGAAAACTGATAGCCTTTGGTTACGTCCAGGGAATTTGAATGCTTTTAAAATGATATGTTATGCCCATCTCTTGGATTATAAATTGTCCTTGCTTTTGGTAAGATTGTATATACAATGCTGGCTTCAATGTAAAATTGTTTTCAACCCCTTCTGCTATTTACTTAATGTCTTAAATAACCTTGATGCACACAAATGGTTGAATCACATAATGTATCTGACAAAACATGGATAACCATGCTATATGGTGTATCAATGAGATACTATGCTGACATTAAATGTGTAACAATGCTTATCCCCTCATCACTCTCTCCCAAATAAGGATCAGAATTAGCATTTCTTTATATTTTTATATTCCCATTTTTGGGGACACATTCTACTTTATTATTTTTCTTACTTTTGACATCAGGCACCTTTTAGAGAATATTATCCCAATGGCTTCTCAGAGGACAATAGAAATTTGAAAATGAAATAAAACTCTGAACACCAAAAGGTTCTGCTCACATAATAAATCTGGAAAGAACAGATAAAATTTATGATAAATTTTGTCATCATGTGTAAGTACCTTACTTATGATTTTAATATAGCAAACATTTCCCATATTCCCCTACTTTCTCATTTTTTCATATAAAACTATCTAGTGTATAGATTTAATTATGAAGATTATAAATCTGTTTTCTAAATGCCTCATTGTTGAAATTAATTTTAAATTATTCAGTTTCTTAAAACCCAAACAGAAACCTCAGCTTGTAGCTTAGCTTCACTGCATGAATTAAGTATTATGTGGCATAAAAGACATTCTTTTTGTTTATTACACTTTTTTCCCCATTATCACAAAGGCAATATGAAAAATGCATTTGAGGTGAAAGAAATAGCATATCTTGGCACTGTGGCTTAACTAGATTTCCTATTCATTGAACAGATAAATGAAGCCAGTACAATATGTTACAAAGAGTGTTGTTTCGCCTGCTGCTGTATTACTTTGTGATATCCTCCATAGGAAATAGTCAGTCACTGGTACTCACTGTCAAATCCAGTTTCCAGCTGTGAAGTTATACCCTTTCCATTCATTTAACTATGGACTATTTTGGTTGTCTTTTGCTTTCAGATGTTAAAGAATGGCATGGAAATAGTTCTTAGGTTTCCATTTTCTTGCATAGCTAGTGTTTAAAAATAAATCAATAAATCTGGAAACATTATAAGATTAACATTAGGTAAACTTAAAATACACAAAACAAATCCATAGCTCCAACTTGGGTCTCATGGTACAAAAAAATATTGTACACATTGATGGTGTATTCTTCCTGCTTCTGTGATTTATTTTTTGACCCTAAGTTATCACAGCTACTGGTTAATGCTCTATAATAGAAGGTGTCTGTCTTTAGACAGCTTCTTAAGCAATTCCTGAAGTGGCTATTCCAAATAATGTTCATTTAGTTAAATTCTTGATCTCCCATATATCCCTCACTCTCAGCCCTCTTTATTGAAAAAAGTAAGGCCCTCATGAAAGGATTCCTTCAGTCATTATATTATACTTGCTTATAAGAGCACCAATTTCTTTCTAATTTCCTCTCCTTTTTGAATTTTCACTTATTTTCTCCCAAGTGACATATTTACAGTGCATTCTCTCAACTTTGGTCTCTTCCAGGGCCTAGTTTTATTAGTAATGCCCATTTATTGCTGTGTATTCAAATTATTTTCACCTACACCATGGTTCCCAAGCCTTTCCCCATTTCTGATAGTCTATATTCTTCAAAATCACCCCATTTGCCAGAATCAATGATACTATTCCAAGGAGTTAAACCTAGACCAGCAATAAAAGCATAGCACCACCTAGTGTCTAAACTAGAAGCTGAGAATTACGGAGTTGGGTTACCCAGTGGTCGGCAAACTCATTAGTCAACAGAGCCAAATATCAACAGTACAACGATTGAAATTTCTTTTGAGAGCCGAAAACCAACTTCTGCGCAAGGGCCACGAAGTTTCAATCTCACTGTACGTGCGCGCCCGCACGTGGCATTTTGTGGAAGAGCCACACTCAAGGCGCCAAAGAGCCGCATGTGGTTCGCGAGCCACAGTTTGCCGACCACTGGGGTAACCAGATGAGTGAATTATTCAATAAAAATTAAGCAAGACCTGGAGAACTGAAGAGAAAAGGAAGAAATGATGCCAGTCTATAGGCAAAAAAGCTACACAAGGAATATTTTTGAGCAGAGTATTAGTGACAGAAAGAAAATCAAATGTTAAAGGAGCCAGAACTAGATAAAGAGCCAGCCAGCCATAGGACAAAGACCAAGATTGAAGAGAACAAAAATTATAGTGTGAAACCTAGTTCAAACCAGAAAAAAAAAGGGACTTGAGGTTGTTGAGCAGTAACAAAGCTGTTTAGCAAATCAAAAGTCTAATTATCTTAGATGAGGTTCTCCTTTTGTGACATCTCGGGGCTAGAAATTTGCCTTTAAAGTGCTCTTAAAAATATTCATACTCTATGGATCTGGGATTAAAAATGGAAACTGGGAGCTTTTTTTAACCTTCTTTTCTCAGTCAAAATTGCTATTTCTCTGTGCCATTGTTGATGCACAAGAACTCAAATTAACTCGCTTGAGGGTAGAACCACTCATACACTGAAGAGATATTTAGAAAGAGGGCTGACTTTACAAATTCATACTCACGTGCCTACTCCACATATAAAAAGATCAGTTCTGGGTGGGAGTGTCATATGTAACTGTGGTAGATTGTATTATTTGTTCAAAATATTCTCTACCCCACTCTATAAGGTTCATCACTATTTCCCTGAGGCCTACCCAGGTAGAGAAATTATCATCTCTACTGTATTGCTGTCAGGCTTATCCATGTGACTTGCTTATGCTAATAGAATGTGAGTGGAAAGGGCATATACCTCATTCAGGCAGAAATGATGAGACATTGAGTGCCTCTACCATTGCTCCTTTTGCTCTTCAAAAAGCCATGCATGCCTCAGATAAAGGATGTTCCTTCAACCTGATACTTTGAATGACGAAACCATAGAGCACAGCCAAGGGTTAGGTACAAAAGATATATAAGGTGAATGAGAAATAAATCTTTGTTTTTGTAAGGCACTGAAATTCTGAGGGTATTTTTTTCTTTATTTTTTCCATCACCATTTACCCCCCTCCCTACCCTCTTCCACCTCCACCCTCTTCCACCCTACAATAACCACACTGTTGTCCATGTCAGTGAGTTCTTTCTCCATTTTTTTTTTCTTTTTTGTTCTATCCCTCCAACAGCCCTCCACCAGAGCTGAGGGTCTTTCCATTGCTTAACTGGAGTAACATAGTCAGTTAACCACTCTTAGTCAACCACTCAGCTCCTCCACACACTATTAATTAAATTTTCTAGGATCATAGACTGTCAAAAATAGGAAGGTCCCTCACAGATAATGCAGTTGAACTCCAGTCTAAAGCATGAATCCGTGCAACCTTCATTTGGATGTCTCTGGTGACAGTGATCTCACCAAACCTCGAGGCAATAATAGCACCATTATACAGCCCTGAATCTTCACAATTTACTACATTGAATTTAAATTTAATTGCATATCAATATAGAATTGTGTAGATTGTTATTTAATGCAGACACATGTGGAAGACTTGCAATTGTGCTTATTACAGTATTTTTGTTTGATTTGATCTATAGTACCAATCTATTAAAATATTTGAGTCATTGAGTCTGTCATTCAAAATACTGTATTAGTAATCTGTATTAGTCAGGGTAAGTGATAGTGGCTGCTATGAAAACTTCTAACTATTAGTGGCTTAACATATATTAAAACTTATTTCTGAATTATGTCACTGGTCAAAATGGATCAAATCACTCCCCTGTGTAGATTTCCTCTAAGTAATGACTCAGTAATCCCAGTTCCTTTCATCTTGTGATACTTCTTTCTTCAAAATGTGGCTCCCATGATACATGCAAAAGGGATACATCAAATGTTGAGCCACAAATCAAGTCTCAATACATTTAAGAAGGTTGAAATTATAAAAATTATTTTCTCTGACCAAAATGAAATAAAACTATAAATCAATAACAGAAGTAAAATTGAAAATGTCATAAGCACATGGAAATTAAACAACATACTTTTAAATAACCAATAGGTCACAACAGAAAATACAAGATGATAAAAAAACTTTTAGACAAATGAAAATAAAAGCACAATACACCAAAACTTAGGGGATTCAGCAAGAGCAGTTGTAAGTTATTACATTAAAAAGAAGAAAGATCTCACATCAATAACCTAATTTTGTATCATAAGAAACTGGAAAACAAGAGCAAACTAAACCCAAAGATAACAGAAGGAAGGTGATAATAATAATTCCAAGAGAGGTAAACAAAACAGAGAATAAAACATAATAGAATTAATGAAACCAAAAGTTGGTTGTTTGAAAAGAACAACAATTTGACAAACTTTTAGCTTACACTGACTAAGAAAAAAAGATGATATAAATAAGTAAAATCAGAAATAAAAGTGGGGATATTACTATTACCACTTATGATAAAGAAATAAATAGTATTATTAAGATAATTTTATGATCAATTGTATGTCAACCAATTAGATAATTTGAATAGATCTATAACAACTAAAGAAATTGAATCAGTCATCAAAACCTCCCAAAAAGGAGAGCTCTTCACTGGTCAACTCTACCAAAGGTTTAAAGAAGAATTAACACCAATCATTCTCATACTCTTCCTAAAAATACAACAGAGGGAACACTTACTAACTCATTCTATGGGGCCAGCAAATAATCATTAAGCACATGAAAAGAAGTTCAACATCATTAGTCATTATAGAAATGCAAATTAAAACTGCAATATGATAGCACTTCACAACTATTAGGAGATATCTATACTAATAAAAGGGTAATGTGCAAATTGGTCACAACGCACTCACAGTAACAACCAAACAGCAGGCTGCATGAGGCAACAAGGCCAGCAAGGTGGTTAGCAAGGGATGACCAAACAACTGACCAGCAGGCTGCATGGGGCTACCAGGCCGGCAGGGGGGTTAGCGAGGGACGACCAAATGACTGACCAACAGGCTGCATGGGGCAACCAGGTTGGCAGTTGGGGCAGTGAGGGGTGACCAGGCCAGAAGAGGGGGGCAGTGAGGGGCAACCAGGCTGGCAGGGGGAAGTTGGGGGCAACCAGGCTGGTGGGGAGGGCAGTTGGGGGCAACCAGTCCAGTAATGGGGGCAGTGAGGGGCGACCAAGCCAGCAGGGGGGGGCAGTTGGGGGCCACCAGGCCGGCGAGGGGCAGTTGTGGGTGACCAGGCCAGCAGGGAGGCAGTTGGGGGTGACCAGGCCGGCATGGGGGGCAGTTAGGGGCAATCAGGCTGGCAGGGGGGACAGTGAGGAGCAACCAGGCCAGCAGGGGGGGGCAGTGAGGGATGACCAGGTTAGTGGGGGGGCAGTTGGGGGTGACCAGGCCAGTGAGGGGGCAGTTGGGCGTGACCAGGCTGGCAGGGGGGGCAGTTGGGGGCAACCAGGCTGGCAGGGGGGCACTAAGGGGCGACCAGGCCAATGGGGGGGCAGTTAGGGTCAACCAGGCTGGCAGAGGGGGGCAGTTGGAGGTGACCAGGCCAGCAGGGGGGCAATTAGGGGCAATCAGGCTGGCAGGCAGAGGCAATTAGGGGTGATCAGACTGCCAGGCAGGTGAGCAGTTAGGAGCCAGTGGTCCCGGATTGTGAGAGGGATGTCCAACTGCCAGTTTCGGCCCAATCCCACAAGGGGTCCCAGATTGGAGAGGGTGCAGGCTGGGTTGGCAAAGATGTATAGAAATTACAACCTGGTGGGGGGATTGGAGGGAGAGGGCAATGGGGAATATATACACACACACACTGAGTGGCCAGATTATTATGATCTCTGAACACATAATAATCTGGCCATTCAGTGTATATCCTATATAATAAAAGGCTAATATGCAAATTGTCCCCTCGACCAGCAGGCAGGCTGGACAACCACCCATGTCCCCTCCCTGTGGCCAGACTGGCTGGACCCCACCCATGCACCAGGCCCCCGAATTCATGCACCAGGCCTCTAATATATTAGATTGGCCAGATTATTAAGATTATTATGCATTCAGAGATCATAATAATCTGGCCACTCAGTGTATACACACACACACACACACACACACACACACACACACACACACACTAGAGGACTAGAGGCCTAGTGCACAAAATTCGTGCACTCAGGGGAGGGGTCCCTCAGCCAGGCCTGTGCCCTCTTGCAGTCTGGGAGTCCTCAGGGAGCAGGCCTAAGCTGTCAGTCAGAAATCCTTAGCGCTGCTGAGGAGGTGTGAGAGGCGCTCTCCAGCCATGAGCCTGTCTTCTGGCTGAGTGGCACTCCCCCTGTGGGAGAGCACTGACCACCAGGGGGCAGCTCCTGCATTGACTGTCTTCCCCCTGTAGTCAGTGTGTGTCATAGCAACCAGTCATTCAGCCATCGGGCCGAAACCAGCTCTCTGACATCCCCTGAGGGGTCCCAGATTGTGAGAGGGCACAGGCCAGGCCAAGGGACCTCAATGGTGCATGATCATGGCTGGGAGGGATGCAGGAGCTTGGCCAGCTGGGGAAGGACCATGGGAGGGCTCCAGGGCATGTCCAGCCCATCTCTTTCAGTCCTGATCAGCCGGACCCCAGCAGCAAGCTAACCTACCAGTCAGAGTGTCTGCCCCCTGGTGGTCAGTGCACATTATAGCGAGCAGTTGAGTAGCCTTAGCATATCATTAGCATATTACGCTTTGATTGGTTGAACGGACTACTGGATGACCAGACAGTAAGCTTATTAGGCTTTTATTATATAGGCTATATATAGAGATGATAGATGATAGATAGATAGATAGATAGATAGATAGATAGATAGATAGATGATAGATAGATAGATGATAGATAGATAGATAGATAGATAGATAGATAGATAGATAGATAGATGGAAAATAACAAGGGTTGGCAAAGATGTATAGAAATTAGAAGCCGGGGGGGGGGTTGGAGGGAGAGGGCAATGGGGTAAAAGGGGACATATGTAATAATTTCAACAATAAAGATTTAAAAGAAATTACAACCCTCACACAGTGCTGGTAGGAATGTAAAATGGTGCAACTACTATGCAAAACAGCTTGGCTATTCCTCAAATGATTAAATAATGAATTACAATATGATCCAGCAATCCCACTCCTAGGTAAACAACAGAGAGAATTGAAAACAGGTGTTCAAACAAATGTGCATAGAAGCTTTAGGCATATTAGCTAAAAAGCAGAAATAACCCATAACCCAAATATACATCACTTAATGAATATAGAAACAGAATATTGTATGTGCATAGAATGAAAAAAGAATTAAAAAATTAAGCACTGATGTATGCTACAAATATGGATGAATCTTGAGAACATTATGCTAAGTGAAAGAAACCAGACATAAAAGCCCACATATTACATGATTACATTTATATAAAATATCCAGATTAGGCAAATTCATAAAGATAAAAAGGAGATTGCCATAGGTTTCAGGAGGAGGAGAATGGAGAATGACTACTTAATGGGTATGGGGTTTCTTTTTGTAGTTATGAAAATGTTCTGGAATTAGGTAATGGTGATGGTTATACAATACTATAAATGTACTTAGAGCCACTGAACTGCATACTTTAAACTGGTTACAATGGTGAATTTTATGTTTGTGAATTTTACCTTGATAAAAAGATACAATATACTGAGTACTATTGAGATATATGTATATAGTACCACAGTAGCACAGAGGAAGGCTCTCTAACTCATCCTTAGTGGTTCGGAAAGGCTTCCTGGATGGTGTAATGTCTAATTGAGATGGACTTACTAGATAGTTATTTACTAGATGTGAAATGGTGAGAATTGGGTCTGTACTATAAGGAAAAATTCACAAAATCTTGACTTTTTGCAGACACTCATAATCATTGACATAGTTCTGTAACAATTTTTTAAAGAATCAGTCTCTGCATTTCATAGGTTATAGTAGCAACTACTCATCTCTGTTGTTACAGCACAAAAGTAGCCATAGACAATATGTAAATGGGCATGACCCTGTTCCAATAAAATTTTATTTACAAAAACACAGCTATATGCCCATAGTTTCCTGATCCTTGACATAGAAGAATAGCTATCCAGTAACTAGTGAAAGTATTTTATAATGGTCCAAGGTCAAATAATTATGCAGAGATTTTTATGATCATATTATTTTTTATAACCAAAAGATGCTTGATCTAAAGTGATATATCAAGTTCTAGAATTCACTTTTTACTTACAGTCTTATCCTGTTCTGCTTTTCTGTGGTATTTGTCCCAATAAAACCCAAGATGGGCCCTAATGCTCCCCACATCCAGGAATTCACACATTTGTGTAATTCTTTTCCCTTCAGTGTTGGCTGGACATATTGAATAGTTTGTAACAAACATAATATGTCACTTCTGAGATTGGCTTCCAAATGATCTATAGCTTTACACTTGATTCATTCTCTCTCTCTCTCTCTCTATCTCTATCTCTATCTCTATCTCTATCTCTATCTCTATCTCTATCTCTATCTCTATCTCTATATCTCATCTCTATTTTTCTCAAAAGCAAGATACCATGTTGTGTGTGGCCCCAATAGAAACTGACCAGTAACCAATATCTCTTGTCATCCGAATGTGAAGAACTGAGGCCTACCAATGGCCATATGAGTGAGTTTAAAAATGGATCCTGCCCCTCTGATCCCCATCCCAAACACTCAGGTTGAGCCAGGTCTCCTGACTAAAGTTTTGTTAAGGGCCCTGAGATGCAGGGATCAGTTAAGCTATGCCTGAACCACAAAAATGGAGACATAATAAATGCTGTTTTAAGTCACTAAGTTTTGCATATTTTATTATTCAGAAATAGATAAGGAATACAGTGTTATTGATTTATTCCCTTCTCCCTATGTTGAATCTTTCCTAAACTTGAAGGTGTGTACGAGCTAAAGTATTATACACAGTGATAGAGATAAACAATGCAGCCTTGTTTAATATTGTGACCCTTTCTCTTTATTTTTATTGATTTCAGAGAGGAAAGGAGAAGGAGAGAGAGATAGAAACATCAATGATGAGAATCACTGATCCACTGCCCCCTGCACACCCACACTGGGGACTGAGCCCGCAATCTGGGCATGTGCCCTGACTGAGAATCGAACCATGACTCCTTGGTTCATAGGTTGACGCTCAGCCACTGAGCCACATCAGCTGGGCTAAGGTATTATACTTTTATGAGAAAGAGCCAAATGAAGTGGGGAAATAATAGACAGACAAACTCAAGTATAAATGCATACATTAGGCAAAGCATGTATATAAAAAAAATCTTAAGCTATCACCTAAAGTTGCACTATGTCAAAAATCTTTGAGCTAGATTGTATCAGCTTCACTGGAACTTAACAGGGGAATGATAACCAATGAGTCTCTGGCCCAAAAAAGTATATTTGCTTTCATTTGAAAGACATCTGTATTGTGTAAGAAATCAGAAAGAGATCATGATTGAAAGCTATGACCTTATGCCAGGAAACAATGGAGAAACCTGTACTTATCACTCTTTTATACTTTCAGATGAAATGATGCACTCCTCCTCTCTACCTATTTTTTAATAATTCACTTTGAAGGTTTTATTTATATTATTTAAACTTTTCTTTGAATAATATAGGTATAATTTCAGGCTGACATTTACTGAATTAAATATGCCCATCATTCATCTTTATCTTTTTGATATTTGTATAGTAAAACTCTTAAAAAGTATTCATTGTCATTTTGTCAATTATTTATTATTCTTCTGTAGAGCTATTTTTCATTGTTTTCTCCCATTTATCTACATATTTATTTATAAGAAAGGAAGTTAAAATTTTTTGTTCAATTCTGGGGAGCAGATTTAATTGTAGTAGTCTCTTTTGATATTTCAAACACATCAGAATTTCATTATTAAGTATATTTTTGGAGTTCCCTCTCTTTACACAGACACACACACACATACACACAATACTTTTTTCTGAAAAGTAAATTCTTCTTTATTAATCATCTAAATAAATACTATGGTTACTTTTTTTTCTTTTTTTTAATTTTTTTATTAAGGTATTATATGTGTACATATCTTACCATTGCCCCCCCACCCCACTCCCATACATGCCCTCACCCCCCAATGTTTTGCATCCGTTGGTTACTCTTATATGCATGCATAAAAGTCCTTCAGTTGATCTCTTATTTCCCCCACCTCTCCCTAACCTTCCCGCTGTAATTTGACAGTCTGTTTGATGCTTTACTGCCTCTGTAACTATCTTTTTGTTCATCAGTTTATAATGTTTTTCATTATCCCCAAATGAGTGAGATCATGTGGTATTCTTCTTTCATTGACTGGCTTATTTCACTTAGCATAATGTTCTCTAATTCCATCCAGGTGCCTACAAATGGTAATAATTCCTTCTTTTTTATGGCAGCATAGTATTCCATTCTATAGATGTTATGGTTACTTTTTTATATATTGGGTAATAAAATACCTTCATTTTGTTCAATCCTCTTTCTGTGTGACAACTGGTCAACTCTGAGAAAGAATGTGGACTTTATGAGCCTCTTAGGCTATATATGATGGATGTGAAGCCACTTTCCCTCCTTAGTTGCAGTACATGAAATCAGAGATAGAAAAATACACTAAGCATCAATGTGTAGTCAGTGCCAAACGGATGTATCAAATTCAGAGCCTTGGTAAGGAATAAGAGTCATGATATAAAGTTGAAATGATATAAACATAGAAATGTTTAATCCAGTACTGTGTATAAAAGTGGTAAGTACAGTAAAAACATGTGAGAGGGATGCCTAAATAAAACTGGAAACAAAATTTCAGTTTCAATGGTTTTTAAATACTGTTTATACTTATTATACAGAAAGATAAAGATGAATGATGGGCATATTTAATTCAGCACACCAATCAATGGTTTCAGTCAACCAATCTTGCAGAATTACATTTACCTAATACACAAGAGAGACAGTCACTCACTCATTTTTTCATTCTTTTGAAGAAAAAATGAATTCAATGCCTACTATATTCTACCCACCGTGCTAGATAATGAGGATACAGATATGCATAAGAAATCATCATTGGAAAACAACATTTATAGTTCTAATTATGTGATAAGATGAATGATGGACATATTTAATTCAGCACACCAATCAATGGTTTCAGTCAACCTTAGTTGTAGTACATTCTGGCACACATTGTTCCAAAAGTATTTATTGAGTATGTATGTGCTATGTTAAGAACCACAAACACTTTGATGAGCCAAATGAATCAAGAAAGACTCAGAGGGGAAGAGCAGGTGAATTTGTTGATGGAATAAGTATGGGATATGAGAGAATGGGAGGTATCAATGATGGTTCCTGGGTTTCTGGTCTGGGCAACTGAATGGAGAAAACACTGAAAGAACAAGATTTGAGGTGGGCAGTTGAATTTGAACTTCCATTGAGCTATCTAATTGGATATATTAGATAGATGATTGTATATATAAGCCTTAAGCTCATATTGGGAATCTGAATCTGAAAAAAATATGTCAAATTATTTAGATAGATAGGAAGATAGGTTGATGAGTATTGAACTCAGACAAGAAGTTTGAGAATGATCTGAAAATGATTATGGTGTCTACAAAGAAAATTGAGAATGAATAGTTTATCTATAGGAGAAAAAGAAAAAATAAATAAAAACAAACACAGTATGATGTCAAGAAAGAGAAGGAAATATTTTGAGGCATAAGGAATATTTGAAGAAAACATTCCAAATTCTATTAAGAATACAGAGGAATTTCATGATTATGGACTGCCATTTCCAGAGAGTACAGCAAAATGTTTTTGAAAGTAGAAGAATGAAGAGCTTGGGCAGAGATGCACAGTACATATTAGGCATGGAAATGCAATAGAGGATTGATATTTGGGTGCCTTCTAAGTTAAACACTGACAACAAGAAAGTGTGGCAGAAAGCTTGATGCACTGCTGCAAATTAATGGAATTTTTACCTCTTCATTTGAAAAAAAAAACACACAAAACGTTGATGTACTAATTTAAAGACTAAGGATTAAGCAGCTGGTTTATAATGAATAACCTATACTGCCCAGTCTAATATCTTTCAGGCCTGGTGTCCTTAAAATAAGCCTACATTAGTTCTTATTATGTTGCCCATTGAGCAGATGTAATATCTAGAAGGAGTTGTGTGTTTTCTTCAGGAGTTTTATCTATAGCTTTAAATGTTAAGAAATCTTAAATATGTAGTTGAATTATCAAGTACTTTTCATTCTTTTCTTCCACTATGAAGTAAAAGTTAGCCATGGTTAAAAACTTCATTCCTCTTATAAGCAGTTTCAGTTGCTTGCTCTCCCCCCGTCCCCTCTATATAGATCACATGCTCCTGTTTCCTTTTCTAATACTTGTTAAACTGGAAATTTAAGGTAATACGTTATAGGAATTCTAATTACCCCTAGTATGGGCTGTGGAGAGAGGCTACAGCATTCGGACAGGCTCAAGCCTCAGACTGACTTGTGGCAAAGCCACATACAAGTCCCAGCTTGGAGGGCAAAGCCCTCCCAGCACAATTATAGCCAACAGGCTATGATTGTAAGCTTGACCTTATAGTCTGACCCTGCAGTCCTAGGTAGCTAAGGGATGTGGGCTGCAGGGGGTACAGCAAGTGCTGCCTAAACAAAGCTTGATAGAGAGCAGAGAATGGCAACAACAGGAAAGAAGCAGATTTGAAATTCTCAAGAACATTGTAAACATCTTGCCTTTGTTTTGCTTTGTGTGATCTGACTATAAAATAAAGCTTCAGCTTACAGCCTGTGTCACTGTTTCCTCATCCAGGCACAGTGATCCACCTGGTCCCAACTGTATTCTCTTGTCTGTTTTCTTTAATCCTTCACCTACCCTCCTCAGGTTCACCCCTGGCCGTGCTGGATGCGGTTCAATAGGCCTTATTAAAAAATGATTGTTTGCTTGATTGTGGTTGGGTTGTTGTTGTTTTTTTACATGGATAAACTATTTTTGTGAAGTCAATTTCCTTTCAGTGTGAAGGTTATAGTGTTGTTCCTTAACCTTAGGTGTGTGTAGTCATGCTGAATGACAGTGGTTTTTCTAGGGCTCTCTTTGATGGTCTTTTTCCATGACCATACTTGGCTCTTAAGGCTGGCTGATATCACTGTTGTTTTCAACAATACAATGGGGTATAAATTGCTGCTGCAGGCCCATCTATTCAAGTTCATTCTCTTTTGAAGTGATAATTTCGGAAGTCCTGTTTGAGATGTTCAGACCCCAGAAGGGCTCTTCTCAGCTGTCTCCCTATTTTACTCCTGCAATCCTAGTTAGCCTACAGTTTAGCCTACATGCATCTGCCAATCTCTCCCAATTACTTTTTACTATAACCGCCACTGTTTTTGATAATGTCCCTCAGGTTTCTCTACACTGCTGCAAATGAAGTCATTTCCTTTGGGAAAATATTGGAGCTCTATCCTTTATGGCTTTCTGCTTCCTCAGACAAAATCTCTTAGCTGACTGTGGAGATGCCTTTGGGGACACTGTGCTCTTCTCTCTCAGTGACACTCCCCCAAATTAGGAGCACTAGTTTGCTAGTAGCAGTAGCAGGAATGAGTCAAGGACAATCTGGTTCTTAGTGTTCCAGTGTTGTTGTTGAAGATCTTCCAATGCATAAATGGGGACTGGGTAAAAGAAGAGAGTTCCTGCCCTGGTCTGGTAGCTCAGTTCATTAGAGCATCATCCTGATATGCCAAGGTTACAGATTTGATCTCTGGTCAGGTCACATTCAAGAAACAACCAATGAATGCATAAATAAGTGGAACAACAAATCTCTCTCTCTCTCTCTCTCTCTCTCTCTCTCTCTCTCTCTCTCTCATCAGTCAAAAAATTAAGATTTTTATTTTTAAAAAGAAGAAGGGAGTTCTCATCTCTCAATACTCAGCATCAGCAACATGTGTGGGGGCAAGATGTGAAAAGCTGACTTCTTACCCTTCCTGGGAAGGTAGCCCTCTGAGAATAAAAGGAAGAGGGAGCCCTGTGTTTTTAGCTTCACCAATCTGGAGTAATATTTCCCTCTTACAGCATTTACACGGGGGAGGAAAGAGACAGGTCTTAATTCAAATACCATAGCATGATTACTAGGTGAGCTGAGTCTAGGGCTTACGTCTACTTGTCCTAGACTAATTATTGTCCTGGGAGGAAGAAAACCCAGCACTTTGGGTAGTTGTAAGAGCTAGCATAACAAAGTAAAATCAAGAGAAGGACAAAATCTGAAAATATTCATCCTTCCCACTGAGATATTTTTTTTAGTACAACAGCACATGAGGCTGGGTGCAAAATGTCACTAAAAAATAGGAGGTAATATCATATAGTCTTGAAATGCTTGGAAGTCAGAGTCCTGTTGGAAGTAGACTCTTGCAAAGACATATGTCAGATATCACCATTGAGATGATAGAAACCTGAGATGGGTTGAGTCTAATTAAAGTTGCAATCCAGCCCTTACCCAGCTCAGTCCTTGATTTCAATGACAGGATCTGCATCTCAGCTTTTTAGCTTAACAAATGAAAGAAGGAACCTTCTGGGAGGCCCCCAGGCTCTACAGTTCTTTTATACATACTAACAAGAATATAATAAAAATTATAATTATGGGTGCAGGAAAAATGAAACAAATAGGAGAAAGAGTGGAAAATAAAATTTTAAAAGCCCACAGTTACTCCAAACATTGAAGTTAATAGACAAGAACTATAAAGTAATTATTCTTAAGTTAAAGATAATAGAGAAAAGTTTAAGAAAATGTATGAAAATATGAATATTATTATTAGACACTGGAATCTAAAATGTCAAGTGGACATTTTAGAACTTAAAAAAATACTGGAATTAAAAAGTCAGATGAACTTAGCAGACAAGAAATATTGAGTAGTCCCATTGATCCATGGTTTTGTTTTTGGTGGTTTAATTACCCACAGTCAAATGCAGTCTAAAAATGTTAAATGGAAAATTCCAGAAATAAACAATTCATAAGTTTCAAATTTGTATCATTCTGTATATCAAGAGGAAATTTCGCACTGTCCTGTTCTGCCTGGAACATGAATCATTGTTTTGTCCAGTGTTGATTTGTTGATGATTGCCATTCTGACAGGTGTGAGATGGTACTGCATTGTCGTTTTGATTTGCATCTCTTGGATAATTAGTGACTTTGAGCATGTTTTCATATGTCTCTTGGCCTTCCTTCTGTCTTCTTTTAAAAAGATTCTATTTAGGTCCGTTGCCCATTTTTTTTTATTGGATCATTTACCTTCCTTTTATTAAGTTGTATAAGTTGCCTGTAGATGTTGGAGATTAAACCTTTATCAGTGATAACATTTGCAAATATGTTCTCCCATAGAGTGGGCTTTCTTGTTTTGTTGATGGTTTCTTTTGCTGTGAAAGAGCTTTTTATTTTGATGTAGTCCCATTTGTTAATTTTCTCTTTAGTTTTGATTGTCCTAGGAGCAGTATCAGTGAAGAAATTGCTTGGGCATATGTCTGATATTTCTCTGCCTGTGGATTCCTCTAGTATTTTTATGGTTTCCGGCTTATGTTTAAGTCCTTTATCTATTTTGAGTTTATTTTTGTGTATGGTATAAGTTGATGGTCTAGTTTCATTTTTTTTGCATGCATCTGACCAATTTTTCCAACACCATTTATTGAAGAGACTGTCTTGACTCCATTGTATGTTCATGTTTCCTTTGTCAAATATTAATTGAGCATAGTGGTTTGGGTCAATATCTGGGTTCTCTATTCTATTCCATTGGTCTATATATCTGTTCTTGTGCCAGTATCAGGCTGTTTTGAGAACAGTGGCTTTGTAATACAGCTTGAAATCTGGTATTGAGATCTTACCTACTTTGTTCTTCTTTCTCAGGATTGCTGTGGCTATTCGGGGTCTTTTTTTTATTCCAGATGAATTTTTGGAGAGTTCTTTCTAGGTCTGTGAAATATGCTGTTGGTATTTTAATGGGGAGTACATTGAATCTATAGATTGCTTTGGGTAGTATGGACATTTTAATGATGTTGATTCTATCAATCCATGAACATGGTATGTTCTTCCATCTGTTTATGTCTTCATCTATCTCTTTTTTCAGTGTCCTGTAGTTTTCCGCGTATAGGTCTTTTACCTCCTTAGTTAAGTTTATTTTTAGGTATCTTAATTTTTTTTGGTACGATGGTAAATGGGATTGCTTTTTTAGTCTCTCTTTCTCTAAGTTCACTATTGGTATATAGAAATGCCATAGATTTCTTGGCATTAATTTTGTATCCTGGTACATTGCCAAATTCATTTATTAAGTCTATTAGTTTTTTGATGGAATCTTTTGGGTTTTTTATGTACAATATCATGTTATCTCCAAATAAGGACAGCTTTACTTCTTCTTTTGCAATTTGGATGACTTTTATTTCTTCTTCTTGTCTAATTGCAATGGCTAATACTTCCAATACTATGTGGAACAGGAGTGGTGAGAGTGGGCATCCCTGTCTTGTTCCTGTTCTTAGGGGAAATGGTTTTAGTTTTTGCCCATTGAGTATGATGTTGGCTGTGGGTTTATCATATATGGCTTTTATTATGTTGAGGTATGATCCTTCTATTCCCACCTTGTTGAGAGTTTTTATCAAGAAAGGGTGTTGGATTTTGTCAAATGCTTTTTCTGCATCAATTGATATGACTATGTGATTTTTATCAATTTGTTTATGTAATATATCACATTTATTGATTTGCAGATATTGTACCATCCTTGCATACCCGGGATAAATCCTACTTGGTCATGGTGTATGATCTTTCTGACGTAGTGCTGGATCCGATTTGCTGGAATTTTGTTGAGGATTTTGGCATCAATGTTCATGAGGGATATTGGCCTGTAATTCTCTTTCATTGTGTTGTCTTTATCTGGTTTTGGTATTAGGGTGATGCTGGCTTCATAGAAGGAGCTTGGAAGTGTTCCTTCCTCTTGAATTTTTTGGAATAGTCTGAGAAGGATAGGTTTTAGTTATTCCTTGAATGTTTGGTAAAACTCCCCTGTGAAGCCGCCTGGCCCCGGGCTTTTGTTTGCTGGAAGCTTTTTGATGACTGCTTTAATTTCTTCCATAGTTATTGGCCTATTGAGGTGTTTAGATTCTTCCTGATTGAATTTTAGGAGGTTGTATTTTTCTAGGAATATGTCCATTCCTCCAGGTTGTCCAGTTTGTTGGAATAGAGTTGTTCATAGTATTTTTTAACAATCTTTTGTATTTTGGTGGGATCTGTTGTTATTTCGCCTCTTTCATTTCTGATTTTGTTTATTTGGGTCCTCTCTCTTTGGGTGAGCCTGGCTAGAGGTTCATCAATCTTGTTTATCATTTCAAAGAACCAGCTCTTGGTTTTGTTGATCTTTTGTATTGTCTTTTTGGTCTCTATGTCGTTTATCTCTGGTCTGATCTTTATTATTTCCTTCCTTCTGCTTACACTGGGCTTTTCTTGTTGCTCTATTTCTAACTCTTTGAGTTGTAAGGTTAGGTAATTTATTACCATCATTTCTTGTTTTTTGCAGTAGGCTTGTAGAGCTATGAACTTCCCTCTCACAACTGTTTTCGCTGCGTCCCATAGATTTTGGATTGTTCTGTTTTCATTGTCATTTGTTACCATGATGTTATTTCTTCTTTGATCTCTCTGGTAACACAGTCATTGTTTAATAGCATGCTATTTAGTCTCCATGTGTTTGATTTTTTTTGGATTGTTTTTATTGTAGTTGATTTCCAGTTTTATGCCACTGTGATCTGAGAAGATGCTTGATATTATTCCTATCTTCTTGAATTTGAAGAGACTTTGCCTATGACCCAACATATGGTCTATCTTTGAAAATGTCCCATGTGTACTTGAGAAGAATGTATATTCTGTGGCTTTGGGGTGAAATGTTCTGAAGATGTCAATTAATTCCATCTGGTCTAGTGAGTCATTTAGGATTGATGTTTCTTTGCTGATTTTTTTGATTAGAGGATTTGTCCAATGGTGATAGTCGGGTATTAAAGTCTCCTACTATGATTGTATTGTTGTCCATCTCTACCTTGATATCCTCCAGATTTTTTATGTATTTGGGTGCTCCTGTATTGGGTGCATATATATTTACCAGAGTTATTTCTTCTTGTTGTATTGCTCCCTTTAGTATTACAAAGTGGCCTTCCTTATCTCTTTTTATGTCCTTCATTTTGAGATCTAATTTGTCAGAAATAAGTATTGCTATCTCAGCTTTTTTTTTTCATTTCCATTCACCTGAAAAACCATTTTCCATCGCTTCACACTCAGTCTGTGTGTGTCTTTTTTTCTGAGGAGGGTTTCTTGTAGACAGCAGATATATGGTTCATGTTTTCTTATGAATCTGTTACCCTATGTCTTTTGATTGGGGCATTTAATCCATTTACATTTAAAGTTATTATTGATAGGTACTTGTTTGTTGCCATTTTTATTCTTTACCCTTGTGTTCCTTCTTTGCTTCATATTTCTGTTTTGTTTTTGGTTTGTTTTTGTTGTTGTTGCTGTTTGTTTTTGGTTTTTATACAGCAGACCCTTTAGCATTTCTTGCATTGCTGGTTTGGTGGTAATAAATTCCCTTAGTCCTTTTTTGTCTGTGAAGCTCCTGATTTTATCCTCATTTTTTAAAATATATTTTATTGATTTTTTACAGAGAGAAAGAGATAGGGATAGAGAGTTAGAAACATCAATGAGAGAGAAACATTGATCAGCCACCTCCTGCACACCTCCTATTGGGGATGTGCCCGCAACCAAGGTACATGCCCTTGACCTGAATCGAACCTGGGACCTTTCAGTCCACAGACCGACGCTCTATCCACTGAGCCAAACTGGTTAGGGCTTATCTTCATTTTTGACTGATAGCCTTGCTGGGTACAGTATTCTTGGATTCAGACCCTTCCTTTGCATGACTTTGTATATTTCATTCCATTCCCTTCTTGCCTGATGTGTTTCTGTTGAGAAATCAGTCGCTAGCCTGATAGGGGATCCTTTGTAGTTAACTTTCTGTCTCTCTCTGGCTGCTTTTAATATTTTTACTTTGTTGTTGGTGTTTGCCAATTTAATTATAATGTGCCTTGGCATCAGGCTTTTGGGGTTCATTTTGCTTGGGATTCTGTGAGCTTCTTGGATTTGTGTGGTTTTTTTCTTCCCTATATCAGGGAAGTTTTCTGTCATTATTTCTTCAAACAGGTTTTCTATTCCTTGCTTACTTTCCTCTCCTTCTGGTACCCTTGTTATGTGGATGTTGTTTTGTTTCATGTTGTCCCAAAGTTCCCTTAGGCTCTCCTCCTGCTTTTTAATATTTTTTTCTAGAAGCTGCTCTATTTGGGTATTTTTTCCTACCCTGTCTTCTAGCTCACTGATGCAGTTCTCTGCTTCTTCTAGTCTACTCTTGATGCTTTCTATTTAGTTCTTTACAGCAGCGATGTCATTTTTCATTTCTTCTTGGTTCTTCTTCATTTCCTCTTGATTCTTACACATATTGTCGAATTTGTCTTCCATTCTTTTCATCCACCTTATGACCATTTCTCTAAGTTCTTTGTCAGGTTGCTTGCCTCCATTTCGTTTACTTCCTTTTCTGGTGATGCCTGCTTTTCTTTCATATGCAGGCTGTTTCTTTGTCTCCCCATGATCTCTCTTTTCCGAGTGTCTGGTTATGTAGTTCTCTCTCTTCTGCGTTGATTTAAAGGCTCAAAATACAACACAACCAGGTGCAACGCACATGGCACTGAACAAAAATGTATTCATGATATTAATAACCCCAAATAAAGGTGACCACCAGAAAAAGGTGAATTAGAGGATAGGAGAGAAAGAAGAAAAGAAAAAAAAAGGAGTGCAAAAATGAAATTGGGAAAAGGAAAAAAAAGTAAGAGAGAAAAGAGAGAGAATAAGAAAGAAGAGGGGAAAAACTATATATATATGGGGAGAAAACTCCAATAGAACAGCCACTAATCCCAACAAATGCCAGCAACAAGTACCTGGAGGTGAATGCAAACTACAAACAACAACTAATATCCAGCAAGGTGAGGGAAAACATAAGCAAAAAGTAAACAAACACAAAACAAACAAACAAAAAAACAAAACGAAAAAGAAAAACAATCTCACAAAAAAAGCATAATAAATTGATATAATCAATAACCAAGCAAACAACAACAAAAGGACAGAGAGAAAAAAAATTTTGGATAGTGAAGAAAGAGAAGAGAGAGGTGTGTATGGACTTGGAGCAGGGGATTGGAAATTAGATATATAAGTAGGGTGAAATTTTAACAGTGGGTAAAAGGAAGGAATAGGGAAAATCTAAAGCAGGAATAGGGTAAGAGAAACAAGACGACAAAATTGGGAAAGTGAGGAAGAGAGTGTTGGTATAAAGATAAAGTTGAGATAGAGTAAAATGATGCTAAAGGCAAGATGAAAATAGAATGTAGAACACTAATCCCAAAGTAAAATCAAGAGAAAATAAAATTACACTTTTTTTAAAAAAGGTAAAATAGTAGTAGTAATAATACTGATTAAAAATAAAAATGTAATAATTAAAAAGGTAAAATCAAGTGAGGAAAGAAGAAAAAAATTTAATTTCTTAGTTAAATGATGAAAAAAATAAAAATAAAAATGTACAGTAGTGAAGGTCATTCACTTCCTCTACTGCTCTGTTTGGCATGCCTGTTTCCTAGTCAGGACAGTTTTGAAGTTCCCTGCATTCCGCTGCTCCTCAGTGTTGTTAGCCAGTCCTGATTTTTAAGCAGGCAATATGTCTCTATTTCATATTTTCCTTTATTTGTTTTTACACAAGAGTCAATTTGTGATTCAACCCCTGGGTGGCAGTGTTTCCGGATTGACCTCCGGGTCTATAGGTCCTCTCTAGCTAGTGTTTAGATTTGTTTTCCCTGTGGCACTTAATACTGTTTTGGTGGAGGGGGTTGCTCCAGAGCTGGTTCTCTGATGGTTATTCTCCACTCTGATCCCCAAGTTCCAGAAAAACAACTTTCCCCTGCAGTCTCTGAGAGCAACCCCAATTGGGTGATCCTATGTATTTGGCTTAGTAATCAGAAGCAAGGATTTAAAGAGGAAAAGGAAAAAAAAGAGCCAGAGTAAGTGTGCGAACTCCAGGGCTGTGCACAAGTCTGTGCAGTCTTTTTTCCCCTTGGGTCTCAGCAGCCGGCACACTTTTAAAATTTTTAGGCTATCCTTCTGCGTCAAATCAAAATGGGTTGCTTTTTAGAGTTTTCTCCTGTTAGCAGCTCTGCATACCCCCTTCCACATTCACGGATCACGCCAGCCACGGATTTTCCTAGGCACAGACTTCCCCAGGTCTCCAGTTCCTGCCGTGTGCGCATTTCTCTCTCCTGCTGGGACCAGAGACCTCACCTTATCCCAGGCAAAATCTGACCTTTCCATGGTGGAGTGTAGAGCTCCTCTGAATCCTTGTGCTTGTGCCACTTGGGGATCGATGTTCTCGGGTTCGCAGCTGTTCGGTGGGTGCTGTAGTTGTAGATTTTCAGGCTTCCAATAACATCCACTTTCCCCTTCAAGATGGCCCGGTTTCCGTGTCCGCTCTGGTTGCTCCAGGAGGGAAACCAGCAGCAGTGGGGGCTGCCTGGTCAGGGGAACCCTGTCCAGCAGTCCTCCACTGTCTCCTGGAGTATAGCTGTCCCTCAACTCACCAACAAACACTCCCTGTGCGACCACACACTCTCCTTTTGTTTTCTCACTCACACAGTATCTTGCAGTCTGCCTTCCCATCATCAGCCATCTTCTTTCTCCTAAAATGAAATTATTTATCTCAAAGAAATGTAAATAGAATATTTCCCAATTGAAGGATATGAAGAAAAACAAATAGAAAGGACAGAACAGAGCATAATAGATATGTGGGACACAGTTAAATGGCAAAATGTGCATTGTATTAGAGTGCCAAAATGGAGGAAAGAATGGGCCAGAAGAACATTTGGAGACACCATGGCTGAAAATTTACCAAACTAATTAAAGTTATCAACACACAGATTCCAGAAACTTAGTGGACCCAATAAAGAAAGATGAATCATAAGAACTCACTCCAATTTTAAGCTGAAAATCACAAAGTGATAATGGTAAAAGAAGCCATAACAAAAAACTATTACCTTCAAAGAAGCAATAATAGGATGGATTATGGATCTTTGAACAGAAACCATAGAGTCAGAAGACAATGGTGAAACGGAATTTTTGGACTGGAACCCAGATTCTTGTCCACCAGAGTCGAAGAATGAATCCAGGGACCGAGGGTGGTATAGCAAAGGTGGAAATTTATTGAAGAATAAGTACAGACTCCCACATGGGGAGGGAGAAAGAGTCCCAGCTGCTTCCTGTTTCCATTGTTTATAAAGGCTGCAACTCCCTATGTCCTGATATCCCCTCTGATTGGTCAATATTCCCTTTTGAATTGGTTACTGTAGTGCATCCTGAGGCCCTCCTCCCTCATTGTCCTCCTATTCCTTCTTATTTTGTAAATATAGACCTTTTTGGCTACTTCCTGCTCCCTTGTCTTATGTAAATGCAACTGCACCTGGCTTCCTTTTGTTATGGAGATGTACTTTCTCCCAATCTGTAGCCCAGTGTTTTTCCATGGACCCCAATTTTAAAAATTCCCTAAGCCTGCTTATATTCCCCTAAAATTCCTGTTTCAATGGTATGGTATATTTAAAATGCTGAAATATTTTCTTAAAATTTCAATTTACAATGCTTTTATCAATGTAAAATGTCCCCCCAAAAAATAAGGGCAAAATAAAGACATTTCAAAAAGGCTGAAATATTGTGATCAGAACAACTGCAGTATAAAATATACCAGATGCAGTTTTGTAGGCTGAAGAAAAATGATCTAAGAAAGAACTTTGAAAGTGATAAAGAGCAACTTAAAGAGATTAAACAATTTTTCCACCATAACCACTTCTTTTCAACATTGTACTGAAATTTATCACCAGATCAGTAAGACCAGGAAAATAAATAAAGGAAATGAAGATTAAAATGAAAAGAATAAAAGAGTTTTTATTCATAGATAATATCAGTTTATATGTATATATAATAAGAATTAATAAATGGATCAAGTAAAGTTGCTGGTAAACAGTCAATATACAATTTAATTATATTTCTGTATACCTGAAGCCAAAAACAGAAAAATAAAATTTTAAAATTAATATTTATAGTAGCATTAAAAAATCAAATCCCCAAAATAAATCTAAATAGATATGGGCAAAAATCTCTATACTGCTATTAATAATATATTATAGAGATAGATTAGAGAAAACCAGAAAAAAAGAGAAACTAACCTTTTCCATGTTAATTAATACTCAATATTTTTAGATTTTTACTTCTTCCCAAGTTGATCTCTTTCTGCATCACAATCCCAATAAAAACCCAGGGATATTTTTTGGTGGAAATTAAAAAAACTGGTTAGCAAATGTATGTGGAAAAGCAAAGGGCTTAGCCAAAACAAAAACAAGGTTTGAGGCTGATTGAGGGAATGCCCATATAAAATACAATCTTTTTTTAATTAATTAATTTATTTTTTATTTTATTTATTTTTATTTTTTATTAATTTCTTTATTGATTAAGGTATCACATATGTGTCCTTATCCCCATTCCCATCCTAAACCCCTCCCCACTCATGCCCACACCCCCCTGTTGTCCATGACCACTGGTTAGGCTTATATGCATGCATACATGTCCTTTGGTTGATCACTCCCCCTTACCCCCATCCTCCCCTACCTTCCCTCTGAGGTTTGACAGTCTGATCCATGCTTCCCTGTCTCCAGGTCTGTTTTTGTTCATCAGTTTATGTTGTTCATTATTTCCCCTAGGTGAGTGAGATCATGTGATACTAGAAATACACTTATAAGAACCGAAAATGAGACAAGCAATAATGGTTATGCTGAGAGGCAAATGAATCAGTCTGTAGTGAGTTTCTTTCTGGGCCAACAGTTCTTTTGAGTCCCAATTTCAATGTCAAACAGTTCCTTATGGGTACATGTCAGCAATAATATTTCATTTCTGGATGGTGGACAAATGGTGGTAATGCAGGTCGGACCCTCTCTGGTTTGGTCTTGGGCAACCTGCTGCGAGGCACAGCTGCTGAATCTTTATTAAATGATAAATAATAAAATGTGCTGATTTAAGCTTATTATTGAAAAAATTGACTTTACAAGAAAAGAAAATTTAATGAAGAGAACACTTTCAAAATAATTTGAAGAAGTCAGTATTATCCTCCTAGAAAGCCAGTTAAAGACACAACAAAAAAGAAAATTACAGGCCAATAACTATGTTTGAAAATAGATGAAAAAATTTTAAGAAAATAATAGAAAACCCAATTTAACATCATGAAAAATATCATATATCATTGTTATGTGGGATTTATTGTAGGAATGCAGGTATGATGCAACATATGCTAATCAACAAAGATTATATACTACACTAATATAATGAAAGATAAGAATCATATAATCATCTCACTAGATGGAAAACTGTACTTTACAAAATTCAACTTTTTTCATGATAATAACTCTCAACAATTTAGCTACAGAAGAAAACATATCTCAACAAAAGAAATGTATGTATTACAAGCTCACAGCTAACATCATATTCAATGCTGAAAAGTTGAAAGCTTTTTCTGTAAGGTCAGGGACAAGGTAAGGATGACCACTTTCACCACATTAATTCAACATAATAATGGAAATTAAAGCCAGAGCAAGGAGGCAAGAAAAAAAAATAAAAGACATCCAAATCAGAAAGGAAGAGGCAAAATTGTTTTTGATTGTGAATCACATGATCTTATATGTAGAAAATCCTAAACAAAACAAAACAAAACAAAAAAACTCAACCAAAAAAATAGAACTAATAAATCAATTCATTAATTTTCATGATACAGAGTCAACATACAAAAATCAGTTGCACTTCTATACACTAACAACACACAATCTAAAAACAAGCTAAAGAAGAAAATCTCATTTACAATTGCATCAAAAAGAATAAAATGCTTAAGAATAAATTTAACTTAGGAGGTAGAAAGTCTATATACTTAAAACTGTAAGACTTTGATCCAACAAATCCAAGAAGACACAAATGAATGGAAATAATCCCATGTTTACGGATTGGAAGAATTAACATTGTTAAAATGTTCATACTATCCAAAGCTTTGAATGGATTCAATGCACTCTCTATCACAATTCCAATAGCATTTTTTTACAGAAATAGAAAATAAATTCTAAAATTATTATGGAACCACAAAAATCCAAAATAGACAAAGCAGTCTTAAAAATGAAGAACAGCCCTAGCCAAGTGGCACAGTAGGTCAGAGCATCATCCCATGCACTAAAAGGTTGTGAGCTCAATCTCTAGTAAGGGCACATTTAGGAGGCAACCAATCGATGTTTCTCACATCAATGTTTCTCACATCAATGTTTCTCTCTCTAAAAAAAAAAAATCAATAAACATATCCTCGGATAAGGATAAAAAAAGAAAGAAAAACAAAGCTGACAGCATTATGACTCCTGATTTCATACTCTATTACAAAACTATAGTAATCAAAACAGTATGGCAATTTTTTCCCACATTGACCCCTTGTAACGCACACCCACACCCTGCCTCTGCCCCAGGTCTTTACCACACTATTGTCTGTGTCCATGGGTTATGAGTATATGCATATAAATTATTTGGTTAATCTCTTCCCACCCATTGGTATTTTAATAGGGATTACATTGAATCTATAGATTGCTGTGGTTTGTATGGACATTTTAATGATTTTAATTCAAGGCGACAGCTGTAATAAATTCACCAATAAAGATAACATTTTTAAAAATCCCTAAAAAACTTAAGTAGGAAAGATGTTGAACTTCAGTTAAGTAGTTATAGTCAATAATAAAGGCTAATACCCTAACATGTTATAGAATGAACACATTTATTGAATGAAACATCAACCTTATTTGGATATATTTCCTAGTAATCAACATTGATAAAAACTAAAGATAATCCAACTGAAAAAAAATATGATACTGCCATAAAGCAGATACATAAACAATGAAAGAGGATAGGGAGCCCAGGAATATATACCATGTATATACAGTCAACTAATCTTTGACAAATGTGCCAAGAAAACACAATGGGGAAAAGATAGTCACTTCAATAAATGGTGTTGAGAAAACTGGATAACATCATGAAAAAAAAGGAAATTGGACCTTTATCTTATACTCTATACAAACATTAACTCAGAATGATTAAAGACCTAAATTTAACACCTAAAACTGTACAGCTCCTAGAAAAAAAGCATAAGGAAAAGGCTCCCGGAAATCTGTTTTGGCAATGAGTTTTTTTGGATATGACACCAAAAGCAAAAGTAACAAAATAAACAATAAACAATTGGGAGGTAGGGTAAGAGGTCAACCAAAGGACTTGTGTGCATGCATGTAAGCATAGCCCATGGACACAGACTGTAGGGAGGTGAGGGCATGTGCTGGGGGGTGGGAGCAGCTGGGGAGAGGTCAATAGGGGAAAAAGAAGACATATGTAATACTTTAAACAATAAAGGATTTGTTTAAAAAACAATTGGAACTACATCAAATTGAAAAGTTTCTGCACAGCAAAGGAAACAACAAATTGAAAAGGCAACCAAAGAACTTACATGCATATGTGCATAATCCATGGGCACAGACAATAGTGCTGTGAAGACATGGGGGTGGGCAGGAGCAGGGTGGAGGGGGTCAATGGTATAAAAAGGGGGGACATGTCTAATACTCTCAACAATAAAGATTTTTTTTAAAAAAAAGAGGTAATAAAAATAAAATATTAACAAATGACTTTAATTAAGACACTATGAGAATACCAACAAAAGCCAAATGTGGGAAAAAGATATTCACAACAAATATATTCAACAAGGACTGGTATACAGAATATATTTATCCTATAACCAAGTAATAAAACTATTAAAACCCCAATAAAAATTACTCTTAATGTGGAGACCCTAGAACTTTTGCCATAACTATAACCTATTTTCATTTGAGCTCTTCATCGTTCCTGAATCTCTGTTAGGTAGAATCTACTCATTTCCCCACATCTTGTGTTGCTAAGCTTCAGGAGACAGGTTCATCATTAATTTTGCCTTCCAATAATATTTACAGAGCATTATTCCTCTAGCCTGGTGGGAAAAAACCTGTGCCTCTGAGTCATGTGTCAAGCAGTTACAGAAATTTCTTCTTTTTATTCCACAGTACTGCCTGGGCATATTGCCAACTATAAATGTATGAACTTGTAACCTTCAAATTCCATCCCTACCATCTGAACCTAGATAGAGCTTTCAACACCTCTTCACATCTCCCCTAAGAATACTCTGACACCAAAGCCTTTTGGTCAATGTAGACGTGATTGATTATTTTACTAGACAGACAGAAGAGCTGGATTACATCTCATACCTTACAGGAGGCCCTTTAATTTCCCATAAAGTATTTTTTATCTTCAAAGTCCCTTCTCTCTGGAGACATTAAGGGGTATTCTTCCCTTCAATTTGTTAAAATCATTAGCCTCCAAAAGAGTTCACATTGTGCCCCCCAATTTTAACAGCTTTATTGAAGTATAATCATTGATACACAAAGAATTGCACATATTTAAATGTGTACAATTTGATGATTTGAGATATATGTGCACACCTGTGATAACATCACTATAATCATGGCAATAAAGACCTTAATAAAGTAGTTCTTTCAAATTTTCATGCAGATAAACTGTATTCAATAAATCTCACATATAAGTATAGTAGGAGCTCCGCCAAAATTAATTGGAGGGACAGTTTCCATATAGCACTTAAAATCACCCTTTCCCTCATAGTCAAATCTTGACTATAGCTTTCTTACTGATTCAAATTCACTATGCCTAAATAAGTGTGTGTGTGTGTGTGTGTGTGTGTGTGTGTGTGTGTGTGTGTGTGAGAGAGAGAGAGAGAGAGAGAGAGAGAGAGAGAGAGAGATGTCCACATATGTGCATTTTCATATGTTTAAAACAATCATTAAGTAAACTGTGTTTTTACTCTATTATACATTATGATCTTGATAAAGTCCTGAGCCTACATAAACTCTCAGAGAACTCTTGATACAAGGGGACAAAGCTAGTGTTTAGAGCAATGATCTTGTTCCATGCAGACAGCAGAACAGGAAAATGAAGCACTTTACATAATGGAACTTCAGAAAGTTCTTTCCTGAAATAGTATGTTTCCCATTACACAATGCAGGGATTTTTTTTATATTCTCCTGGTTAGTATTCTTTTTATTTATTTATTGATAAAGGTATTACATATGTGTTCTTATCCTCCCATTGCCCCCCACCCCACCCTTGCTCATGCCCTCACCCCCCTAGTGTCTGTGTCCATTGGTCAGGCTTATGTGCATGCATGCAAGTCCTTTGGTTGATCTCTCCCCTTTTCCTCCACCCTCCCCTGCCTTCCCTCTGAGGTTTGATGGTCTGATCGATGCTTCTCTGTCTCTGGATCTGATTTTGTTCATGAGTTTATGTTGTTCTTTATATTCCATAAATGAGTGAGATCATGTGATATTTATCTTTCTCTGCCTGGCTTATTTTACTTAGCATAACGCTCTTCAGGTCCGTCCATGCTGTTGCAAATGGTAGGAGTTCCTTCATTTTTTACAGCAGCGTAATATTCCATTGTGTAAGTGTACCACAGTTTTCTAATCCACTCATCTGCCGATGGGCACTTAGGCTGTTTCCAAATCTTAGCTATGGTGAATTGTGCTGCTATGAACATAGGGGTGCATATATCCTTCCTGATTGGTATTTCTAGTTTCTTGGGATATATTCCTAGAAGTGGGATCACTGGGTCAAATGGGAGTTCCATTTTTAGTTTTTTGAGGAAACTCCATACTGTTCTCCACAGTGGCTGCACCAGTCTGCATTCCCACCAGCAGTGCACGAGGGTTCCTTTTTCTCTAAATCCTCTCCAGCACTTGTTGTTTGTTGATTTGTTGATGATAGCCATTCTGACAGGTGTGAGATTGTATCGCATTGTTTTGATTTGCATCTCTCGGATGATTAGTGACTTTGAGCATGTTTTCATGTCTCTTGGCCTTCCTTCTGTCCTCTTTCGAAAAGTATCTACTTAGGTCCTTTGCCCATTTTTTGATTAGGTTGTTTATCTTCCTTTTGTTAAGTTGTATGAGTTCCCTGTAAATGTTGGAGATTAAACCCTTAATGGAGATAACATTGGCAAATATGTTCTCCCATGCAGTGGGCTTTCTTGTTGTTTTGTTGATGGTTTCTTTTGCTGTACAGAAATTTTTTTTGAGATATTTTCATGTATATTACATAAGTGTTATCAGTGAAGAATTTTAAGAAATGAAACTATTTTGTCAAATTTGTGTTTTAGATAGGTCATTCCAGAAGTGTGAAAGATGGGTTAGAAGGGTCTAAACTAGAGGCAGAGAAACCATTTAAGGGATAGAATGATGGTCTGAACTAAGACAATACTGTACGGTAGGCCAGAGAGCAGGAGACCTTATTTTAACTGATATTTAGGAGGATAAATCAATGACTGGAGAAATGGAAATGTGAAAGGTAATGGTAAAGAAGAGGTCAAGGCTGACTACCATGTATCTAGCTTTAGAGTATTTGGGGACTTAAGAGATTCCTTTGAGAATTTTATGAAATATGTATACCCCTTCTTCCAAGGAATGAGCATAGATATATATACACAGAAAGAATTTCACAAGCAATATAAAAAGGTTCAAATTTCTCTGTCTGGTAGGCACAGTGAGATCTGTGGTTTGAGTGTATGGATAGTCTGATAAACTCTGATGGATTGAATTTAAAAACTGTCATTTAATTATGAATTATTAAACTATACAGTAAGTTATTTAAGTTTTGTGCCTTTTTACTTGTTTTGAAGAAAATATACTTAAATATTTTTAATTTTTCTCAATTAAAATGGCTGTTTGCAAATCATACACACTTGAAGTCTATAAATATGACTATGGGAAATTACAAATTAATGAAAAAACTTTTGCCATTCTAAAATTTTTCTTTGCATTTAACACAGCAACAAAAACATAAAATATTTTGCTTCTACATAACTAATATTTTCTATTTATTGAATTCTTATTTGCCATTTATTATATTCCTAGGTATATTAGATATAATCTCTAAGGAGCAAAAGATTAGTAGAGGATCTAAGAAATAAGTACAAATAACTGTAACATAAAGGTCAATAAGTATCATAAGAGTATAGTAAGAACAATTTTGGGGGAATGAAGAAGAAACAGAATCACATACATATTTAGTATCTTAACAGCTGAATATAAGGATGATGTGGTCATTTTGCTTGTTTTAAATTACACATTTCTAGAGGTTAGAGACAATCTTTTGATTATTTCATCTAAGTGTCTAATGCTTTTAGAAATTGCAGTGAGGATGCTTTCTAAACCTCAAATATAAGATTATTTATATAGAGGTGTGACACCCAAGATTTACTTTTATTCTATATACTAGAGGCCCGGTGCACAAAATTCGTGCATGGGGGAGGGAGAGAAGGTGTCCCTCAGCCCAGCCTGCACCCTCTCCAATCTGGGACACCTCGAGGGATGTCTGACTGCCTGTTTAGGCCGGATCCCAGTAGGATGGGTCCTAAACGGGCATTCAGACATCCCTCTCACAATCCAGGACTGCTGGCTCCCACCTGCTTGCCTGCCTGCCTTCCTGATTGCCCTTAACCGCTTCTGCCTGCCAGCCTGATAACCCCCTAACCACTCCCCTGCCAGCCTGATTGATGCTTAACTGATCCCCTGCCAGCCTGTTTTCCCCTAACTGCCCTCCCCTGCAGGCCAGGTCACCCCTAACTGCCCTCCCCTGCAGGCCTGGTCCCCCCCACCTGCTCTCCCCTGCAGGCCTGGGTTCCCCACAACTGCCCTTCCCTGCAGGCCTGGTTGCCCCCAACTTCCCTCCTCTGCTTGCCTGGTCACCCCTAACTGCCCTCCCCTGCAGGCTTGATCACCCCCAACTGCCCTCCCTTGCAGGCTTGGTCCCTCCCAACTGCCCTCCCCTGCTGGCCATCTTGTGGCAGCCATCTTGTGACCACATGGGGGCAGCCATCTTGTGTGTTGGAGTGATGGTCAATTTGCATATTACTCTTTTATTAGATAGGATTCCTTGCCTGGAGTGTATACTATGAAATAAGATGTGTGATACAGTTTAATAAAAATACATGTGATATTGCTATTGGCAATTGAACCGGCGTGGCTCAATGGTTGAGCATTGACCTATGAACCAGGAGGCTGAGGTTGGATTCCTGGTCAAGGCACATGTTCAAGTTGCTGGCTAGATCCCCAGTGTGAGGTGTGCAGGAGGCAGCCAATCAATGACTCTCTCTCTCATCATTGATGTTTCTATCTCTTTCTGCCTCTCCCTTCTTCTCTTAAATCAATAAAAAAAACTATGTTTTAAATATATATAAAATCATTATTACTACAGTAAAAGGGAGTAGAAAGCAGAGTGACTTCCCTAAAAAAGTAAAATAGATAGGTTTATGCAAACATATTTGTGGTGACATTAGAGAATATATGACGTACTGAAAAAAATGTATCCCTTCATTTTATTCTATCTCATTGTCATGCCCTTCTTCCCATATAGAAGTATAGATTTGCAACATGATTATTTGTTTTCAAAAGCCTACATTTATGTGTTTTCTCTGTCCTGGTGAGTGAAAAACAAACAAGCATGAGGAATTGAAAGCATAGAGCACTTCTAAATACATATGAAATACTATTTGTGTATGACATACATATGATTTTCTTCCATGTTTTCCATTTTTAATTTTCAGGGCAGATAGTGTCAATATTTTACTCATTTAATAATGGTTCTTTCCAGAAGTTGAACTCACATGACCTATCAGTGGTTCAAGATGAGCAACCAAGTGGTTAATACTGTTTTGGTTTCCCAAAGTACAGGTGAATTTCACTAGCTTATCATTCCTTAAGAGTGAAGGTTTTGTAGCATGGATGTTTACATATCATACATATTTATTTTATATTCATAAGCTCTACAGGAAATAAGGCATAGACTTTCATTTTTTGAGGTGACAAAACAACTGTGGTAAAAGCATGACACAATTTTGGCTCAGGAGCTTTGTTGTCCCTACAACAATATGTGTCACCTTGGTCTGTTCACATAATGTATTTATACTTTTATACCAAATTTGAGATAAAACTTTTAGGGTCTAGACATAAATGTAGAGATGGAAAAGAAAAATTACATTATAAAAATAAAATTGACAGGCCCTACCTAGGTTGCTTGGTGGGTTGGAGCACCATCTCATACACCAAAAGGTTGCAGGTTTGATTCCCAGTCAGGGCACATATGGGAGACAACTGATCAATTGTTGTCTCTCTCTCTCTCTCTCTCTCTCTCTCTCTCTCTCTCTCTCTCTCTCTCTCTCTCGATTTCCTCTCTCTAAAATCAATAAACATATCATCAAGAGAGGATTTAAATTTTTAAAAATAATACAATAAAATTGAGAGAATTTGGCAAGATATTAGATACAATCAGTGAAGCAGAGTAATGTTTCAAAAAGCCCTCCACAATCCCATCTCACCTCCTGTCTACACATTAGTTTTTTAAGATGTGTAGCAGTCAGGATATGTTAGGTTATGCTGTGATAGCAATATCAAGATCTCAGTTCCTTAACACTAAATAAGTTTATTTCTTGCTCATGCAAATTCTGCTGCAGGCCTCCATTACTTCAGGGCAATATTTTTCCATGTGGTAGTTAAGTATTCTAACTGCTTCTGTTTTATGACACATCAGCACATCCATTTCAACATGATGTTTCAGGGTCCATTCTGGCCGGTAAAGAGAGCATGACACAATGGGTCTTAAGTGGGTCTGCTCTGAGTGATACATATTACCATCAGTGACAGTTAGTTAAGCAGAATTAGTCATGCGACCCCATCCAACTTGCAAGTCTGGGGAATATAGTCATCTATATGTCTAGGTAAGCAAAGAGAAGTGGAAATAATGGTGAGAATTAGTAAAATTTATCTGGAATATAAGGAATTTGGTGGTTCTGCATCATAACTTGGATGAAATAAGATAATTCCATCAAAGGGCAAAAAAAGATAAAACAGTATATGAAAACAAAATACAAAAACGTGTAAGGGGATTAAAATGTAGGATGGCATATTTTAATAATTTAAAGTAACCAAAATTATTATGATAACGTGTAAGAAGAAAATATATAGTGAAAATTTTGAGTTTAATCTCTGCAGATGATGCACCAACTTAAGTTGAGCATACACTTAGGCACAACAATTCTTTAATATTCCTTTTCAATTGTGACTCTGCCTGAAAAACACTTTTTATGTAAAAATATTGGTATCATTATTTTGACTGTTACATGCTATATTAGCTGTATTAGGAATGAAATAAAGCATCTCTTGGATAAACTCTACAACAATTATCACATATCAGAAAGTGAACTTAAACTTTCTGTTCCCTAATGCCTTCTTCTAAATATTTGTCTGAATATTATAAATAAAATAATTATGAAATATCTTCAAATATATTTTCAAATGTCAAATTAACATTCATGAAAGAGGAACTTTGCAGAGGATATTTGAGTTAGTCAAGCTAAACAATTGCCAATCAACTACATTTTAAAAATTAAAAAGCTAATGAATCTTCTCCTGCTAGAGAAAAATGAAATATTTGATTCTTTGTTTAGACTTTTTAATTAAAAATTGTCCACCACTGAAAATATGCAATTTTTGCTGTACCATCCAACAATGTCAATAAAATGTCCCTCAACAAAGCTAGTGACTGAGCTTTCAAAGATAACGAAATTGGTGCTAAAATAAAAGAACTCTGTTTGCTTTACTACAATTAAATGAATTGCATCATATTTTCCTTAATGTCACCCTAAAAATGTGAGACAGAAGTGGAAACTCAATACCAACTTAAATTAATTTTTACCTTTTCTACTTATATATTCATATAGGTTTTGCATTTATGATCATTTCTACTTCATCTTTCTTCTTTTGCTTGCAAAAAACAAAACAAACATTGTGCATCACCAACACATATGGGAGCCTTGAAAGTTTTAGTAGAAAAAAAGTTATTAATGAAAAGTCAGTGAGAAGCATAATGGAAAGAGAAAGCTAGTGGAGGGGAAATAATGGAATAATAATAATTCCATTACAAGGAAAATAATAGAAAAATAACACAAATACAGGATAAATTTACAAAGCAAATAGCAAGATATATTAATCCAACATATGTAAATATTTTACATTGGAAATGAATGGGCTCTTTGTCTTAAGGAAAATAATTCCAAATAGAATCACTGAACTGCAGAAAATAATAAAAAGTACCTACTAGTAAAAGATAAATATGTAGTATATAGAAGACTATGGAGAATTAAAAGTGACAAAATCAACAATTTCTTGTGGGGTTTATAACATACATAGAACAACAATATGTAACAACAGTAGCACAAGGACTATTGAATGTAGTCAAACTTTTAAGTTTTTTGCATTGTTCATTAAGAAGTAATTATTTAAGGTATGCTATAATAAGTTAAGCATGTATATTGTCATCTTTAGATTAACCACTAAAACTATTTTAAAAAGTTACATAGCTAAAAATCTAATAGAGAATGTAAGATAGAATAAGTTAAAACATTTGACTGATCCAAAATAAAAGGTAAGCAAATTGAAACAAAGAGGCTAAGAGCAGATGAGACATTTACCAAAAAATGGCAAAATGACAGATGAAAATAAAATAATAATTGCACTGAAAGTAAATGAGTGAAACACCAATTATATGACTGGATTTAAAAATAAAAAACTACATGCTGTTTAAAAAAATATACTCTAATATAAAGGTGAAACTAAAAGTAAAAGGACTCAGATACTTAATTCTACCCACGAAGGACTATTACAGGAATTGCCTTACAACTGCAAACAATGTGAGACTCAGGTAAAATATATGAAAAAACTGTTCTAAGACATTTGGCTATAGAAGTCATAGACAGTGACCTCTAGAAGAAGGAGAACAAAGGAGTGGAGCACAATAATTTTCCTAGGTAACTTCCAGGAGGTAATGTCCAGATTGAAATGTAGAGAGCTGAAACCAAACAGAGCTCTAGTGTCTTTCTGAACTGAGAACACAGTACAGAACATGGAGGATTTCAGAGTCAAGACAGACTTTTTAAGGTACAATATCTTAAAAGGGAGTTCCACAGAGAGAAAAAGATAGTCTTAAAAATCTTCAGAGGGGTTTCCTGAAATCTTTGGCTGGATATTGGTGTTGGCTTGTATGAGTTGGATCTCCATAAGGATGAGGAAATAATCAGTGGAGAACAGTAACCTGCACATTTTCTGAAGCTCATATAAAGCCTGGAGTGTTTAGTCTGCCTAGAAGTCAGAGTAGTGAGGCCTATTCTTGTACAGGGCATCAAGTAGAGGTCTCAGAAAGCTATTTCTATTGAGTAGAGATAAATTGTCTCTATATTAAATATAACTTGGGTATCCCTTAAAATGGTATACAAGTAAGTCTTGAAAATATAAAACTTCCCAATTTACATAACTGCCTGCCAGAACAAACTCCAATGCTCTTTAAAGAAATTTAACAAAATCCAAAACCCAGAAATGTAAAAATAACATTTAGTATCAAATTGAAAAAAATTCCAGGCATTCAAGAAAATAGAAATATGATCCAGAACTAGAGGAAATATCAGTCAATAAAAAAGTGCTAGAAAAGAGAGAAATAATAAATGTAGTAGTCAAAAAGCCATTACCAATTTGCTTTATATATTCAAGAATGTAGAAGAAAATATGAACATGATAAAGAGAGAAATGAAAGATTAATAAAACTTTTTAAACATAGTATCTGAAATAAAACATATACTGGATAGGATTAACATCAGATTCTATGAACTTGAAGAAAAGATTAACAAACTTGAAGACAGTGATATAAATTATCCATAAAGGGCACAGAGATACAAAAAGACTAAAAAAGAGCAAAGACAGTATCAGTGACTTGTGGGATGATATCAAGTGGTATGACATACATGTTGTAGTGTCAGGAAGAGAAGTGTTAGGAAAAAGTATATAGAAAACATTTTTGAAGAAATAGTTGCCAAAGTTTTTTTCCACAAACATGATTAAAATAATAAGCACAAAAAAACAAGTTTCTTAATGAAACTCATGTAGAATAAGTATAAAGAAAATTATACTGATATGCATGATAATTAAATTCCTAAAAACAGTGATAAACATAAAATTTTAGAGGCAGTGAATTTAAAAATTACAAGGAGGTTAACAATAATAAGAATAATGTCAAGCTTCTCATTAAAAACTTTGAAAGCCAGAAGACAATGGAGCAACATCATTAAAATATTGAAAGAAAAAAATCAACCCAAATTTATATTCATATCAAAATATATCTTAAAACATGAAGATGAAATATAGACTTTTTCAGACAAACAAAAGCTAATGGAATTAATTGCCAAATGTTTACTACTAGAAGAATTTGTGTTTGTTTTTTTTCATCTTCAAGCAAAAGGAAAATAATAGTAAATAGAAATTTGGTCAAAACAATAATAAGGACATATCAATGTTAAAAGAGTATGCAAATAATAACAATGCCTCAAAATACATGAAAAAAACATAACTGAGAGGATAAATAGAAATATCCTCAATTATACTTAGATATTTTATCAAGCCAATCTTAGTATCTGATAGAAAAAGTGGATAGAAAGGAAATGGAAGACTTAAACAATACTACCAAAATGTTTTATCTAATTGATACATATATCCTATCTAATAAAGAGGGAATATGCTAATTGACCCTAACACTGTCACAAAGATGGCAACACCCACAGCCAATAAGGAGGAAATATGCTAATTGACTGCCATGCCCTCAAAGATGGCAGCACCTACAGCCACAAGATGACAGCATCCAGTGCCCTCAGCCCTGCCGGGTGGCAGGCACACGGCAAGGCCGGGCCCGCATGCCTCCGGAGTCCCCCAGTCCCTTCAGCCCCTCAGCCACCCAGGGCTGGCCCAAGGTATAAGCAAGCCTCAGATGGCAGCTGCCCAGCTGCCCAGGGCTGGCCTGAGGTGCAGGCAAGCCTCGGATGGTAGCTGTCCAGCCACGCAGGGCTGGCCTGAGGTGCAAGCAAGCCTCAGATGGCAGCTGCGCAGCCAACGCCCGAGGTGTAGGCAAGTCTCAGATGTTGGCTGCCTACTGCCCAGGGCCAGCCTGAGGTGCAGGCAAGCCTCGGATGGCAGTTGCCCAGCTGCCCAGGGCCTTCTGAGGCTCAGGTAACCAGGGCCAGCCAAGGCTTGCGCTGCCAGCAGTGGCAGCAGCAGAGGTGTGATGGGGCATAGCTTTCCCCTGATCACCTGGTCACCTCCCACCCCTGAGGGCTCCTGAACTGTGAGAGGGGGCAGGCCTGGTTGAGGGACCTCCCACTCCAGTGCATGAATTTTCATGCACTAAGCCCCTAATATATATATGCCTGGCCTGCCCCCTCTCACAGACTGGGAGCCCTCAGGGGATGTCCCATGGGGAGCGGGCCTAAGCCACAGTCTGGCCTCCCTCTGTGGGAGGTGACCAGGCTGATCAGGGGAAGGCACCAGCCCCATCACCCCGCTGCTGCAGCCACTGCCAGCCACCACAGCCACCAAGGTGTTTTCATCAACACGGACTCCAGTCCCTTCACCATGAAAAAATGACACCTTTCTTTAGGCATTTTCAAGATGTGTCTTTCATAGGATATGACATTTCTTTCTTTCTTTTTTTCTATCCTCACCAGAGGATATGTTTCCATTGATTTTTAGAGAGTGTGGAAGAGAGAGGGAGAGACAGAGAGAAACATCAATGTGAGAAGGACACTTTGGTTTCCTCCTGCTTGAGCCCTGACCTGGGCCCCAGCCAGGGAGGAGACTGTAACCTAGGTACATGCCCTTGATCAGAATCAAACCCGGACCCTGCGGTTGGCAGGCTGAGGCTCTATCCACCAAACAAAACCGGCTAGGGCAGGATATGACATTTCTTAGCCCCTCCAGCAGCAGAACTTCATTTTTTCCTCCAGGAGTGTGGTGGAAAAACCCTAGATCACCTTCTTGGATTCTTATTACCCAAGTTACCAAGAACACTGTGAGTGGCAGTGTACAGGGAGCTTAGCCAATGAGCGGTCAGAAAAGGTGTTTATGCTCGAACTGGTTTGGCTCAGTGGATAGAGCGTTGGCCTGCAGACTGAAGGGTCCCAGGTTTGATTACTATAAAGTAAAGTACATACCTTGGTTGTGGGCACATCCCCAGTGGGGAGTGTGCAAGAGGCAGCTGATCGATGTTTCTCTCTCAACGATGTTTCCAACTGTCTATCCCTCTCCCCTCTTCTCTGTAACAAATCAATAAAATATATTTAATAAAAAAAAGAAAAAAAATGTTGTTTCCTCTGCAGCTCATGCACAGAGGGCCCCCTGTGTTGTGTCCACTGGGCTAGGGTCATGTCCCTGTGGCCCGGGGGGGCACACCCCCAAGGCCGGCAGCCAGCCCCACATTGTGGGTGCCGGGCTGGGGGCATCGACCTGGGTTGCCGCTTGGTGCTGGCACATGCACAAGCAGCCGAGGGGCAGGAACATCCGCCGCATCGCCATGGCCATGCGGCAGATGTTCCCACCCTGCCCCCAGCCGCTTGGTGCCTGCACCCGTAGGCTCAGAGTGGCTAGGGGCGTTCTGGGACCCGGCCACTTAGGGCCTACATGCGGGCCTACAGACTATGAGCGGCCTGGGTCCGCTTTGTGCCTGAGTATGCAAATTAACCCACCATCTTTGTTGGCTTAATTTGCATACTCACTCCTTTTTGGCTGGTGGCCGTCACAGAGGTACAGTCAATTTGCATCTTTCTCTTTTATTAGTGTAGATATATACATCCTATATAATAAAAGTGTAATATGCAAATCAACCAAACGGCAGAATGACAGGTTGCTATGATGCGCACTGACTACCATGGGTCAGACACTCAACGCAGGAGCTGCCCCCTGGTGCTCAGCCTTAAGTCAGGCTTAAGGCTGGTGAGCCCAGTGGCTGGTGAGTGTAGCGGTGGTGGCGGGAGCCTCTCCTGCCTCTATTGCAGGTGGGCAGTAAGGATTGGGGGGTCCCAGACTGCAAGAACCCTGGACTGCAACAAGGATGTCTGTCTGCCGGCAGGCGGACATCCCCTGAGGGGTCCTGGGCTGCAAGAGGGTGCAGGCCAGGCTGAAGGACACCCCCCCAATGCATGAATCTCATGTGCCAAGCCTCTAGTATACATATAATATTTCACTCAAGAACTGCAGAATACAGATTATTTTAAGTATAAATATAATATTCTGTAAGACAAATCATATTCTGAAAAATTAAACAAGTTTAATACATTTAAAATCATATAAAATATTGTCTTACCTCAATTGAACTAAAAAAGAAAACAAGAACAGAAAGAAAATCCCTAAACATTTAGAATTTAAGCAGCACACTACCATATACCATCTGGATCAAAGAATAAAAAACCAGGGAAATTAGAAAACATTTTGAACTGAATAAAAATGAAAAAGCAGCTTATCAAAATCTTGATATGCACTACTCTGAAGAAAATTTGTATTATTAACAGCTTATTTTAGACATCAAAGCTTTCACCTAAAGAAATAGAAAAAGAAAAGCCAATTAATCCAAATAAAGCAGATTTGAGTAAAAAATATAATAAAGGCAAAAATAAATGAAATAGTAAATGGAAGAGACTGTCTTGACTCCATTGTATGTTCATGCCTCCTTTGTCAAATATTAATTGCGCATAGTGGTTTGGGTCGATATCTGGATTCTCTATTCTATTCCATTGATCTATATGTCTGTTCTTGTGCCAGTACCAGACTGTTTTGAGGACAGTGGCTTTGTAATACAGCTTGAAATCTGGTATTGAGATCCCTCCTACTTTATTCTTCTTTCTCAGGATTGCTGTGGCTATTCAGGGTCTTTTTTATTCCAGATGAATTTTTGGAGAGTTCTTTCTAGGTCTGTGAAATATGCCATTGGTATTTTAATGGGGAGTGCATTGAATCTATAGATTGCTTTGGGTAGTATGGACATTTTAATGATGTTGATTCTCCCAATCCATGAACATGGTATGTTCTTCCATCTGTTTACATCTTCCTCTATCTCTTTTTTTCAGTGTCCTGTAGACAGAAGGAAGGCCAAGAGACACATGAAAACATGCTCAAAGTCACTAATTACCCAAGAGATGCAAATCAAAACGACAATGCAATACCATCTCACACCTGTCAGAATGGCTATCATCAACAAATCAACAAAGGACAAGTGTTGGCGAGGATGCGGAGAAAAATGAACCCTCGTGCACTGCTGGTGGGAATGCAGACTGGTGCAGCCACTGTGGAGAACAGTATGGAGTTTCCTCAAACAACTGAAAATGGAGCTCCCATTTGACCCAGTAATCCCACTCCTAGGAATATATCCTAAGAAACTAGAAACACCAATCAGAAAGGATATATGCACCCCTGTGTTCATAGCAGCACAATTTACAATAGCTAAGATTTGGAAACAGCCTAGGTGCCCGTCAGCAGATGACTGGATCAGAAAACTATGGTACATCTACACAATGGAATACTATGCTGCCATAAAAAAGAAGGAATTATTACCATTTGTAGGCACCTGGATGGAATTAGAGAACATTATGCTAAGTGAAATAAGCCAGTCAATGAAAGAAAAATACCACATGATCTCACTCATTTGGGGATAATGAAAAACATTATAAACTGATGAACAAAAAGATAGATACAGAGGCAGTAAAGCATCAAACAGACTGTCAAATTACAGCGGGAAGGTTAGGGAGAGGTGGGGGAAATAAGAGATCAACTGAAGGACTTTTATGCATGCATATAAGAGTAACCAACGGATGCAAAACATTGGGGGGTGAGGGCATGTATGGGAGTGGGGTGGGGGGGCAATGGTAAGATATGTACACATATAATACCTTAATAAAAAATAGTAAATGGACATACTATACAGGAACTCAATTACCTAAAAAGCTTATTCATTGGAAAGATCAATACATTTAATAAATTTCTAGACAGAATTATGAAGAAGAATAAAGACACTAATCATCAATATCTGGCTGAAAGAAGGGACATTAACACAGGTACTATAGAGATCAAGAGAAAAATTAGGAAATTTTAGGAACAATTTATAACAATTAATTCAACAACACAGGGGAAATACACAAATTCCTTGAAATATACAAATTAAAAGATCACTCAGATAAAATAAAAAAACCTGAATAGATTTATAGCCATAAAATTAATTGAATAATTCCTAAAAAATAACTACCCACAATTTTGCTCCAGGTCCATTAAGCTACAGTAGTGATCTATCAAACATTTAATGAAGAAGTAATATCTACTCCACATAAAACCTTCCAGAAGAGGCAAGAGGAGGGAAATCATCCCAACTCATTTTATGAAGCCAGCAATCACCTAATAACAAAACTAGACAATGCTTTAAGAGAAATGAAGCTACCATACACACAATATCTGTCTTGGACATAGATTCAAAATTACTTAGTGAAACCTTAGTAGACTGGATCCATTATTATGTAAAGAGGTTACTATAGCATGAATCATTGGAATTCATGCCATCAATTCAAGAATTACTTTAAAAATCCATTTAATTCTCTAAATTAAAATAATTGAGAAGAAAAGCATATGATTATCAAAATATATGGAGAAAATTATTTGAGAATTTTGACACAAATACATGATTTTTAAAAAATCAGTAAATTGAGAATATAAGAGATTTTTCTCAAGCCCATAAAAGGCAACTGAGAGACTTAGAACCATGGAACAGACTGTGGAATCTCAGAGGGAAGGCAAGGGTGGGTGGGTGGGTGGGTGGGTGGGTGGGAAGACATCAACCAAAGAATGTGTATGCATATATGCATAACCCATGGACACAGACAATAGGGTGGTTAAGGCCTGGGGTGGGGGTGGGGGCTGGATAGAAGGGGTCAATGGGGGATAAAGGAGGACATATGCAATACTTTCAACAATAAAGATTTTAAAAAATTAAAAAGGCAACTATAAAAAATTTATAGGCTACATCATAAATGTTGCTGAAAGAATGAATGCTTGCACTTTAAGTTAGAGAATAAGGCAGAGAAATCTAATCTTATCACCTCTACACAACATTATAGTGGCATTCCAGATGAATAGGCAAGAAAAATAAATAAGACATTTAGAATGGAAAAGGTACAAAACTCTATTTCCAGTCAACACAATTACCTACACAGAAGAATTAAGGAATCTACAACAATGCTACTCAAAAAAAATTAATGAGTTTAGCATAGTCACAGGATAAAAAATAAGTAAAAATGAAGTGTATTTCTATATACTAGCAACAAACAATTAGGAAGTGAAAGTTTAAAATATATAATCTATAATATGAAGAAAGAGGTTAATGCAGAGAAAATATTTGAAGAAATAAAGTCTGACAATTTCCCAATTATGAGATTTTCCTATTGTCTGTATTGTACTTTCCTTTGGGAATATTTTCATTTCCTAGTAGGAAAATTCAGTTCTACTATGCCTGGTAGACAACTTCCTAGTCATTATATACACTAATTCCATTTTTATGATTATTTATGAAAACAAACCTAAATAGGAAGTTTCCTCTTCATCTTGCTTTCTATTCCAGTAGGAACAAAGTTGGCGAATTGAAAAATATCTTGGAGGTAGAACCTTTTTAGGTGAATCCAGAGTAATTTGAAGCTTTCTCTAGAGTTATAGGTTTAGTCTTTCAATTTTTCTGCCTATATCTCAGTGTTTCATATCACTGACAGGCCATTTACACATATAACTTGATTTTAAGTGTACAAACCTCTGAGCAGTAAGCTAAAAATACATTGATTTTATATTTTCCATGAAACAATTCTCATGAGACATAGAATGAGCTGTGGAGAGAAAGTCAGGTAACAGAACTGGAGTTAGGTTATATTTACAGGGCCTAAGTTTTACACTAAAGTTTAAATCTTAAATTTATATATGTTTATGCTGAGAACTAGATAAATTAATAACAAAGCAATAAATTTCAGCCTCCCAATTTTCAAAGTAGTGAATACCAACTACAAATTAGCTAGCTGTATTTGGGGACAATGATTGATCATCAAGGTCAGAAAAGAGAACTGATATAAATATGACAAGATAGTCACACAAATGAACAACAGCAGTATTGAGGGTCAAGGCAGTAATTCTTAATTAGGTACATTCTCTTCAAAGGAGGACAATAACATGCAAATAGCTAATAATCCTGCATATCTCACAAATCATATGGTGGATTGATTATGGGTACAAAACTTCCACAAAAGTGATCAAAAGCTTTTTAGAGCTGTCAAGACTTTTAAATATATATAGTTATTGATTTCAGAGAGGAAGGGAGAGAGATAGAAACATCAGTGATGAGGTAGAATCATTGATCGGCTGACTCCTGCATGCCCCACACTGGGGAAGGAGCCCACAACCCGGGCATGTGCCCTGACTGTGAATCAAACCATAACCTCCTGGTTTATAGGTCATTGCTCAACCACTGAGCCATGCCAGCCAGGCTGTCAAGACTTCTGTCTCCAATATTTTGCATTGTCCCTGGACTGACCACAAAATCTTGCAATTATAGGGGAAGTGTTTTGAGTTGTCAGAACATTCAGTATAGCACTCTTATTGAGTGCTTAGTTATATTTTAGGCAGTGAATATGTTGGCACAGTGACTCCAGGGAAGTAGATTTGGTTAACTGTGATTTGGCAAAAAAAAAAAAAAAAAGTATAAAGGATGAAGAAAGAAATTAAAGACAATGAAACTATTTTTTTTTAAGGTAATAAACATTTTAAACAGTCTGGGATATTTTCCTTGAGCTTTTAATATATCTATAAATGATAGGTTCATATTATGTTAAGAAATGGAGATTTTGGCATTCCTAATCTGGAGATTGATCTATTAATGGTCATAGAGATTTAGTACGATCTTTCTCTACAAAATTTTCTCTAGTGTCATGTCACAAGACTAAATAAACTTTGCCTGACTTTTAATTTTTATTCAATTCATCAAACATTTACTTAATGCTTCCTATGTTCCAGGAGATAGATTATATATATATATATATATATATATATATATATATATATATATATATGATTTGCTACATTTTCGGAGTTTGGAATGAAGTCAGAACACAGACATGTAGGCAAATGAGTACAAAAGAGGTGTTTAAGTACTGTAATAGAACAGATTGCTATGGAAGCACTTCAGAAGAATTGGCTAATTATGCCTTTGGGGAACCAGCAAGCTTCACACATCAGGTAACATTTTATCTAGATTTAGGGGCTTATGGGTCATTTTTTTCCATTCATCTAAGAGATGAAATCTATGTTTGTTTAAAAGCAGAGAGAAAGAAGCAAGATAGTGATGATGAATGAGTTCTAGTCTGCCATGCAGAGTAGAAACAAGGCCTTTGAAGTAGAGGGGGCACCATGTACACAACCAAAGACTTGTGAAGATCCTGGATATCAGAAAAACCGTGAGAGAGTAAATGTGTCTTACATGTTGCATGCAACAAAGAAGTGGCATAAAATGAATCGTGAAAGGTTAATTGTGGTCAAATAATGACAGTCTTTGAATGTCCAGGAGTTTGACTTAATCTTTCAGAAAAGAAAGTGATATGATAAATATTATTCTCCCTAATAAAATCTAAATAAAATAAATGTATCCAGGCTGTTGGAACACTGGATTGAATAATAATGGTGCCAAGCTGGTTCCTAACTGCATGGGTAGTTTATAGCTGTGGTTCCCCAGCTATCCACAGATATGGTATATTATTCAGCTGCTGGAAAGCTATCCCTCAAGAGCATCTTTAACCAGTATCTTCAGCCCTAGCATTAGCATTAGTCTCTGTAGATTGCATTAAGTGCCAGAATTTATTAAGTCAGAAATCTGTGAAAAGAGCCATTGCAATAGAGAATGCATTTGCCAGGCCTGTCCTTAATGTTTGTTAGGCCCAGAACAAAAGTAAAATTGGAAAAAAAAATATATATATATGTGTGTGTATATATATATATATATGGCTTATATGCTACGTGTCCCTCCGCCCATCCAACCGGTAGCTATAACACACACTGACCACCAGGGGGTAGACACAATGCAGGAGCTGCCGAGCTGCAGCGACTTGGCAGCATTGGTTCTCCGGTGACACACCCTGAAACCAGAGAGGAAGGAGTCCGATTCCTCGCGGGGCCATGCAATTCCACCTTTGACCGTGGGTTATGTTGTTGCTGGGACACTGTCGGCCCCGAATCTGGTTTACTGCACACTTGCATTTGCGTTCCACATCCTGTATGACAGCAACTTTGCAGAGTGCTCTCTTGCACTCCAGGACCCCTTGGGGGATGTCTGAGAGCCAGTTTCGGCCTGATCCCCTCAGGCCAGGCTGAGGGACCCCACCTGCCTGAGGGATCCCGCTCACTCTGAAGACTCTGGGGAGGGACCCTGGGAGGTTGGCTCCAGGGCATGTCCGGCCCATCTCACCCAGTCCCGCCCCACTGGCCACCTCCTAATTAATTTCCTTTCAATGTGCATGAATCTGTGCACAGGGTCACTAGTATAAAATATGTGTAGAAATCTATGTATAAATCAATATACTAAAATATCAAACATTAAATAAAATATATTCTTCTCTTCAAAACTGACAAACACACCTGCATGAAGATCTGGAAGGACAGGATCAAAGTGAGAATTTTTGGACTCCTTGCAGTTCCATATAAGAATATGGGTCCAGCCAGCATGGCTCAATGGTTGAGCATCGACCTATGAACCTGGGGGTTTCAGTTGAGTCCTGGTTGGGGCACATGCCCAGGTGATGGGCTCAATCTCCAGTGGGGGGTGTGCAGGAGGCAGCCAATCAATGATTCTCTCTCATCATTGATGTTTCTATCTCTCCCTTTCCCTTCTACTCTGCATTCAATATATTGCATATATATATATATATATATATATATATATATTTTTTTTAAGAATATGGGTAGTAGTGTGGGTAAGAAGTTTTTAAGTTCATTTTCTCATCACCAGCTACATGCAGCATTGTGTGTGAGATACTAAATACACAAATGAACAATGGACAGACCATAACATGACAATAGAAAACTAATCCACAGCCTCTACAGCAACCAGCCTGGGTTGTAAGGGGCACCAAACTTTTGCTACCCCAAAATGTGCCTTTTGGGATATTGGTTTTAAGCTGGTTATTAAGAAACAAAGATTCAGAAAGAACCATTGACCCTCCCTCTTCTTGCCTGAAGGAATTCATATAGAAAAACCCATTTTTGGAAGGGAACCATAGCATAATCACCCTAGCCTAATTTGAATTAAGTATAGTAAACAGGAAAAAAATCTAGCAAAGCCTGTTTCCTCACCTCTGTCCCAATGTCTCTGGATGACCTAGCAGGAATTTGTTTGCCACCTTTTCTGCTTTCTCGGCCACTTGTGGATTGCCTATTTCCTCTTCAAAACCCAGACCCATACCCCGCCTTCCTCTATCCAGTGTGGCATGTAAGCCTCAACTGCCCAATGTGTTTGGGGGTCTCATATATATGACACCCCTGGCATGTACATCCATAACAAACTTTGTACACTTCCCCTTATTAATCTGTCCTTGTTAATTTGATTATTGGCCCAGCTAGAACACCTTAGATTCTAATTTTCATTTCACCTTCTAAGGCAGTGGTTCTCAACCTTTCTAATGCCGCAACCCTTTAATACAGTTCCTCATGTTGTGGTGACCCCCAACCATAAAATTATTTTCGTTGCTACTTCATAACTGTAATTTTGCTACTGTTAATGAATCATAATGTAAATATCTGTGTTTTCCGATGGTCTTAGGCGACTCTGCTAGCAGTTCGACCCACAGGTTGAGAACCACTGCTGTAGAGCCTAAGACCATCGGAAAACACAGATATTTACATTACGATTCATTAACAGTAGCAAAATTACAGTTATGAAGTAGCAACAAAAATAATTTTATGGTTGGGGGTCACCACAACATGAGGAACTGTATTAAAGGGTCGCGGCATTAGAAAGGTTGAGAACCACTGCCTTACAAGGTGAAATGAAAATTATTTTTATACCCCCCACAGAAGCCAAAACACAATATCTGCAGCAATCAGCCCAGAATGGCCAGTACTTAATTAATAACTGCCAGCTTCATAGGTTTTCCCCACTTCCTATTCAGGACCAATGCGAGAAAGCCAAATATGCTTCCCAAACATTGGATGCCCTGCTTCTAATGAACACATCTGAAACTTCTTCATAATAAAACCTCTGTTATAACACACCTGAAATCTTTTTTTTCCCACAATAAAGCTTTCCCACTCCTCTGCCTGTATTTGAGCCACTGCCAAACATAAGTGGCTGACTCCCTTGCTATAGAAATTCTGGATAAATAGCTTCAGTTTGTTCTCACTTGAATTATCTTCATATATTTTCATATATGCGTATGGGTGTGGACACTCCAGCCTGGAAAACAAAGGTTTAGTAATACCTTCCACATGGAGGCCTTGTATTCACCCCTTGGGCCTCAGAAAGACCCAAGAGAAGAGGCATGATTAGACTATGGATTCAGTAGAATTTGAGCAAGGAATTCTAAGATCTTGAGTAACTCCAGCAGTCTAGAAAAAGGTGGAATATGCTCCAGGTGAACACACAGTTGGTTCTGCAGATCTCTCACACTATGGGAAGAAGTATAGCTAGAGTATAGCCCCAGCAGATTCCTGAATTCAGGGAAGGAGACTCCTTTTGCCTAGGTCTAAGGGTCATATTGGCATTAGCAGCAGTCATTTTGAACCAAGGACTGAACTTGAGTTCTATATCAATTTTAAAAAACATGACGCCTTCCAAATAGGAGTCAAAAAACCTCCTCAGTGTTTTCTTGGTGTACTGTGTGCTACTGTCTATTACAGCATTTACACTCTTTTGTCATTTGAATTTGCTTGCCTTGTATACTTTTAGGTCTGGCATCTTATTCATCTTTGTGCCCTAAGGGTTAAAACAGAATCACAATTCAATGAATTATTATTTGTTCATGAAAAATTATCAACTATATGGAAAGGCACACAACATTTTCTCATGTAATTCAAAGGATGAGATGGCTAAATATCAACTTGGCTTTAGTAGTTCAAAGTCTTACTCCCCTTGTTAAAGAGAAATTGGCAATTTTAAATGACTTCTTTACTGCCATCAATTCTAATATTCAAAGCTTGTTGCAAAATATGTCTGTGTTTCAAGGTGTTTTTCTATGGCTGGAAAGTTAGAAGTCTGAGAACTCTGAAAGGAGTAATATAATCATAATTCCAAGGACTTTTTTATTTTAGCTGTTGGTTTTAAATTGTGTTTTTATATGTAGGGCACCTAGGGAGGCATTAGCCTGATAGGAGCAATATAAATGAGAAATATTTTTAAAATACAATTCCAGAGTCCATAACAGTATTTCTACTATTTTGTTACTGTTGTTTGATTCTGTATTGTTTTGCTGTTCTCACTGTTTTCAGTGAGGATTATCTTCGGGGCAATTTGAATTTAATTTTTCTTGGGGCACTAAATGCATTGAAAGCTCTTCTGCAGAACCACTGATTAAAAATTAATTTTAAATTTTCTTAGAAAGTAGGGCAGGTACCTCCTAAGGAATAGCAGCAGGATTTCAGTTTAATCACCTGTGAGCACTTCCTGAGGCTCCATTTGAAATTTTATGAAGAATTGCAAGAACCCTGGCAATGACATTCCCATGGGAAGAGAAAAGGATGAAACCAACTTTGCCAATTTTGGTTCTGGTTGAGCTCAGACATTAGTGTTTAGAATCGATGGCATAGCATGAAGGAGAAAAAAGTGCCTGATAAGCCACTTCCCATTGTTCTAGAATCATCATCAGCAGAAAGTTCCAACTGAATGACTTGAAATCTTCCTGTGGAAGTAAAGTTTCTATGGGTTATTTTTTTGTTGAGAGTTGTCAAAACTGTACCTGGCCTTTGCTAAGTAGGAAAGAACCTCCACAGACATAAAAAGCATCTCCTTTATGCTCTATAAAATATGCACACCAGGTATTTATTTATTTTGAAAAAATTAATCCTGTCAATTTAACTGGAAAAACAAGTGCAATGTGGATTCCTTCCTTTTTTTAACTCCCTGAACTGAAAATAAGCCAAATCATCTACAACTATAATATACTAAAGACCTGGTGCACAAAATTCGTACCCGCAGCCCAGCCTGCAGCCTCTCCAATCTGGGACCCGTTGGGGGATGTCCAATTGCCAGTTTAGGCCCAAACCTGGGGATCAGACCTAAACCGGCAGTCAGACATCCCTCTAACAATCCTGGACCTCTGGCTCCTAATTGCTCACCTGCCTGCTTGCCTGGTCACCCCTACCTGCACCCCCTGCTGGCCTGATCACCACTCACTGCCTCTGCGTGCCAGCCTGATTGCCCCTAACTGCCCCCCTGCCAGCCTGGTTGCCATTAACTGCCCCCCACTGCCAGCCAGGTCACCACCAACTGCCCCCTCCCTGCTGGCCTGGTCACCCCTTACTGCTGCCCCTGCCTGCCTGGTTGCTCCAACTGCCCCCCTACCAACCTAGTCACCCCTCACTGCCCCCCCCCGCCAGCCTAATCACCCCCAACTTTCCCCCCTGCCGGCCTGGTTGCCCCCAACTGCAACCACCCCCCCGCCAGCCTGGTCATCCCTAATTGCTCCTCCCCTGCCAGCCTGGTTGCCTCTTACTGCCCCCCCTGTTGGCCTAGTCACCCCCAACTGTCCCCCCCTGCTGGCGTGGTTGCCCCTCATGATCCCCCCCGCCAGCCTGGTTGCCCCACACAGCCTGCTGTTTAGTCGTTTGGTCGTCCCTCACTAAACCCCCTGCCTGCCTGGTCGCCCCATGCAGCCTGCTTGTTCAGTCGTTTGGTTGTCCCTCACTAACCCCCCTGCTGGCCTGGTCACCCCACACAGCCTGCTTGTTCAGTTTTTTGGTCGACTCTCACTAACCCCCCTGCCGGTCTGGTCGCCCCACACAGCCTGCTTGTTCAGTCGTTTGGTGGTCCCTCACTAACCCCCCTACCGGCCTGGTCATAGGCATCCATCTTGTGAGGGCATGGCAATAAATTTGCATATTACCTCTTTATTATATAGGATAACCTCAAATGGTCATTAAGTGTAAAGGAAAACTGTAACTTCATAGAAGTAGTTATTTACTAAGTTGTACACTAAGAGATTACCGAAATTCTTACTAAAAAGAAAGGATCTCCTGATCTCTCTTTTACCTGATATCTCACCCTTTCTATAGCTGAAACATCTGTCACTAAGAAAATATGTAATTCTCTTAACATTGAATTTCTAGACTTTAGCCCTCCATGTGCTTGCCAGATTCTTTTGAAATCGGGATTAAATAAGAACTTCCCCAATAATTGAAAAAAAAATTGCAAATGACATTTAAGAGAACAGAACAATGTTGACACAATGATTTGGTGGAAAATAAATACAAGACTTGAGTAAATAGATCTGTTTTTTGTCCTACCACTGATAGGAAAAATGACTTATTCGTTGTTTATCAGATTTCTCTAATTTTGAAACCTCAACAATACAAAATTTACCTTCCTAATTTACAGTGTACTTATGAGGATACCTGAACTCAAATTATTATTGTTGTTTGCTTTCTTCACAAAAAGCCACTATACAAATCCAAAGAATCAGTACAATGGAAAGAATGGCATAGAGTAAACCAAGAATCTCTATATTGCCAAAAGAGACATTATTTTCCTATATAACCTGATAATTGTTTCAATATATTATATCTTAAATATCATTATTTTTCTATCCAATCATGAATCTATCATTTAATATTCTTTCTAAACCACCCTGAATTTATTTCCTATTTCCCCTTCTTCCTTCCTTACTTCTATTGTTTTCTATTCCTATATTCCTTCCTTTCAACATTTACTGAGGGCCCACTATTCTAAGAAATAGAAAAATACAAACAGAGAATAAAGAGATAGAATGCTAGAAGGCTTAAGGAAAATAAAACATGTTATAATAGAAAGCTTTAAATATTTCACCTTGACTATACCTAGGGGGGTAAATGAGGGAGTGATAGGAGATGAAGCTGGAGAGGTTGGTGGGGGCAAGTCATGAAGGACCTTAGGTACTCTCTTCGTGGGTTTCAATTTTATTCTATAGATGATATGTAGCTAGTGAAGAATTTTAACTAGGGGCAAAATATATTTGAAGATTTTAACTGTGTATACTGTGAGAAGAAAAGTGAGTAAAAATGTTTGGTAAGAAAATCCATTATCGAATGTTTTAAGAACTTGGCTGAAAGATGATAAGAATGTGCACTAAGATTGCTGCTAAGGAGATGGTGAAGAGGGGACAGAATTGGGATATACACTGAGTGGCCAGATTATTACGCGTTCAGAGATCATAATAATCTGGCCACTCGGTGTATAGAAGGAAGAAGAAAAGGAACTAATGGACAGTATGTAGGATATGAAAAAGGAGGAGAATTTGAGGATGATTTCAGGAGAAGGTGTAGTTTGGGGAGACAACAATGAGTTCAGTTTTAGATATGTTAAACTTGGCCTATCTATGAAACATTTGTAAGGACAGAATTTGTAGGAAGATAGTATCTCAGTGTTTCCACATAGGCTGTTTCCTTCTCATGAACATTCATTCCTAATCTCCTGGTCTGGTTAACTCTCAGTTATCTTTTAAGTTTTACTCTAAATATTATTACTCAGGGAGTTTAAGTCCACTTCTCCATTTTTTCTCACTCATAGCATTCTGTAATTTTCATTCCTAGAACTCCCAATTTTTCATTTATAATTATTTATGCCAATATTTAACATTCTTCTTCCTAGTAGACAGTAGGATCCATGAGAACAAGGGTAATACATCTGTATTATTTTCTGCTGTTCCTCCAGTGCCTGTAATGATTCTTCACTGAATAAATCTGACTTAGGGTTGAGGAAAGAGCTCTGTCTAAAGATGAAATTGTATATGTTATCATAATAATTGCTCATAAGAGATCAATAACACAAAGCCTAAACACAGTACATAGAATGAGACAAGTGAAAAGGATAAAATAAATTGAAAAGTAAATTCCAGCCCTACATGGCTTAGTGTTTAGAGCAGGGGTGGGCAAACTTTTTGACTCGACGGACACAATGGGTTCTTAAACTGGACCGGAGGGCCGGAACAAAAGCATGGATGGAGTGTTTGTGTGAACTAATATAAATTCAAAGTAAAGGAGCGGAGGGGAGAGCAAGAGAACCCTCCGCTCTTTCGGCTCCGCGGGCCGGATAGAACAGCCGAACAGGCCAGATCTGGCCCGCGGGCCGTAGTTTGCCCACGGCTGGTTTAGAGTGTCATCCCACTCACTGAAGGTTCATGGGTTTTATTCCAGGTCAAAGGCATGTACCTAGATTGCAGATTTGCTCCCCAACCTTGCTCAGGCAATGTGTCTCTCTCACATAGATGTTGTTGTTGTTTTCTCTCTCTCCCCCTCTCCCTATCTCCTTTTCACTCTTTCTGAAAAGCAATGAAGAAAGTATCCTAATGTGAGGATTAATTTTAAAAAAAAAGTAAATTCCATGAGGTAGGAACATTGACTTGTTCACATCTGTATCTACAGAGCTTAGAACAGGATCTGGGATAGGGAGCACTCTCACATGATTGTTGAATGAACCAATACAATAAATCTATATTTAAGGGACTGAGAGCTCTTCACACTTGTGCCCATTATTATTATTACACTCTCTTTACATCTATCTCTTGCAGAAATTCTCTGGCTCCCTCTACCATCCCTGCTATAGTTTCCTGATCTTTTACTTCCTAGTCCCCTGTCCTCTCAAAATACCATGTCACTTATAAAAGACATTGATCCCACAAGGGAACACGACATTCACAGTGTGTTCTGACCAGTGGAAGAGGACAAGCTCTGTTTTGTGGACCTTCTACTTAATATAAATGCAGATTGATAGTTCAATGTCTTCATAGCAACAATACATGTTTCTCACCTTCACTCTAAGTCAACAGAAAAGTCTGTTCTCCATAAGCAGCGCTTTAGGAGTTCTATCCTTCTACACTGTTACAGTTAAATTTTATGACCTAGTAGAGTCCATCACTGTAGTTTTGTTTCAGCCTGTCAGATTTTTCCTATTGAATCTTGGCTCTATATTAGTATTCTGTCAAGCTATGTCATCCACAAATTTTATAAGCTTATTTATACTGTTTGTCTTAATTAAGCTTTTGATAAAATAGAAATGATTAAGTCCAATATCGGAGCCCTATAGTTCTCCACTAGAGATGACCCTCCAGATACAAATCCCATCTATTAAACAATACCTTTTATGTATAATAGGAAGTCTCCTAACCCACATCTCTCTAATTCCACATTTTTCTACATTGTAATTCCATTTAATTTCTATTTAATAGACCATCATTAAACAACTATTATTTACTGAAAAATATGATGGCCAGGATATTATATGAGGTTTTCTGTAAAATGTAGCTGAAATCTGATTCATTACATCTGTGGTATCTTCTTAATCTACTAATCTAACAATAATGGCATAATTGCATTTATATTGTAAGACCTTAAATTCTCTGATTTGAAAATACTGGATCTTCAGTTAAGTATTTTCATCAACATATGCCACATTTACATATAGCACATGCTGTAGAGGAGAGATTATATATACTACTCCTCTTATATAATAAGAGAGGAATATTCTAATTATCCATTACGCCCTGAGTCGTAACGACTGACCTCATAATGCCCGGATCACAGATCTGCAGGAGGGTGGGGCAGCAAACTACAAGCGGGCAGTGGAGAGCTACAGGAGGGGGCAAGGCAGCAAGCTATGAGGGGGGTGGGGGGAGCTACAGGAGGGCAGGGAAGTGGGCAGAGAGCTACAGGAGGGCGGCAGTGACCTACTGGTGCACGGATTCGTGCACAGGGCTACTAGTAATATAATAAAGCTTAATTGACTTAAGTATATTTGATTCTATTTTTTCATGTCAGGATCATGACACTAGTGAAGGAGTCCAAGAAAAATTCAATAGGGCTCAGAAAGGACAGTAAAAGAATAAAGATGCACAATCACCTACTGTGTTGGGTTGTATAGGATCTTCCCTGAGTGACATAGAGTCAAACTGAAAGGAAGAATCTGAATAATAGAAAATCTATCTAGGAGAGGTCCTATTCTTAAAAACATACTTCTAAATAGTTCCAATGGTCACAGTCCATTAGAGTCCATTAGAGTATCCGGTTAGATTTATCACAAAGAATGGATATTTCAGAAAGCATCCTCGAGGTACCACTTTTAAGAAGAGTAAAGGCTACCCTCTGCAAAGTTGGACCATAGATATTTGTGTTTGTTTTTTTAATAAATCTTTATTGTTCAGATTATTACAGTTGTTCCTCTTCCCCCCCCCCATAGCTCCCCTCCACCTGGTTCCCACCCCACCTTCTGCCCTTACCCGCCCCCACTGTACTCATCCAAAGGTGTAAGATTTTTGTCCAATCTCTTCCCACACCCCCATACCCCCTTCCCCCTGAGAAATGTCAGTCCACGCTTTTTCTATGCCCCTGATTCTATTATATTCAACAGTTTATTCTGTTCATCAGATTTTAGATTCACTTGTTGATAGATATGTATTTGTTGTCACTTTGTTGATCATAATTTTTATCTTTACCTTTTTCTTCTTCCTCCTCTTCTTAAAGAATACCCTTTAGCATTTCATATAATATTGGTTTGGTGGTGATGAACTCCTTTAGCTTTTTCTTATCTGTGAAGCTCTTTATCTGACCTTCAATTCTAAATGATAGCTTTGCTGGGTAGAGTAATCTTGGTTGTAGGTTCTTGCTATTCATCACTTTGAATATTTCTTGCCACTCCCTTCTGGCCTGCATAGTTTCTGTTGAGAAATCAGCTGACAGTCGTATGGGTACTCCCTTGTAGGTAACTAACTGTTTTTCTCTTGCTGCTTTTAAGATTCTCTCTGTCTTTTGCCCTTGGCATTTTAATTATGATGTGTCTTGGTGTGGTCCTCTTTGGATTCCTTTTGTTTGGGGTTCTCTGTGTGTCCTGGACTTGTAAGTCTATTTCTTTCACCAGGTAGGGGAAGTTTTCTGTCATTATTTCTTCTAATAGGTTTTCAATATCTTGCTCTCTCTCTACTTCTGGCACCCCCATAGTTTGGATGTTGGTACACTTGAACTTGCCCCCAAGGCTCCTTACACTATCTTCATATTTTTTTATTCTTTTTGCTTTTTGCTTTTCTGGTTGGGTGTTTTTTGTTTCTTCATATTTCAAATCTTTGACTTGATTCTTGGGATCCTCTACTCTGCTGTTGTATCTCAGTATATTATTCTTTATTTCAGTCAGTGTATGCTTAATTTCTAATTGGTCCTTTTTCATAGTCTTGAGGGTCTCACTAAATTTCTCAGAGGTTTTTAGAAGATTCTGAGGTAACCTTATAACCGTGGTTTTGAACTCTATATCCAGTAGTTTGCTTTCCTCCATTTCTCTCATTTGTGACCTGTTTCTTTGTCTCCACATTTTTGCTGCTTCCCTAAGTTGATACAGTGGCTTTGTGTGCTAGGTGTCCTATAGGGCCCAGTGGCTTAGCCTCCTTAATCACCTGAGGTGGACACTCTTGGTGCACCCCTTTGTAGGCTGTATGCACAGTCTTATAGTTAAGCCTTGATTGCTGTTGGTATCATTGGGAGGCATTGACCTCCAGGCCAATTGGCTGTGAGGACCAGCTGTGTCTACAATGGAAGAACTGATGTGCTGGAGACACCCTTATGGGGCAGGAATTGCTTCAATGGGGCTTTGGTGCTCACTGAGTCTTCCCCTTGAGTGTGTCTCTTATGGATGTGAAGAGTTGTAATCTGGTATGGTCTCACACTGACCACTGGGTACACTGGCTCTTGGATATCCAAGGAGGTGCAAAGTCAGCCACTGTCTGAGGCTACCCAGCAGGAACTACAGAGACATCTGCAGATTCCTCCTCTTTGTTTGGGGTTTGGAAGTGTCCAGATGAGGACTAGCTGTGAAGCAAGGCAGATTGCTGCTGCCGGGCCTTGGGCCTTCTTTTGGAAGCTTTGGAGCTCTCTCACCCAGCTGCAGTTTGTTAGGTTTTAGGCAGCAAAAGGTCAGGCCATTCATATGCAAAAGCCACTGCACACAGCTTGAGTGGGGTTGTAAATTGGGTGGGGTGGGGTTTCAGGGAATCACCAGGGTGGAGCAAACAGCAATGGCTGCCAGTCAGGCCTGTGCTGGAGAGATCCCTGTGTCTCCACGTCCCACGCCCCCACGCAGGAACAATGATTGCTGCGAGCACCTCTGAGAGAAAGCCACCCTCATGTTCCGGCCTGATGCTAAACAGTCCAGTTTCTTCCCATATGACTCTGGGTCCCCAGAGTCTCGCCAGGAACTTGAGTTCAGAGCAATTGGGAGCGTGTATCTCCCCCCCAATGGAAAAAAACAACAGCACAGCCAGTTGCCAGCCTGTTTCACTTGCGCCTCCGCATCCCCACTCCTCTGCACCTCCATACCTCCTACCAGTCTCAATGTGATTTTTTCTTTCCTTCTAGTTGTAGAACTTCCACTCAGCCAGCTTTCCCATGGTTCTGGATATTTGTTTTGTCTTTTAGTTGTAGTTTTGATGTGGTTATGAGTGGCAGCAAGTACAGGTATTTATGCTGCCATCTTGGTTGTCCTGAACCATAGTTTTTTATATGGGCTTTCTGACATGGTCTTAGTTACATACTAGAGTCCTGGTGCACCAAATTCATGCATGGGGGGTGTCCCTCTGCCTGGCCTGCACCCATTCTAATCTGGGACCCCTCAGGGGATGTCAGACATCCTTCTCACAATCCGGGACCACTGGCTCCTAACCACTCACCTGCCTGCCTGCCTGATCACCCCAAACCACTCTGCATGCTGGCCTGCTTGCCCCCAACTGCCCCCCCCCCGTCAGCCTTCTCACCCCCAACTGCCCCCCACTGCTGGCCTGCTCACCCCCAACTGCCCTCCCCTCCTTCCCTGATCGCCTCTAACCGCCTCCACCTCAGCCCCTACAACATGGCTTTGTCTGGAAGGACGTCCAGAAGGTCTCCTAGAAGGTGTCCCAGTCTAATTAGCATATTACCCTTTTATTAGTATAGATGTCTTTTTTAACTTAATGTCACTGAAGCACTATTGTACGTCTCATAATGAAAGAAAATAATAATTTTAGAAACTTCTAAGGAATTAGAAGAGAAACTATATTAAAGAGGAAGATGTCTATTTTAGTAAAGCTTACCACTTTGGTTTAAATATAATGTTTAAAATATCGACCAATTAGTTGACGATAAAAGAGAATGGAAAATGTTCCAGAATTTATAAGTAACAAAAAGAACAAAAGTTTGTTTACTTTTGTCACCCTCCCCTTAAAAAAAACAAACAAAAAACTGGTTCAGCCCTTTCCTATTCCTAATTAGTTTTATAATGAAAACAGAAACCAAAACTATTATAGCAGCAGGAAATTTACTTTTATGCTTGAATGGTCACATCAAATAATTATGCAAATAAAATTACAAATCCTCCACTTTTATTGCTCTGGCTGTACCTTGAATCTGCAGAATTGTTTCCCACATGGGAGTTCAGTACCAACTCAGGTTACATGCACTTTCCTTGCACTGTGTAATGAAGGAGTGCTGTATTGGGAAGCAGGAAACCTAGGTTCAGCCTCCTCAGGCCATAAGGCAATGCCACTGAAGATGTTTAAGTAAAGACATGAACAGAGATCATTCTTCACATAATTGAATGCAAGAAAGAGCCTCCACTTATACATTTTGAATCCTTACAAAGATCCTTATTGAATCCTCAACAAAATATTAGCAAACTAAATCCAGCAATACATTAAAAAGATTATACACCACAATCAAATGGAATTTATTCTGAGGATGTGAGGCTGGTACAATATTCTCAAATCAATAAATGTGATTCACCACATAAACAAAATAAAGACTAAAAGTCACATGATCATATCAATAGATGCAAAAAAGCATTTTATAAAATCCAGCACACATTTATGACAAAAACTTTCAGCAAACTTGGCATAGAGGGAACATACCTCAACATAATAAAGGCCATATATGACAAACTCTCTAGCACAGCCGTGGGCAAACTACGGCCCGCGGGCCGGATCCAGCCCGTTCGGCTGTTCTATCCGGCCCGCGGAGCCAAAAGAGCGGAGGGTTCTCTTGCTCTCCCCTCCGCTCCTTCACCAGCAGCAGTGTTAACATGGCAACGTCGGGAAACACTGCCGCAGCTCCTTCTTCTGAGTGGGCGGATTTATATCCGCCCATTCAGTAGAAGGAACAACCTCTCAATCTTCCAGAGGCTCCTTGTAATGCCCGCGAACGTGTCCCCCGACATCACCCTGGGAATGCGTAGACACGTTATCGTGGTGATGTAGGGAGACACGCCCCTGGAGAGCACAGTATCAGAGCCTTTCAGAGGTAAGATTAAGAGCTCCACTCAAACACAATTTTTTCCTGTTCCCACATTCTGTACATCACAATGACTTGTTAATAAAACAACAAAGACTTTCAGCTTTTAGGGCTTGTATCCACTGCAGTTTTTTTTCCCACTGTGGATGCACACAGCAGGGAAAAAGACACACAGAGGACATGTCACACTAGCCATGCTGCGGCTGCATTTTTTTTTGCTGATACGGATGTGGTATCAGTAACGCTACCGTGGCCACTAACCGCATGTGTTAGCGGCAAAACAAATGCATTTTGCGCTGTGTTTGCTTCTCCCCCTTGCGCCTGTAAAAATGCATGCTACAGGGCATTTGTGTTAACATGCACCACTGCACATTAGCATCAACGCAAACATGATGGAAACCTGTGTACCCTGCATTACCCCTAGCTGCGCTGCATTGCAGTACTGCACCATACTGCAACGGCAGCACGGCTAGTGTGAACGAACCCTAATTCAGTGGGTTGAACAAAAAGATTGTATAGAAATGTGATGAACTAAAGATTTTATTACAAAATCGCTTAATTTCAGGGTTTCAGAAGTAATTGACAAATGAAAAACTGAAAATCAAATGTTCATATCTAATACTTGGATGAAACCCTTTCCTGGTAATGACAGCCTGAAGTCTTGTACTTATGGACATCACCAGATGCTGGGTTTTCTCCTTTGTAATGCTCTGCCAGGCTGTCACAGTAGGGGTATATATATAAATATCCTGCCATTTCCAGCTTTTAATAAGAAAAACTGTTGCAATGGGCATTTAAAAGTGGCACTTGGTTGTTTTTATAGAGTCCAGTGGATGCAATCTGACATTGATAATGGGCTCTTTCACACTATGTGCACTGCGGCTGTTTTTTGTCAGTAATGGAAGTGCTAGTGGTAACTACTGGTTACCCATGTTTTGCACTGCCCTAGCACCTCCCATACAAGTGTGTCTGGAAGACACAGTAATGTGCAGCTATGTGTGTTACCATAAACAAAGGGCCTGTGTGAAAGATACACAGGTTTCCTATGGAGGAAAGGGGTTGTTCTCTATGGTCAGGGTGTGCCTCTGTCCCATGTCTGAACTTTTTCAGATGATTTTGTTATATATATATATTTTTAGAAGACCAAAAATGTTATAGTAGAGCAAATTTAATCACTTGTTTTTATGCTTTACTGTCTTATTTTAGTAAAGAATTTAATAAGAGAACGGTACTGTTGGTTTTAGCCCAATATTAAACATGAGTGGACCAAAGAAAAGGAAAGTGGACAGTGAATGCCGAGTGTTTAAGAGGGAGTGGACAACAAAATATTTTTTCACTGAAGTCCGATCAATGCCGGTATGTCTGATATGCCAGGAAACACTTGCAGTCTTCAAAGAGTACAATCTCAGCCGTCACTTTGCCACTTTGCCACAAAGCATGGCAACTATGCTAGCAAGCAGTCACCTCAAGAACGGGAGGCTACTGCACAGAGGTTGATGGCTAAATTACAGGCTCAGCAAAATGTCTTTCACAGACAAACTGCAATTCAAGAGACAACTACCAAAGCAAGTTTTATGCTATCATTCAAATTAGCAAAAGCTAGCAAACCTCTCTCTGAAGGCGCATTTTTGAAAGAATGTATGATAGAGACAGCAGGTCTCTTGTGTCCAGAGAGCAAAGGCAAGTTTGAAAAACTCAGCTTATCGCGCAGGACAATGACTCGTCGAGTGGAACTGATTGATGAAGACTTGGCCAGCAAGTTAAATAGTAAGGCCGAGTTCTTTAAGTTTTATTCACTAGCATTGGATGAAAGTAATGACGTAAAGGACACTGCTCAGCTCTTAATTTTTATCCAAGGGATTAGTGACAATTTTGAAATTACGGAGGAGTTTTTCGCCATGGAGCCACTGAAAGGAAAAACACGGGGAGAGGACTTGTATGACCGGGTGTCTACTGTCATCGAGAAAATGAAGCTACCATGGAGTAAACTTGCTAATGTCACGACAGATGGATCTCCAAATTTAACTGGAAAAAATGTTGGACTGCTAAAAAGAATTCAGGATAAAGTGCAAGAGGAGAACCCTAACCAAGATGTTATTTTTCTTCACTGTATTATTCACCAGAAATCATTGTGCAAGTCTATATTACAACTTAATCATGTTGTTAATCCAGTCGTAAAGCTTGTTAATTTCATTGGAGCAAAGGGACTTCAGCACTGTCAGTTTATTAAGTTTCTGGAGGAAACTGATGTGGATCACCACGACTTACTTTACCACTCTTGTGTCCGCTGGTTGAGTTTGGGCAAAGTTTTCCAACGAGTGTGGGAGCTCAAAGAAGAGATTGGTGCATTTTTGAAATTAAAGGGGAAGTCTGACGAATTTACTGAGCTGAGTGACAAGAATTGGCTGTGTGACTTTGCATTTGCTGTAGATATATTTTCACATTTGAATGAGCTAAATGTGAAGCTACAGGGAAAACATCAGTATGTACATGACATGTACACTAATGTGAAAGCCTTTAAATCGAAGCTGATTTTCTTTTCCAGACAAATTTCAGACAAAGTCTTCACTCATTTTGCCACACTAGCCACACAGAAGGAGACCATCCAAAACGTGAAGAAATACAGCAAATCACTGGATGACCTGCATGCAGAATTCTGTCGTCGGTTTTCTGATGTTGAAAAAATTGACCAGTCACTTCAACTGGTTGCCTGTCCTTTGTCACAAAACCCTGAAACAGCACCAGAAGAGGTGCAACTGGAACTCATCGATCTTCAGTCTGACTTTGTCCTAAAGGAGAAATTCAGCTCTCTTGAACTAAGAGACTTTTATGCTTCACTTAATAAAGCCACTTTTCCAAACATCCGGAGGATGGCACAGAAGATACTGGTGCTGTTTGGGTCAACCTATGTTTGTGAGCAGACATTTAGCGTCATGAACATCAACAAAGCCCCTCACAGATCCAGCTTAACTGACGAACACCTCAGATCTATCCTGAGAATAGCCACAACAAAACTAACTCCAGACTTTGATGCATTAGCTAAAAAAGGAGACCAACAACACTGTTCCCACTGAAGTTGATGTTTTAAAGACCAAAAACCTTTCAACCCAGTCTACATTGCCATCTACATCTATGTCCCGGGCATAATTTGGAAGTTGCACTAAAGAAAATGTTTAATTTACTGTTTACACATTTTGTTCTTTTCTATTTGTTTTACTTTTAAATTATTTTATTGTATTTAAGTTTAATTTGAAAGGCTTTTGTACCTTTCCTTTGTTAGGCAATTTTATTTTGCCTTTGCCATCTTCAATATAAGGTATGTTATTGTGCTATGATTCCTCCATTTTTTGAAGTTTCAAATTATAATAATTAGTGTTTACATTCTTCTTGTTAAAATGTTTGAAATGAATAAAACTATTGAAATTAAAAAAAAAGACCGTGCCCTTTTATGTAATGATATTTACTTTGAATTTATATTAGTTGACACAAACACTCCATCCATGCTTTTGTTCCGGCCCTCTGGTCCAGTTTAAGAACCCATTGTGGCCCTCGAGTCAAAAAGTTTGCCCACCCCTGCTCTAGCATCACAATCAATGGGCAAAAACCAGAAGCATTTCAGTTAAGATCAGGAACACGGCAGGGATACCCTTATCACCACTCCTGTTTGACATAGTACTGGAAGTACTAGCCACAGCAATCAGACAAGAAGAAGAAATAAAAGGCATCCAAATTGGAAAGGAAGAAGTAAAACTGTCATTATTTGCAGATGACATGGCACCATATATGCAGAACCTTAAAGATTCCACACACAAAAACTACTAGAACTGATAAATGAATTCAGTAAAGTACCCAAGACACAAAATATCCAGAAAACAGTTGCATTTTAATAAATCAGCTATAAACTATCAGAATAGGAAACTAAGTAACCAATCCCATTTAAAATTGCAAAATAATAATAATAATAAGGTACCTAGGAATAAATTTTACCAAGAAGGTAAATGACCTGTAAGAGCAAAATTATATTATACTGAAGAATGAAATTGAAGATGATACAAATAAGTGGAAGTACCATATACCATGTTCATGAATAGGAAGAATTAACATTATTAAAATATCCATACCACCCAAACAATCTATAGATTCAATGCAATTCCTTTTAAAATACCAATGACATATTTCACAGAAATGGAACAAATGTTACAAAAATTTATATGAAACCATAAAGGACCCCCAAAAGCCATAGCAATCTTGAAAAAGAAGAACAAAGTTGGAGGTATCATGCTACCTGGTATTAAACTATACCACAAGGCCATAGTAATCAAGATAACATTGTACTTGTATAAAAGGAAACATAGATCAATAGAACAGAATAGAAATCCCAAAAATAAACCCACACTTTTATGGTCAATTAATATTTGACAAATGAGGCAAGAACATACAATGGGGTAAAGACAGTCTATTTAATAAATGGAGTTGGGAAAATTGAACAGGTACATGCAAAAAAAAAAACAAAAACAAAAAACAAACAAACAAACAAACAAAAAACACACCTAAACCATGTCCTTACGCCATACACAATTATAAACTCAAAGTGGATAAAAGACAAATACCAGACTCAAAACTATAAAAATCCTGGAAGAGGAGTGGGGGCAGATAGAAGTAGGTAAAGGGGGCAGTAAAATCTCAGACATTTCTCGTAGCAATATTTTATCTGATATATATCTCAGTCAAGGGAAACAAAGGAAAAAATAAGCAAATTGGACTACATCAAACTAAAAGTTTTGCGCAGCAAAGGAAATCATCCACAAAATGTAAAAACAACCTACTGAATGGGACAACATATTTGCCAATGATACATCTGATATGGAGTTAATATCTAAAATTTACAAAGAATTATACAACTCAACATCAAGAAGACATACAATCCAATTTTTAAAAAATGGACAGCCCTACCTGGTTTGGCTCAATGGATAGAGCATCAGCCTGCGGAATGAAGGGTCCCAGGTCCGATTCTGGTCAAGGGTATATGCCTGGGTTGTGGACTCAATCCCCAGTTGGGGGCGTGCAGGAGGCAGCCGATCGATGATTCTCTCTCATCATTGATGTTTCTATCTCTCTCTCTCCCTCTCCCTTCCTCTCTGAAATCAATAAAAAATATATTTTTAAAATGGACAAAGAAATTGAATAGACACTTGTCCAAAGAGGACAAATGGCCAATAAACACATGAAAAGCTGTTCATTGTCACTAATCATCAAAAAATGCAAATTAAAACTACAATGAGATATCACCTCATACTTCTCAGAATGGCTATCATCAATAAATCAACAAATGACAACTATTGGTGACAACGTGAAAAAAAGGAAACCCATATGAACTGTTGGTGGAAATGCAGATTGGCGCAGCCACTGCAGAAGACATTATGAAGTTTCCTCACAAAATTAAACATGGAACTGCCTTATGAACCAGTGATTTTACTTCTTGGAATATATGCAAAGGAACCCGATACACTGTTTCAAAATTGTATATGCACCCCTATATTCATTGCAGCATTGTGTACAATAGCCAAGATTTGGAAGCACCCCTAGTACTCATCAATAGATGAGTGGATAAAAAAGTTGTGGTACATTTAAACAATGGAATACAACTCAGCCATAAAAAGAAGTAAATCTTACTCTTTGTGACAACCTGAATGAACATAGAGGGTATTATGCTAAGTGAAATAAGCCAGTTAGGGAAAGACAAATACCATATGATTTCACTTATATGTGGAATCTAATGAAGATTACAAAGAAAACGGAAACAGATTCATAGATACAGAGAACAGATTGATAGCTGTCAGAGGAGAGGAAGGTTGGTGGGCTGGGTGAATATGTGAAGAGATTTAGAAAAAAAATTCATAGACACAGACATCAGTATGGTGATATGGTGATTACCAGAGGGAAGAGGAGTGGGGGAAGGTAGAAGTGGGTAAAGGGGGTGTAAAGTGGTGATGGAAGGAGGCCAGACTTTGGGAGCTGAATAGACACACAAACAATATACAGATGATGTTTTACAGAATTGTACTTGAAATATGTAAACTTTATCAATGTAACCTCAATATATAAAGAGAATAATATTTTTATAAGATCTTAGATTTTTCTATTCCTAGTAAAATATTTAACAGTAGAAGTAGTTTATAATAATATTAATAGTAGTAAACCCAATAACATTATAATAGATCTTGCTAAAATTCTGTCAACTACTAAATAGTTGTAGCATAACGGCTGATGGGAGTAGGAATGGAACTTCTTAGAGTAGATGATAGTCACAAACTGATTTTGTGTGCTGCTTTCTGTTCTTTCAGTGGACAGTGTCTCTTGGCATATATATAGAACACGCCATTAAAGATGTTTTCTATACATTGAAAGAAGCCAAGTGACATTGTAAAATCTGATTTGAGAAGGCCAAGTCAAGCTGGCCACGTTTGTTTGTTTTTTTATATATTTATTTAAATATATTTTTTATTGATTTCAGAGAGGAAAGGAGAGGGAGAGAGAGAGAGAGAGAGAGAGAGAGAGAGAGAGAGAGAGAGAGAGAGAGAGAGAGAAGCATCAATGATGAGAGAAAATCATTGATCAGCTGCCCCCTGCACGCCCCACACTGGGGATTGTGCCCGCAACCTGGGCATGTGCCCTGACTGGAAATTGAACTATGGTTTCCTGGTTCATAGATTGACTCTCAACCACTGAGCCACGCTAGCTGACCCAAGTTCTTGACTATGTAAGGAGAAGGTGGCAACTTAATTAATATAAAAGAAAAATATGTTAGGACCAATGTTTAACGCATGTGACTTTGGAGAGACATTTTCAATATAGGATAATTTCCTCAGAATATCTCATTGATAGCAGTTTTATTGTTGAAGGTCCATACCCTTTTATTTCTTTTAAGTTTGCTAAGTATGAACCTATGTTTATTCACTTTTTAATTGAAATATGTTTGACATATAATATTGCGTAAACTTAAGTTATGCAACATGTTGATTTGATACATTTATATATTGTAATATGATGGCTATAGTAGTATTAGCTAATACTTCTGTGTTAATAACTATTTTGTGGTTAAATTAAGATCTAGTCTCTTGGCAAGTTTGATGTCTATAATACAATATTGTTGTCTATAATCTTATACTGTGCATTAGAGCTCCAATATTTATCTACTAGTTGCAAGTTTGTGTCTTTAAACAGCTCTCCTACTCCTCTCACCACTGCCAGCCCCTGGTAATCATCATTCTATTCTGTTTTTACAAGTTTACTTTTTAGATTCCACATATAAGTGAGATCATACAGTATTTGTCTTTATCTGACTTATCTCACTTCTTATTAAACGTACAGGTCTCAGAGAAAAAGTCTAATTGATAGGACTGGAAATCTGATCTCTGAAAAATTAGTTTCCATTTCAAGCTCCAAACTAGTAGCAATTTCCACAGTATTCAAAGATGAAAGAACCAAGTTCTAGGGAGTACAGAGTACAGAGCACATTTATTTCAATAACAACAGATACAACACTATTGTGTTAACACCACTGCTACGTAATATTTTCCTTTTAATCTTTGTCTACAAGGATGAATCAATCTATGCAATAGGATATGACTGACTTTGCAACGTTTCAAAAGCCTATGAAACACTTTGATAAGTAAGAATGGATTTGAAATTTCTTCATTTTGGTTTCAGGCTGTTTGCCTCTGCTATTGTTTTGATTCAGGTTCTTTCTAGCAATATTCACGTAGTTAGTACCTATCTCCTTTCAATAATAGCTATTGGGTAGGCACTGTTGCAATTCTGTTTCAGAGGTACTTTGAAAACCATACTTTAGAGTCTTGATTGAAAATGAAATGCTAATGTTAATAAAATGACTTTTCTAACTATTGTTCTTTCTATACTATTTACATAAATGAAGGGGATAGCCAAAGAACAAAACATATTTAATTTGAAGATGATGATTTAGTGCACATTCTACATCCATAAAAAAGCCAGACTGGCTACTGGCTAGTTGTACTCTTACACACACACACACACACACACACACACACACACACACACACACACACAAAACAAAATAATTTAGCAAAAGGAGAAAAAGAACAATAGAAGACCATGGTTCATCACTAAATACCTGAACTATACTATAGCAATGTAATGCCTCAAAAGCGCTTTAAAGGACATCTCTGTGAACAAAGTAGGACCTGCATTGCCACCATGTGCCCACCAACCAGATATCATTGCTGACATGTACACATAAGGAACTGTTTGACATTGAAATGGGGACTCAGAACTGTTGGACATGGAAATTGGGACTCAAACATTTTTTGTTATTATATGTTTATTTCTAGTCTGCAGAGGCAAGATTTTTTAAAGGAATGAAATGGGGAAAAAATAGATTCAGAGGCAAAGAAGCATTGAACAGACTGTCAAACTACAGCGGGAAGGCAGAGGAGGCTGCGGGGGGGCCGCTGTAAGAGATCAACCGAAGGACTTGTACGCATGCATATAAGCATAACCAATGGATAAAAAACACTGGGGGGAGGGGGCAGGTAAAGGCATGTACTGGGGGGAAGGGGAGGCCGGGGGAAGGTCAATGGGGAAGGAAAAAAAAAAGGAGACATGTACTACTATTTGTAATACTTCAAACAATTAAAAAAATAAATAAATAATAAATAAATAAAATCACTCTGGTTTAGGAAAAGGAAAGACACAAAATAAAATAATAAGGTTCAAGCTCTGATTGATTCTGTCTTTTCTTATTTTCCACTATAGATAAATGTTCTCCTAACAAGTAGAATCACTTTTTTTCTGAGGATTTGGAATTAGACATAAGAGGTAGAAGACACTCAAAATGATAATTGAATTTAACCCACTTTCTTGTTACTCTGTGTGTTATATTCAGGTGAAAGTTAATATTTAAGCTAAAATCATTTCCTGGGTTATATATTCCAAATTAAAGACATAAAGTACAAGTTTTCATGAATACATATCTAATGAGTTGGTTTCAAATTGTGATTGACATTGCCTAGAGTTTCCAGAAAAGTCTAACTTAAATGTTGTTTTTATTTATCATAATAAATTTACCAATTAATATTTAATACTCCAAATTTTAACTTTTGTTGGGACCCCTGTCTCATTTATTTGGTCTGTCAAATTGCCATATTTTTCTGCAGACCTGAGAATAAAACAGGTCCTGACATTTCTAGAGCATACTTAAAATTTTTGTAAGCATGTTATTGATTAAGAAGTTTAGAGTGTTGAACTGGTCTTTTAAAAAATGCCTGATTCATATTGTAGAAGTAAATTTAATAAACCAATCTGTGACTATAGTATATCCAAGCCACACTCAATTAAATGCCCATCAAGGCACAGAAACATCTGCTCAGCACGTGTTTGATTCAATAGTAATTTCTGTAGTCAAAAAGGAAAAATGTCTGACATCCTATTGGTTTTAGTATTTATTGAAAATGTTATTTATTTCTTATACAATTTAAATACTTAATGACAAGAAATCAAATCAGTTCAAACTGATATAAAAATACAAGGCAGGTTGTTTAAAAAAAGCTGAGTGAATCAGAAATTTCTATTTTTAACCAAAACAAATACAGACCTAAATTGGATGCTGAGACATGAAAACACCCTACTCTTTCTCACCAACTGTATTTATAACTATTGTTATAATAATTATATACTCATAAATGTATACAGTATATTTTTACATTTTACTTATATTTCTGTTTTAACTTTCTATATATTTATATTATATACCTTGGAAATCACTATAACATTTAATTTGAAAAAAGTCTCTACTGCTAAGAATTTGTCATATTTGTTAAACCCTTCTTCTAATATAAAAAAAAAAACACTAGAATTAAAATACATTTTCAGATGTATTTTAGGAAAAAGGAGCAATAGCAACAATATAATATTTCAGTCTCTCCATATCTTCATATAGAAAGAGAGATAAGAACTAGATAATAGAACTAAATACCTATGGACAACATTTACAACAGAATATAAGCAGGTGATACAAATTAGTTGATACCAGACCTTTATGGTATCCATGTCCACGCAGGATGTAGAAGAAAACAACAAGGCCACGTCCAGTGAACCTGAAGATGTAGAACTCTGACACAGCTAACAAGTATTCACTAGAAAATACAGTGGGCTAATTTGATAACAGCAACTGAAGATAGATGGCATTTTTCTCTCTCCAATAGCAGGTAAATGTAAGCAGCCCATGATAAGAATTGAAGAAGAGAGATTACTCTGACTCCCATGAACTTTCATGAATGCCCTGCTAGAGCTCCCTTCTAGAGCAGGCCTTATACTGAGGAGAGACTTACAGGAGAAGAATCAAAATTTAGCAACATAAAAGAGAAGCTATGTCAAGGTGGAGGGAAAAAACAGGGCTAGCTGGGAAATCTTAGACAACAAGCAGTAATACTTTTGAACACTAGAAGAAAACAACAAGAGAGAAAAACCTTCTAGGTTGACAAGAACTTTCCTAAACCCCACCTCTTTTTAAAAATTCAGGAAAATAATTTCAAATAAAAGTGAGTAAGAAAAAATTATCTGGATTAAATCCTATTCAAATTTGTTATGAAAATAATGGAGAATGGCCAGAATAACTTCCCTATAGACAATGATAGCACCTTAGAAGCACATGCCCAGAAAACAGATCAAAACTATAACCTACTATTTCAAAATAAACAGGAAAATTTAAGAAACTTGCCCAGCCAGTGTGACTCAGTGGCTTAATGTCGACCATGAACCAGGAGGTCACAGTTCAATTCCTGATCAGGGCACATACCCAGGTTGCAGACTTGATTCCCAGTGTGGGGCATGCAGGAGACAGCTGATCAATGATTCTCTCTCATCATTGATGTTTCTATCTCTCTCTCACTCTTCCTTCCTCTCTGAAATCAATAGAAATATATTAGAAAGAGAAAATAATACATTAAACACCGGAATTGTCAAAAATCAGAAAGAAGATGAAAGAACTTACAAAGATTAGAAGTAAAAATAAAAAAATGTTACTGGAACAAAACTATAGTCAGAGGGAGGACAAGAGTGAAAAATTGAACAGTTAATGTTTTTTTTTTTTTTAAAAAAAGGAAAAATTTACAATAAAGATTAAAAAGACTTGAAAGAAAGTAATGTTAAAAACAGACAAGGGAGAATGGACAAAGTTATTAGATATTAGATATCCTTTATGGAGAAAAGCAAAATAAGGAAATAATAAAAACTAAAAGCCATAATTCAAGAAACCCCTCCCCCCCCCCGCAAAAAAAATGGAAACTACATATTTAGAGAGCACACTGTGTACACAGGAATATTGCACAGGAATTCAAACACCATATTTTATTAAAATTACAGGATTTTAAGAAAAATATCCTTTGAGCAACCAGAAAGAAAAGCACTCATGAAGAAAAGAAAATTAAATTATTAGCAGACTTTTTTGACAGCAATGCTTAAAGCCAGAAGAAACTACAGTACCATTTTAAACACTCAAGAAAAGAAATGTGTACCAAAGATTTTATATTCAGCAAAACTGTTTCCCCTATAAAGCACATAAGCTTTTATCAAAATACAAGAACTTAGGTAATATTGTGCCTATGAATCCTTCCTGAGGACTATAGAAGAAAACAAGCTTCACACAACTAAAATGACTAGAGAGGCTTTACTATAAGAATAGGATGTAAGCATTAAATATTTAGTTACCTGCAGAACTAAGAATAAATGAGCACTAACTGGGAGAGAGTATATTATGTTATGGTTATATGTTTTGACAATATAGATATACTATAACTATTTTTAAAATAAATGGAAAATAGAGTCCATGTAAAAATATTTTAATGTTTTCAGTAATTCTATTGGAGATAGAGTACAGTTATTTTGAGACTAAGTGTGCATGGAATTAGAGAATGAAAAAGTGAGTTATTACAATATATTTTAATTTTATCATCTCCATGCCATGTCCTTAAAGAGCAAGATTTTCAGTGTAGAAGAAAGAAGATATAAGTTTCATAGAAAGGAAGTTGAGTAGACACTCTATAAATGTGAATGTGAATAGGATATATAAATGAAATCCCCTTAAGGATTCATATTGAAACTCCTATCACATTCAAGAATATAGATGTATATATGCTTAAGAATCTTCTAGTATAGTTGACTAACAGATCTAGGTACAATCCCAACCAATAGCAATGAGCAAGCCTAATGCCCAGATGGTAGTTTTGAAATATCATTTCCCACTATCAGAAATCAGGGGTTCTTGGAGAAATGATTGATTCCAGATTTAGGATTAAAAAAAAATACACAAGACCAGCCTTGAAATTCTTGTAATGACAGATAGCAAGGAAACTACCAAAGACTAATTTGAAGACTCCTACTGGCTAAAGAGGGGATAATACAAATTGAACTCCATGAAATATGTTTAAGTCCTTGAGTTATAGTGATACTTTTTTAAAAAAACAAAAAGAATCAGTCAGTTTTAAAAAACGATAAGGGAAAATTCATTAGCTTGAAAATTATAACTAAAGGGAAATAATGAAGCATTTTTTTATGTACTATAACACTGGGTAACCAAATAGCAAATGAGGAGAATTATCTCTTTATAAAAGTATCCAAATATTGAATAAGAAATTATTATAATATTTTCAATTTTCTTTTTTCTAAATATTTTTATTGATTTCAGAGAGGAAGGGAGAGGGAGAGAGAGATAGAAACATCAGTGATGAGAGAGAATCACTGATTGGCTGCCTCCTGCATGCCCCACACTGGAGATCGAGCCCACAACCCAGGATATGTGCCCTAACCGGGAATCAAACTGTGATCTCCTGGTTCACAGGTCAATGCTAAACCACTGAGCCACACCAACCAGTCAAACATTTCCAATTTTTGCCCTAACCAGTTTGGCTCAGTAGATAGAGTGTCGGCCTGCAGACTGAAGGGTCCCAGGTTCAATTCCAGTCAAGGGCATGTACCTTGGTTGCAGGCACATCCCCAGTAGGGGGTGGGCTGGAGGCAGGTGATTGATGTTTCTCTCATCGATGTTTCTAACTCTCTATCCCTCTCCCTTCCTCTCTGTAAAAAAATCAATAAGCCCTAACCCAGGGGTGGGCAAACTTTTTGACTCGACGGACACAATGGGTTCTTAAACTGGACCAGAGAACCGGAACAAAAGCATGGATGGAGTGTTTGTGTGAACTAATATAAATTCAAAGTAAAGGAGCGGAGGGGAGAGCAAGAGAACCCTCCGCTCTTTCGGCTCCGCGGGCCGGATAGAACAGCTGAACGGGCCGGATCCGGCCCATGGGCCATAGTTTGTCCATGGCTGCAACCGGTTTGGCTCAGTGGATAGAGTGTTGGCCTGCGGACTCAAGGGTCCCAGGTTCGATTCCGGTCAAGGGTATGTACGTTGGTTGTGGGCACATCCCCAGTAGGGGGTGTGCAGGAGGCAGCTGATTTATGTTTCTCTCTCATCGATGTTTCTAACTCTCTCTCCCTCTCCCTTCCTCTCTGTAAAAATCAATGGAATATATATTTTTTAAAAAAATTAAAAAATCAATAAAATATATTTTAAAAAAATAAACATTTCCAATTTTCAAGCCCCTATGAATAAATACAGGGTGTCTTAAAATGTATATACGCACTTTGAGTGATTGTTAAGTCAGTGTTTATTAACATATAGTTCGTTTTCAAAATTTAAAATAATCTAAAAATGAATAATTTCAAAAGAAATTATTTTCAAACTGATGATTGTTCTGGTCCAGGCACTGCTAATAACGTGAAGCAATGGAATCTCAAATATCAAGAATCCTTTCATTTAGTATTTGTGTGCCCTCACTTCGTCAACTGTTGCTGGTTTTGTACTGTAGACTTTACCTTTTATGTATCCCCATAAAACAAGTCTAGTAGCACTGGAGGATACATTTTCTTTGTTCAAAGTTTAGACTGGCTTCACTCATTATTTCAAATCAGTTAAACCTGAAAAACAGAGAAAATTTAGTGACCAGCTGTTAAAGTGTGTATACAACTTTTGGGGACATCCTATAGATATAGGCATTAAGTATCAATGACTCCTGACATTTAAAAAAGAGAGATAACCAGACATTTTGTTCCTCCTAACTTTTGCAGTACACTACCTATTCACTTTCCAAAATTATAAAATCTGAAACTGATCCAGTCTCTGGGACGAATTGCCAATTTGTAAAAAAACTCAAAGGACAGAGGAACATGAGTTTCATGAAGTTCACCATGGTATGTATGCTACAGTAAAATCTAGACTAACACCTGAGAAATTGTAAAGAAATAAAATTTTTAGAAACAACAGAGTGAAACAGACCTATAAGCTATATCAAATTAAGAAAAAATGGGCAAAACAAAACTCTAGTATCTAGAGATGCACACTTGGATGATAAAATGATTTTAAAACATTAAGAATTGAAAAGATGAAGAGATTAAGCAAAGAAAAATAACTCAGAGACCTGGAAAACAGTATGGTGATTACCAGAGGGAAAGGGGGGTGGGGGAGGCAGAAGAGGGTAAATGGAGAGATAAATAGTAAGGGAATAAGACTTGACTTGGGGTGGTGAACACATAAAACAATATATAGATGGTTTATTATAGAATTGTATACTTAAAACTTATATAATTTTATTAACTAATGTCACCCCAATAAATTTTTTAAAAGACACAAATACACACATTAGCCTAGGCCTGCATAGGGTTAAGAACATCAGTATCACTGTCTTTCACCTCCCCACCATGGTCCACTGAAAAGTCTCCAGAGGCAATAACACACATGGAGCTGTCATCTTCCGAGATGACAATGCCTCTGGAACACCTCCTGAAGGACCTGCCAGAGGCTCTTCTTCTTTTTTTATATATATACTAGAGGACTGGTGCATGAATTTCATGCACTTGGGGTGTCCCTCAGCCCGGCCTTCGCCCTCTTGCAGCCTGGGAGCCCTTGGGGGAGGTCTGTTGGACATCCTTAGCACTGCTACAGAGACGGAAGCTGCGCTTGCCAGCTGTGAGCCTGGCTCAGGGCTTCTGGCTGAGTGGTGATCCCCCTGTGGGAGTGCACTGACACCAGGGGGTAGCTCCTGCATTGAGTGTCTGCCCCCTGGTGGTCAGAGCATGTCATAGCAACCGGTCATTCCGCCATTTGGTCGATTTTCATATAAGCCTTTTATTATATAGGATATATATATATATATATATATTTTATTGATTTCAGAGAGGAAGGGAGAGGGAGAGATAGAAACATCAATGATGAGAGTCATTGATTGGCTGCCTTCTGCACACCCCCTACTGGGGATTAAGCCTACAACCCAGCATGTGCCCTTGACTGGAATCAAACCCGGGACCCTTTAGTCCGCAGGCCAATGTTCTATCCCCTGAGCCAAACCAGCTAGGCCAGAGGGTCTTCTTGAGGAGGCATCACTCTTTTTAGAAATAGTCCATGGTGATGTGCTTGGTGTATTACTCCTTTCCATGATAAATTTGCCTATAAGCAGATAATGCACCATGAACATTCCTCTCTATTAATGACAATCTTTTGGCGTTGGTGTCCATGTTTTCAAAGATTTTAGAGCGTTCTTGAGGTCTGTTTAACCTTCTGCTAAATCCTTCACTGTAAATTTTCCTGTTTTTCTTTTTCTTTCCCTGCAGTTCTTTTTCTTTGCCTCTTCCTCAGCTATGTGTTCCTCTTCTAATCCCAAAAACTCCTCATTAGTGAATTCCTCAGGAACTAGCTCTAGGAGCTCCTCAATGTCATTTGCATCCCAGGTTCAAGTTGTTTGTCATCTCAATCACAGCCTTATTGATTTTTGCAACCTCCTTATCCTTGGCAAATCCTTCAAAGTTGTGGATGAACATCTGGAGTGTCTTCTTCTAGAGGCCATTCATACACTCCTTGGTGACATCACCCCAAGCCCAAGCAAGGTTCTTAATGCAGTCATAGATATTGTAATCCTTCCAGAAGTGCACCAGTATCTTCTCAGTGTCTTCCTCAGTAGAAGCAATAGCCTGGGCAAAGGTCTTCCTCGGGAGTAGGCCTTAAAAGTTGCTATAACTCCTTCACCATTGGTTGGGTCAAAATGCTGATGTTTGGAGAGAGAAACATTTTAATATTGGGGTAAAAATCACCAATAAAAAAAGGATGTCTAGGAGCATTACCAACAATAAGCAAATTCTCAAAGACATGTTATTCTTTAAAAAGTATTTCCAGTTGTGCTTGCCTTTGCATGTGATTTGGATCAAATTTTGTTGGCATAGCAATTCAGGAGGTTATCTTGGAAGTGGAATTAGGTCATCCATGACTTCTTATTGCTTCTGTAGTACACAGGTAGTGTGTTGCTTATGGAGATGCTTGAAGGCCTTGGGGTTCTCACTGTGCCAGATCATAAGGATGTCAACCTGTAGCCTATAACATCGCTCTGGAACATGACTGTTATTCTGTCCTAAAAAGTCTTGACACCTTGCATTGACGTGGAAAACTTGTGAATAAAAGTCCTTTTATGTATCAGTTTCCAGAATAGGGAGTGTTCATCCATATTGAATATTTGCTCTGGCAAATAATTTTCCTCCACAATCAGCTTATCTAGAGGTTCTAAAAGTTCTTCAGCTGCCTTCACATCAGCCCCCACATACTCACCACTCACTTTCACATCATCTTATCTAATAAAAGAGTAATATGCAAATTAACCATCACTCCGCTACTCCCACAAGTCACGCCCACCAGCCACGCCCACCAGCCAGTCAGGAGCGAATATGCAAGTAAACCCAATCAAGATGGCTACAGCCACAGAGAGCAGGAGGGAGGCTTGGGTTTCCCCGGCAATGGAGGAAGCCAAGCTTTCTGCCTGCCCTTGCCGGCCTAGGCCTCCACTCAAGGCTACAAAGTTTCAATGATAGAAAATACATAAACCCAAACAGAAATGGCGGCAGCCACGGAGCTGGAAAGAGCAGGAGGCTAGGGTTGACCACGGTGATGGAGGAAGCCAAGCTTTCCACACACCCTGGCTGGCCCAGGCCTCTGCTTAAGGCTACAAAGTTTCAATTATGGAAGATACATAAATTCCCCAAAAAATGGCTTCCACCACACAGCAAGCAGAAGGCTTGGCTCTGCTCCAGGCTACAAAGTTTCAATTGTAGAAGATAAATAAACCCCAGATACCAGGGCCTCCGCTTGGGTCGCCAGGGGCCATGGCCAGCCTGCAAACCGCCACAGGCCCCTCGCCCGGGCCACCCCACGCCCCAAGGGAACCCCCACCCTGATCCGGGACACCCTTCAGGGCAAACCAGCTGGCCCCCACCCTTGCACCAGGCCTCTATCCTATCTAATAAAAGAGTAATATGCAGATTGACCATCACTCCAACACACAAGATGGCTGCCCCATGTGGTCAAAGATCCTGCCCCCATGTGGACACAAGATGGCCACCACAAGATGGCCAGCAAGGGAGGGCAGTTGGGAGGGACCAGGCCTGCAAGGGAGGGCAGTTGGGGGCAATCAAGCCTGCAGGGGAGGGCAGTTAGGGGTGACCAAGCCGGCAGAGGAGGGAAGTTGGGGCAACCAGGCCTGCAGGGAAAGGCAGTTTGGAGGGACACAGGCCTGCAGGGGAGAGCAGTTAGGGGCAAACAGGCTGGCAGGGGAGCAGTTAGGCATCAATCAGGCTGGCAGGGGAGTGGTTAGGGGGTGATCAGGCTGGCAGGCAGAAGCAATTAGGGGCAATCAGGAAGGCAGGCAAGTGAGCAGTTGGGAGCCAGCAGTCCTGGATTGTGAGAGGGATGTCCGACTGCCCATTTAGGCCCAATCCCGGTGGGTCCCAGATTGGAGAAGGTGCAGGCTGGGCTGAGGGACACCTCCTCCCCCATGCACAAATTTCATGCACCGGGCCTCTAGTACTAGTATAATGAATAATGACTCGAATTATTTCGACTACCAGAACTAGAAGTAAATTCAATATGTGAGTGGGGTCCAGCCTTTTCTTTCAACATTGCAAACAAATTTTTGCTTTGTCTGTGATCATCATAATGCTGAGAGGGATATATTTATGTGCCTTGTCTTCATTCCAGGCTATTATAAGTTTCTCCATGTCTCAAATTCATTTTACTCTCATTGCTTTCAATGAAGTAGATCTTTTAACAGCTTCCATCCCTCTGTTCTTGTTCTTCAAGATGGTAGCTATGGTGGAATGGGACATAAGTGATGGTGAGCAATAACCATCAGCAGCACTGCCAACATGTGAGTAATAAACTGTGCTATGACCTTAAGACCACTATGAAGTCACTGCGCGATAGGAATTTTCCAGGTCCATCATAATCTTATAGGACCACAGTCATATATGCAGCCCCTTGTTGACCCCAAATGTACTTATGTGGTGCATGACCATATAGCCACTAGTGAGAAGTTAAAACTGGCATTGTCTCAGGTCATTTGAGGAGTTAAAATCACAGAGGGTGGCTTTCCACTTGTACTTGCCTGACCTAAGAAAAATAAGATTGCCTGAGTAGTGGGATTTACTTTCCATCATCCTCTACAACTTTTTTCTAAATGTTTCTTTTTTAAAAAGCCCATTTTAAAGGCATACTTACTTCATTATTAATCAGCATGGATTAATAGCTGCTTAAAATGAAATTCTCAGAGAGATAGCATGAAACAGTGGAAACAGCAGGAGCTTAAAGCCAAGCTGAACTAACCTAAATTCTGTCTTCTGTATGCCCTGAGCAAGTTACTTTACCAATTTTCTCTATGTTTCTTCCCTTGTTAAATGGAGAGAATGCATGGTAAATTAATTGTATGCAAAATATCTAGCAAGGCAGCCCACATAATATGTGCTTAATAAATTATACTCATTATCATTACCTTCATTTTGTGTAGTTTGTCTTAAAGTTAAAACAGAGACATTTAGTTACGGACTTTATTTACATCATTCCAGCAAATGGCAATTACTCTTCAAATTACCCTCATCCCTTTCCTCAGACACCCCAATCACCAAAATAATATACAACTATGTTTCTCAAAAAACTTCCACAAACAAAACATTTTGCAAAGAATTATAAAACTGGGAGAGCACTATAGGTAACGAATGTAATAAGTCTAAACTGCCTTTCCTTTTTTCCTGCTCAGTCAGAGCTTCCTCTCTGATTTTGCAAATAGACCATGATCACAAGCAGCTTATTCATTTCAATATTCATTCCTAGCAACATACTAGGAATATTGACTTTGACTTTTCTTTTTATATACACACAATATTCATGAGTTGTGCTGAAATGAATAGCTGTTACTAGGAAGAAACGTGAACTGCAGAGTCATAACTAAGCAAAATCATGAATTTTTTTGAGTCAAATAAGGATCTATTTCAAATGTATCAACATATACAAGATGGGGCTAAACTAGGTTTACAGTAGTTCCTATGGAAAATAATGCAATAATTAATAACTAATAGAAGAATAACTATTTTTCATACTCACAACTGTAAACTTACTTTTGTTCAATCCTGTATATTAACCATTTAAGTTTATCCATTTTATTTAATTTGAGCCATCCTACATTAGAGTCTGCCATATATTTATGATAAAAAAATTTTAGTGAGCATTTCCAACAATTAATAAATTCTGTACCTGCACTATAAAAACGCAAGGTAAGAATAAAACATGATTTAATAAAATATTTCTTTGAATGATTAGAAGATAAGAAGATCCACATTTTTGAACATGCTACAATTATTTTCTAGAATTTCTAATGTGAAAATAAAAATCATTCTTTTCAAAAGGCACATATGGTACCTCAGAGGTATTAATTATCTTAAATTTGTAAGAATTAAGAACACAGTTAGATGCCAAGTTGCTATCAGGTGCTTCAAACTATCTGTCATACTGCTAACAAAAGAACTATTTTTATGGTATGCAATTTTTTTTTGTTTCTGCAAAGTTGTACTATTCAATAAAGGAAAAGAATCTAATAAACTTTCCTAAACTTTTATAGCTATTATTGAAGAAGTGTGAAAAGCAATCTCATCCTTAATATCTGCCTACTTAAAATAATTAAATATACTAGGTAAGATTTCTTGGCTTATTTCAGTTTTTGTTTTTCCTTGAGGAGGTTATAGAAGTTTGGCTGCCTACTGCTTGTTACACCTTGCAGCTCTCCAGCTAACTGAATTATAGAATCCTTGACCCACTAATAATAATAATTTTTAAAATCCCATTCATTTTAAGGGCTTCTAAGCTATTAAGTATCAGGTGAAAGCTTTAAAATATCCTATTGCTTGTACTCTGCTCTTATTATTTTAAATTTAATAAATTTAAATTTATTTTTTTAAAATTTATTATTTACAACTATTATTACTCTTAGCTTTTAGTCCTATGTTATTGTTCTTGATTTTCAATCTCATTTTAAAAATTTGTTCACTTTATCTCAATTCTTTATTTTCTTCTATAATTTGTTTCTTATTGGTGTCTAACCTGTATCTTTTACCTGAAACTTTGTTATTTTATTATTTTAAATGTTTTAATTTTATCTTCAATGGGTCTTAAAGTTCCTTTTAAAAATACTTCTTTTTAATGTTAAATCTTTGAAATTTCTCATATTATTCTTTTTATATTAACTAATCTATTTTATTTTAATAATATCACCTTTTATTTTACTTTATTAATTTATCTCCATTGTAATTGGATTTTATAAAATAGAAAGTGGGAAATAGAGTTAGGATTCATGGGGATAGCCAGCATCATAAACAGGAAAGATTTTTCTTCTTCTAAACTATCTTGGTAACTATTTTCCTGGATCCCAGAAGAATAGCCTGACCTTTTAAAGATTCCTCATCAAAAACTTAACAGGGCAACTACAGAGGCCCATAAGTTAATCTTCTCAAAGATAATTACTGTATTCTCTGTACATATAGCAATGAAACATGACTACTTCTTAAAATCTCAAACCATCCAGGCTTTTCATGAGTAACATCTTGCTACTAGATACATGGTCTCTAATTTGTTTATTCCTTGAATACATATGAGTTCAGACCTAACCTTTAAAAGGAAACAGATGGTGTTAAATGCCAAATAGATATTTATGGACATAGTAATATATAAGATTGGCCTGTTTCTAATATATTTCCAGTTTGGTTAACCTCACTTCTCATCAGGGTCATAGAAAAGGTAATATTAAAAATATTTTACAAGTAGTAGAGCACAAGACTCAATAAATCAGGCTTGGGTACTGGTCTATCAGAAGAACTGCCAGATTAAACAGTTAATATACCTTTACTAGTATGTAATGGCTCCCCTGGAACCTATATCCAAGATAAAGGAAAAACTGGCTTAGAAATTTGTGGGGGCAGGGGAAGGGAATGTAACTGCATCTCTGCTGAAATCTCTATTAATTTATGAAGACCATTACTAGACATCTGAGTTAATCTAGAAGGTCAAGACTAAGAAAGAAAGACCTGTTTCCACAATCATGCCATTTTGAGGGTATCCTCAGGGAAACTTCTAGGGTGACATAAAATAAATGAGGCCAGGTGTTTCAATCTGCTGGTTATTTAAGGAAGAAGATGGTTTTCTAGGAAGGTTGGAGTCCATGAAGAGTCATAATAGCAGTGTCTTAAGATGTTATGAATATTTTTGAAGTCTCTAATTCAACTAACATTCAAGCACATTGAAAGTATACCTCCTATCTAGCCTCACAAAATACCATCTTTCATAGTCTTCTTATGAGGTATACCCATCTATTTACATTTAAGTGAAGATCTTTGATAATCTTCCTTGTCTCAACTTCCTCCAGAAAGCCCACCCACTGCCCTATTTCTAGAACTTAGATGTGCTCAAATGAGTTCCCCAGCTTTTTGGTTTTATCCTATAGTACATGTAATATTTGTGTGTCTCTTTAAATCATTTTTAGGAATATGGTGGGAAATAAATAACAAAGTATTTAAACCATTCTTCTATAATATATTGTATAAAAACTTACAAGTATAGTCATCCTTAATTTATTCTTGTTTTATAGCTAAATATAAAAAGTCACTATTTTGTCCCCTTCTAAACATAGAATAACCATTTTACCTGTTCCAATTCATCATGGGGCTCACCTCAACTAGATAACATTCTGGCATTAGTTTAGCAACATTTACATTAAGATGTACTTTAATGAAACTGTTTGAGAACGGACTAGAGAACCCTATGCTCTGAATTTACTTAGAAATATTTGAGAGTCACTTTTGCTTGTTACAGATTCTTAAATTACTGATGTAAAATTAATATGATAATAAAAAGTAAATGACATAAATGTTGGTTGTGCAGTTAGCAATTTCATAGACTACCTTAATCTAGAGAGACACATAGGTTTCTGTTAAAATATAAAACTTCTTACCTTTAAAATAAAATGTCTAAGCTAGAAGTAAACCTGAAACTAAGCTTATAATAGCTCTGAATTAGTTAATGTAAAGGTGAAATGATCTAATGTCCTTACAGCTTTAAATTCCTAGTTGTGCATGCAGTTGGAATTAAGGAAGCTGAGTATCTACAGTGTTATAATCCTATATAATAAAAGGGTAATATGCAAATCGACTGAAAGGCAGAATGACTACTACGCTCACTGATCATCAGGGGGCAGACTCTCAATGCAGGAGCTGCCCCCTGGTGGTCAGTGCACTCCCACAAGCACCACTCAGCCAGAAGCTGGGCTCATAGCTCAAGGCTGGCAAGCGCAGCGGCAGCAGCAGCAGCGTTAAGGATGTCCAACTGACGGCTTAGGCCTGCTCCCCGCATAAGCCGTCAGTCAGATATCCCCCGAGGGCTCCCAGACTGTGAGAGGGCGCAGGCCAGGCTGAGGGACTGCCCCCCCCCCCCCAGTGCACAAATCTCGTGCACCAGTCCTCTAGTATATTCGATAACCTTAAAGATAATTTGCCTTCTGTTTATAGAGCACTGCTCAAATAACATGTAGAGATTACGGTTCAGAATCGGTCATGTTATTTGTGAATGCTAGTTAGACTTGGGTAGAATCAGGAAATGTACTAGAATTTATGAAAAAAACTAGCATTCTGTATGTAACATTCTCCCCTCTCTAAGCTTCAGCATACTACAAAATAAGAGCAATCCACCTAGATTATTTTTAAGGTCCTTTGCCCTCTAATGTTCAATAGTTCTTTGGTCCTACATACGGAGTTTTCAAGAGAGAAAAAGAATTTAAGTCCCTTCTCAAACAGTTCCATTGAGCCATGCTAAGCCCAGTTCAGCAACATGAAGGTGGTTGTGTAGATATTGATCTACACAGAAATTGTTGTTTAGAGTCTATTTTGTTTTGTTGCCTCTTAAACAACCTCCTTTGCTTAAATGAATACAAAGTTATATGAGGCCAATGAAAGAACAAATAAAATAATCTGATATTTCCACTATCAATGTTTCAATTTGGGTTTAGTCATTGAATATTCCTGTATATTAGCTGAAATAGGTAATTAATATTTATATAATAAAAGCCTAATATGCTAAGTGTCCGACCGTTCATTCAATCGTTCAACCAATCTCTATGATGCGTACTGACCACCAGAGGGCAGATGCTCTGACCAGTAGGTGAGCTTGCTGCTGGGGTCCAGCCAATCTGGACTGGGCGAGATAGGCTGGACACACCCTAAAGCCCTCCCACGGTCCCTCCCCGGCCCCGATCGTGCACTGGTGGGGTCCCTCGGCCTGGTCTGCGCCCTCTCATAATCCAAGACCCTTCAGAGGAAGTCAGAGAGCTGGTTTCAGCCCAATCCCAGCAGGCCAGGCCGAGGGACCCCACCGGTGCATGAATTCGTGCACCGGGCCTCTAGTTTAAAAATAAACAATTAATATTCATAGTCTTCTTTGAACCAAATTAGCTTATCAAATTAGTCTAAAAGGCATTTTACTAGAGATCTCTTAAAATTTATTTTTATTATTGACAATATTACAGATGTCCCCCATTTTCCCCCTTTGCCTCTCTTCACCCGGCCCCCATTGAGATTTAATAGTATGGACATTGAGGATGGACTAATCTGGAGCATTGTCGTCAAAGGTGATAGTCACATCACAATCACCTGATCATCTTATTAAACATACATATGCCTAGGCCCCAATGTGAAATATCTTATTTCAGTATCTCAGAGATAAGATATAAGAATATGTAGTTTAATAAGCACTGGAAGTGATTCTGATGTGGTCGATATATTGACTACCTATAAGGATCACTGATACAGAGCCCATCTGGGATAAGAGTACAGAGCCCTGACATCTGACAGCTAGATTGAGGTCACTGGGTACCCTTTGAATAGAGAAAAATAAAGGAGACACTGCAAGTACACTTAAAAAAACACACCTATTTACTAATTTACAGTATCTCTCCAGGGGTAGTTGAGGAAATATTTTGCATGAGAGCAGAAATTAGTTGCTCTTATTTCCTATTGCTATACTTTCGGGATAAATTTTACATCATCATATCCATATCCTCTACTACCACAAAATTAAAGAGTAGGCAAATCAAAAGTGTGTTTTCTCTGAACTCCTGTAAAAATAAGTCATGGAAAACATCCTAATAATCATCATTATGTATCACACAATTTGAACTGCTTTGTGTGGATTAACATAGTCCATTTTTCAACCACTTTATAAGAGCTACAAATTTTTTACACCTAATGACCTTCTATCGTGTATTACTGAAACAATAGAGGTCTTTAGTGAGGACATTCTTTATATTCCCACAATTATCTGTACCCACACCTACCCTCATTTGCACCTCTCACCTCTTATTTCTGTCCTGATACTACTGTTCCTAATAAAGATCTGTATCTCTATATCCATCTATGTATCAAAAACAAATTTCTTTATTTTAGTTCTGGATCCCATCTCCTCTCACCTCCTCAAGGAGGTTATTCCTTTATGTTATCACCCCTCTCATATATCATTAAGTTCTTTATCTCTACATGATCTGAAATCTCATATCATAAAAAGAACTCTCCCTTAATCAGCTATCCAGCCAATGACCATTTTCTCTGTTCTGCTTCATAACCAGACTTCTCAAAAGAGATTACAAATGCTATGCCCACTTTCTTTGCTTTTTTCTATGCCCTCCTATCTGCCTTCTGTATCATCTTTCTACTGAAATGCTCCTATCAAAGTTGACAACCACCTTCATGTTGCCAAACATAATGGGCAATTTTCTTCCCTCTCATTTCACCTCCCATTCCTTCTCAGTCTTCTTTGATGGCTCTTCCTCCTATACTAATTCTGAGAATACCCAAGAATTAAATACTAGGCTTTCTACTATTCCACCGGGCATTGCTTTCTTAGGTGGTTGTGTCTGTTTCTTTAGTCTAATGATTTCCATTTTACACAAGAGGCAACTGAGGCTCAGAAAAATTAAGTAACTTGCTAAGGTCCTATAAGTACATAATCATTGCAGAACACACTTCCATTTTTCTTCGGAATTGATGCTTAATTATATGCTTAATTCAAAACAGAAGTGGTTTGGACATATGAGCATACAATCTGGAGTTACATATCAGTTGTTCAAATCAGATCTCTAGCATTGACTAGCTACTGTATGTGACTATGAATTAGTTATGTAGTCACTCTATGCCTTAGTTTCCTCATTTGTAAGGAGGATAATAATAGAGCTATTCATATGATAATTAAATATTAAATTAGTTAATATAAAGTTCTTAGAACAGTGCTGCCACATAATAACTGCTCAATCATTGTTAAGTATTATTATTATTAGCTGATTTATATAATTTTCCAATTATTTTGTGTGAGTTTATTATATGTCCTGAATTAAGTTGCAAACATCTTAAGGACATCTAACATTTTGATAGATTCCCCACATCCCACTACCACAATGCTTAGCATAGTTAAGAAGTTATATGGAAAATTCAATAAGCATGTGAGGAAACAGAACAGAGTTGGTACAACTTCAAAGTCCCATTCATAGACCATTGTTATTATTTGACCTTTCTGATGTTTATGTGGAAGACCCCAAATGAAGAGCTTGTCCTTATTTGACCTGACTTAGTCTCAACCAATATAAAAGCCTCTTAATTGGGGTCAGTTGAAAAGAATTACAAGAAAGTGTTTTAACCTCATGTTTTCCTGAGGCAGTGGTTAACATTTGTGGCAAACAATGGACTAATCAAACATGTTAAAAGAATAGGTGAGGAAGTAGATTTTTATAGGGGCTTTGAAATTTTGTAACATTTGCCCATGTCTATGATAATAGCCAGGGTTGCACACCTACTCAAAAAGTCCTGAAAAGGTCTTAAGTTCTTACTGCTGTTTGACCTTAAGACTCTGTGGAAGCATAAAGCAGAGGTAAGTTAGATTTTTTAAGGCATTCTCCAAAATGGATATAGAGCTCCTCAGCCAAGACTGGGAGAGCTATTGGTTCTAGTTATCTAAGGAAATATCTTGCAATTTATGACTTGACAATGAATCTCAATGAGTATGTTCTTCATTGGTCACATACAAAAAAGAATATGGACTATTCAGAATTAGCTCAGAAATAGAATGCAAAATCAAGCAATAGTTACAAGTAGCAGTGGCAGCAACAACAACAAACTAGGAGAAAAGAGTCTGATGCCTAGAGTTGTCACATATTTTAATAAAATGCCCAGTATTCTACAACAACAAAAATTTGTGAGGCATGCACATAAATAGGGAGGTATAACCATTACAAGGTGGGGGGGGAGCATTCAATAAAAACTAAAACTGAAGACTCCCAGATGTTGGATTTACTAGGCAGACTTTACATCAGCTTTTTAAAATACATTTAAGAACTAAACAAAGTCATACCTAAAGAACTGAAGGAAAGTAGGAGACTGATATCTCATAAAAAAAGAATATATTGCCAAAACCGGTTTGGCTCAGTGGATAGAGCGTCAGCCTGTGGACTGAAAGGTCCCAGGTTCGATTCTGGTCAAGGGCACGTAACGTGGCTGTGGGCACATCCCCAGTGGGGGGTGTGCAAGAGGCAGCTCATCGATGTTTCTAACTCTCTATCCCTCTTCCTTCCTCTCTGTAAAAAATCAATAAAATATATATAAAAAAAGAATATTAATAAAAAGATAAAACCAACTAGACATTCTCAAATTAAAAATTATAATAAACAAAATGAATATTACACTAGAGAGTTTCAAGACAGTTTGAGCATGCAGAAGAAAGTATCAGTGAACTTGAAGATGGATCAATTGAGATTATCATGTTTGAGGAACAGAAAGAAAAAAATATTGAAGAAAAATAGCCTTGGGAGCTTTGTGGAACATCATCAAGAATAACAACATAATCAGCCCAACCGGCATGGCTCAGTGGTTGAGTGTTGACCTATGGACCACAAGGTCACAGTTCGATTCCAAGTCAGGGCACATGCCCAGGTTGTAGGCTCGATCCCCAGTGTGGGTCATGCAGAAGGCAGCTGATCAGTGATTCTCTCTCATCATTGATGTTTCTATCTCTCTCTCCTTCTCCCTTCCTCTTTGAAATCAATAAAAAATATTTTTTTAAAATAATAATAACAACATAATCATAATGGGAGTCACAGAAACAAAGGAGAGAGAAAAAGGGGCAGAAAAAATAGTTGACAAAATAATGGCTGAAAATTTCATAAAATTCATGAAAAACATTAATTTCTACATCAAATAAACTCAATTAACTCCAAGTAGAAGAACTTAAAAAGATCCACACCTAGATACATCAGGATCAACTGTCAAAAACAAAATAAAACAAAAACAACCAACCAAACAAAACAAAGATCAAGGGAGAACCTTGAAAGCAACAGTGGAAAAACAACTGAGTAGGCACAAGAAATTCTCAGTAAGATTAACAACTAAAATACTATAAAAAACTAAAGGCCCGGTGCATGAAAATTCATGCACTGCAAGGGGGGTCCCTCTGCCCAGCCTGCCCTCTCTTACAGACTGGGAGCCCTCAGGGGTAGGAGGTGACCCAGCGATCAGGGAAAGGCAACACCCCATCACACCTCTGTTGCTGCCACTGCTGGCAGCACAAGCCTAGGCTGGCCCTGTTTACCTGAACCTAGGGCAGCCCTGGGCAGCTGGGCAGCTGCCATCCGAGGCCGGCCCTGGACACCTGGGAAGCCACCATCTGAGGCTTGCCTGCACCTTGGGCCGGCCCTGGGCAGCTGGGGGGCTGAGGGGACTAGGGTACTTCAGAGGCAGGCTCGGGCCGGCCGCCCAGCGGGGCTGAGGGGACTGGGTGCCTCCATCTTTGAGGGCATGGCAGTCAATTAGCATATTCCCTCCTTATTGGCTGTGGGCCCCACCATCTTTGAGGGCATGGCAGTCAATTAAGATATTCCCTTTTTATTAGATAGGATAGAGTCCAAACAACAGTGTGGTGATATAGTCAAAGTGATGAAAAGAAGAAAATATTAACTAAAAATTCTACATCTTTAAAAAATAAAGAAAAATTGAGACTTCCCCCTCCTTTTTTAAACATAGAGAATTCATCACTAGAAGACACATCCTACAGACTGCAGTCCTTCAGTCTTAAATGAAAGGATAATAGACAATAACTCAATTCCATATAAAAAATAGAGCACCCATAAATTAACTATATAGGTAATTTTAAAAATACAATATAAATGTATTTTTTGCTTTCAAGTCTTTTTTTCCTATCTGATTTACAAGTCAGAAATAATGTTGTCCATGGACTAGAGAGAAAAGAGATGGGAATGTTTACTTAGGAGCACAGGGTTTCTTTCTGGAATGATGAACGTGTTCTGGAAATAGGTAGTGGTGATGGTTGCACAACTTTTTGAATATTGTAAAAATCACTGCATTGTACAATATAAAAACAGAGAAACCACTGAATTATGCGCTTAAAAATAAATGTGTGGAAGTTTCAGGAAAATATTAATTTTTGAATGGCTTTATTGGGGTCCCAATTGCAGGGTGACAGAAAATGAGGCTTAAGATGTAGTCAAACTAGAAAGTAGTAGAATGAAACACTGGACTAGTACAGGGAAACCTCAGAAAAAATTGTAAATATACTTATAATTTGGATTCATGTAATATTCAGTTCATGCTTTACCAAAATTATGGCAACCCTAGAACTAAGCCATATAGAAAACTGTAATCACTTTTAAAAAAATATATTTCTTTATTGATTTAAGAGAGGAAGGAAGAGAGAGAGGGATAGAAATATCAATGATGAGAGAGAATCATTGATCAGCTGCCTCTTGCATGGCCCCCCTACTGGGGATGGAGCCCGCAACCCAGGCATGTGCCCTTGGTCAGAATCGAACCTGGGACCCTTCAGTCCACAGGCCGACGCTCTACCCACTGAGCCAAACTGGCTAGGGCTGTAATGACTTTTTCTTCCTGAAAAAAACCCTCAAATTCTATGCCAATTTAAAAAATATCTTTTCAAGGAAAAAAAAAATGTAGTCAAATCAGAATGTACCTTACCATGAGGTATTTGGAAATTACCCATAAGGTATTGGGAGCAACTGAATAATTTTTATCAGAGCCTGAAGGTATTTGTATTTTAAAAATTATACTAGAAAAATAGTTCCCTAAATTAATTTAAAACAGAACACTTCTTGAATAGTAATGCATTGACAGAATACCAAAGAGATAGTGAGCTGGAATAGCTGCTTAGCTTATAGCAAATAACAAGACAAACTCAGTAGTTTGTTGTAGGAAATGATGAAAATGTGATTTATAATTGTTTTAGGCTGGCCAGTGTGACTCAGTGGCTGAGCATCAACTCATGAATCAGGAGGTCAGGGTTCGATATGGGGTCAAGGCACATGCCTGGGTTGCAGGCTCGAGCTCGAGTAGAGGGCATGCAGGAGGCAGCCTATCAATAATTCTCTCTCATCATTTATATTTGTATCTCTTGCTACCTCTCTCTTCCTCTCTGATTACATATATATATATATATATATATATATATATATATATATATATATATATATAAGAATGATGGATAATTCCAAAATGACTCACTAGTAAGCAAGTGTGTGGGAAGGGAGGGCATGCTGGTATGATTCCTTGCCATATGGAGGAGGAATCCTTTTGTAAAGAAAATTCTTAACTTCTGGACATATTGACGTATATGAAAGCTTTCCCTGAGGAGACAGAGGGGATTAATGAAAAAGATGTTCATCTGGTATTCAGTAGTTTTCTACAAGTCAAACCTGTATCTTTTTTTAAATATATATGTTTATTGATTTCAGAGAAGAAGAGAGAGGGAGAAAGAGAAACATCAATGATGAGAGAGAATCATCGATCAATCTGCTGCATCCTGCAAGCTAGCCCCACACTGGGGATCGAGTCAGCAACCTGGGCATGTTCCCTGACCAGGAGTCAACCATAACCTCCTGGTTCATAGGTCAACACTAAACCACTGAGCCATTCTGGCTGGGCCAAGCCTGTATCTTGAATATTCTTAATTGTGTCTTCTTCCATGGGGTGCATGAATCGTCTGCTAACTTTGCCTCAAGGCAAGGAGAAAAGTTAGAATATCACATCTCTGGTTTCTATTAACTCCTTAAGTTACTACCTGATTTACACTGATTCTCCCCAGTATCTGTTTTTTCTGTGATGTCCATGGAAAAACAAGATGTTTGTGTAGCATTCTTATGCTTTCAAATGTATTTACTTATCCTATTTTGTATTTACTTAAGTTATTACATGCTTACTTCTTGATTTACATTTAAAGAGACTTATTATTATTTATTCTGCAGGGAGTTCTGCTGCTATGAATAAGGCCTTAAGTGTTCTCTACTGGGCCATTAATTTGTCAAATGCCCCTGTATTTTTCCAAAACTCAAAATTTTTTTATAACTAAAGCAAGAAGTTAGAGCATTCACTATACTGTCTCTCAGGCTTCATATTATCTGGCTATTAGAATGAAGAGGGTAGTCTGAAAGCCCCAATTAAATGATAACATTTAAGTTTGATGTATTTTTATTCAAGAGAACTTTTCTCCAAGCCAAAAAAATGATGCAATAATTATACTTATATATTCATGTATGCCCTACAAACTTCAGGTTTACATTTAATTATTTTGTAGTTTTTTAAAATAAGAGCAGTTAAGTCTATTTGTATATGTGTTTTTTTCTGTGCATGCATGTATTTGCTGGCAGACTTATGCAGGAAGCTGCATATACAGTATATAACCTGATTCGTGTATAAGTCATCTCGACTCTTTTCTACTTCTATATATCTAGTTCCGCTGTCTTGTATAAAGATCATTGTTGTTAAAAACAATAATGACCTTTGTGCCCTTGCAAGATTCCAAATCATTGTGGTTGTTTGACTTCAAACATACAGAATTAAAACTAATACTTCAACTATCTTTCAACAGGGGTTAAAAGAATTGTTTAATCCCTCTTTAAAGATGTTCACTCAAAACCCCAATTTCCTAATCACACTGGTGATTTCAGATAGTAAATCCCATTATAATTTCTAGTGTCAGAGACATCTCTTCATAATAAAGGAATATATTCTCACACAGTGTTATATGTGCACACAAGCAATACATTGACCTGTAGTATACCTGAATATATGATATAATGTAATGCTTTAAAACAAAACTTAAGTTCCTCAACATAAAGTAACTGTAATAATCTACATTCGTCATTTGATTGCTTTATGAAGTGAAAAAATTAAATATGTTTATCTGCCACAGGCCCTAATTCAGAACAGTCTGTACTTCAGGACTAAGAAAACAGGACAATATAAAACGGACCCCATGTTGAGAGGACAGGGAGTACTGGAAATAAATGAACCATGCTAAGCCCAGTGATATTCATCTACAACAGAAATGTTAATAGCTAATGGTTGTGATTTGAACTTATCATTGATTTTCATTTCTTTGCCATAAATTGCCCACATGCTATTAGCAGCAAGCAAACCTGGTTGCTACAATGCTCTTCTCCAAAGTCTATAAATTATAAGCCTTAAATCAGAAAGTGATACAGTGGCACTTGAAGGTTATACTGTTCTAGTTGTGCTGATGAACTAAACTTTCTAAGAAAAAGCATCTTCAAGTTAAATCAGTGCAAAAAAAATGAACACAATGCACACATTTTTTTTTATTTTCTAGCCATGCTTTGTGTACTCATAAATGTTTAATGATAGTATCAATACTGAAAGTTTGAGCTGACTCTACTAGATAGTGGAATCTTAATTTAAAAAATCACTTTTCTCCAACCATGCTACTAAAATAGAAATAGAGGGCATCAGAAGCACTCTCAAAGAAAGTGTTTATTATACTTTGATCCATTCAGTTGGTTGTGTGGTTTTCTAATTGCATAAAAATTCATAATGGTAAATGCTTTAAGCTTTGAACTGAAGCAGAAATTATAGTTGAGCACATTTTCTTAGTTAACAAGAACTTTTCCAGAATAGAAAAAGCTTTTCAGTTAATGCAGATGAAAGTGAAACTAAATGTAAGATTTTCTTGACCATCTGGGGGCAAAAAGCTAGAATGGGTTAGTAAGGATGATTTTGAAAGGACAATCCCAAGGAATTAAAAAAAGATTAAAAAAAAAAACAATCCTAGGTTTTGCAAATTTGAAATACTCTTTTACCTTAAAGCAAGAGGACATATTTCTGAGAACGTTTTGTAGGTTTAATAGTCCATGTGTCATGCAATTTCTGAGACATAGTGTGGTAATCAGCTTCCAAGATAGCCCACCTTCTGGTATTATTGCTTCCTTCCTGCCACTCTTTAGGATCTCTGTTATATTGTGATCCACCTTCTGGGAGGTCCACGAGTTGAGGAATTAAATTAATTAATACCTTTGGCTAATTGTTACTAAAGAACAGAGGCCAGTCAGAAGCCATGTAGTGAGTTTGAAGTAGATTATCCAGTCTTGAGATGACTGTAGCCCACAGACAACAGTCTGAATATACTCTCATGAAAGACTCTGAGACCCACCCACTAAGCTGCTTCCAGATTCCTGACCCTCAGAAGGAAGGTAACATTGCTTATATTTGCTTTATTAAAGTGCTTAGTTTGGGAGTAATCTGTTACACAGAAATAGATAAATAAAAAAACTCTAATGCATATTACCTTTTTACATACTGTATTTCATGATACATTATAGCATGTGTACGGTTATGAATGAAGAAGTACATGACATTTGAAATATACAATATAAAAAAGGACAGATTACTCTGAATCTGAATTTTCATAATGAAAGTAAATTTCCTATTACTGGCCTTTGAGAAAACTACCTATGTTCAATAAAGTAGTAATTGTCTCATTTCATATAAGCCTTGATAGAAGTTTCATCTCATCATTTTTCTTCTGTAAAGAACAGCTTAGAACTAACATCTTGCTGTCAATTTAAGTCACTTGATATGTTTATTAGCATGATGCAATCAATGACAAGGTTTAAGTGAAATAAAAGTGATATATGAAAATTTTAAAAAGTGATTATCAAATTATTTAAGCCATAAAATATTATAATTTATAAATCAATTTAAAAAACAAACAAACAGAACCTGTATATGTCATTTGGGTAAAAGCAATGAATGGGCAATTCAAATATTCAGTAGACAGAAGAAACAACTTCTTGTTGCTATACTCCTGAAGTATTGCCAAAGAACCTGACAAGAGGTGGAAAGTCATTGGTTAAATATGTACATGTCTACTTAGAGCTATATGCTTAGATTATGAAATTTAGTTTTTATGAGGTGAAGTTATATTAAGTAGTTGGGCTACATACACTGAGTGGCCAGATTATTATGAGATTATTATGATCTCTGAATGCATAATAATCTGGCCGATCAGTGTGTGTGTGTGTGTGTGTGTGTGTATATATATATTAGAGGCCCGTTGCACGATATTCATGCAATTCATGCAAGAATAGGCCTTCCTTCCCCTGGCTTCACTCCCAGCCCACCCGGGAGCCGCCAAGTCCCAGCTCCTAGCCCACCCAGAGCCGGCAAGTCCTTGCTTCTGTCCGGAGCACGGCTCCAGTAGTTCCCTCCACCACCCCCTTCCCCTCATAGCAGGCATCACAGCCCTCCCAGCCGCTCCTCTCCTTGCCTGCATATGCAAATTAACCTCCATCTTTGTTGGGTTAATTTGCATACTTACTCTGATTGGCTGTGGGCATAGTGGAGTGATGGTTAATTTGCATGTTTCTCTTTTATTAGGTAAGATATATATATATATATATATATATATATATATATATATATATATATATATATATGAGGCCCGGTGCATGAATTTGTGCATGGGTGGGGTCCAGCCAGCCTGGCCAGGGGGAGGGGACATGGGCAGTTGGCCGGCCTGCCTGCTGGTTGAACTCATGATAGAGGGAACAATTTGCATATTAGCCTTTTATTATGTAGGATATACACTGAGTGGCCAGATTATTACGCGTTCAGAGATCATAATAATCTGGCCACTCAGTGTATATAAGAACAGATTTTTTAGTTCACCTTTTTACACTGGTATTTCTCATTTTAAAATATTATCTATTCTTTGCAGTCAGGTACCTATTATGCAACTTTGTCCTGATTGCTGACATCACCCATCACTAGTAAATTAGGTAAAATTGCATGCTAATACAGTAGGCAATTTTGAAACCACTTTTATTTCTGTCAGCCCAGATATATGTAAATGTGATATGTTTAACTTTTTGTTGTTATTTCTGCTTTAAAGATATTTTAATAGAAACTGATAACACTTATATGATCCTTACTATTTATCAAACTGTTTTCTAAGCATTTGTAATACTCACAACCCTATGAGTTTGAGTTTGGGACTATTGTTATCTCTATTTTATTGATGGGAAAGTGAGAGATAGAGAGGTTCAGTAACTTGCCCTGAGTCATACAACAAATAAGTGGTGGAGATGAATCCAAACAGTCTGGCTTCAGTGACAGTGTGCTTATCCCTAGGCTGCATTTCCTCAGGAAAAATTAATCCACAGTTCCAGATTAGCCTCACCACACTGCAGGGCTTATACTTAAAGATTCAGTTCAGGTGTTTTACTTCCACTCAGAAGTCTTCCCTTGCCTCCCTCAAACCACGCTTTTTGTTCTACTTCCATAAAATGACTGTATCTCTGCCATTGCATGTATCCTATGTACCAGAATTGCTTAATTATGTGTCTGTATTATTATAGACAGTGAGATCTTTGAGGACAAATCATGTCTTATTTATCTTTGTATTACCAGAGTTTTTCTTATCACAGGGTCTGATGATCTGTAAATATTTAGTGTTCAATGGAATGAGCTCAACTGAACACTAGTGCATGTAATGAAAAATTACTATTAGACCAAATAGTATGTAAAACAATGATCTATTAACTGCTTGTAATATACAAGGTACTATACTATACATTTAATACACACATTATTCCATTTTGTTCTTACAATACCTGCGAGGTAAATATTACTATCATCATTTTACTCATAAAGAGACTGAGGTTGAAAAAAGTTAAGTAACTTGCTTGCCTAAGTTCACAGCTATTAAGTGGTAGACTCAGGCCCCCAAACCATAGTCTATCTGATTTATAAAGCTTTTACTTTACCTATTACACAGTGTTCAAGATGCAATTTTGATAAAAATTCTTTCCTGATTCCTGACACTGTATTTTTCAATATCCAAAGCTATATCCAAACTTCTGGATACTATATATCACCTTAACAACTAAGAAATTGAGACTAGTCAGAGGATCAGGCATGTTTAGATAGTGCAGTAGGTTCATATAGGGACATATAGCAGTCATTAGGACAGTGTATATATGGACCTTCATAACTGTGAAATACACTTACTGGTAAAGTGCATTTTCCATCAATCTCTTGTGTCTTTATCATCAATACAATCTATATATATAAAAGCCTAAGTGACCATTACTACCAAATGACCAGAACAACCAGAATGACTGGTTGCTATGATGTGCACTGACCACCAGGGGGCAGACGCTCAACACAAGAGCTTCCCTTTGGTGGTCAGTGTGCTCCCACTGCCAACCTCCTCCATCTGGCCAACCTCCCGCAGTCCCTCCCCCTGGCTAGCCGGCCCCTATCACCCAATCAGGGCCAGGCCCTGGGCTGGGATGGGGAACCAGGGGTGGGTGGTAGTGTATGCGGCCCCTTTCCCAGGGGGGCCAAAGGATGGGTCCTCAAGGCCTGCGGCCAACCTACTGCCCCATCCCTCCCCACAGCCTGCAGGCCCTGATCAGCATTCGCCCACCACAGTGGCAGCAAGGTGGCAAGGGAAGGAGGAGGGGGGAGGCAGGGAACCACAATGGCAGCATCAGTGTCTGGCATCCATTCCTTCTGTGCCCAGCCTGGCACCCATCACCTCCTCTCCCTACCAAACCAGAGCCTTCAGGCCCCAGGCTGGGACGGGGAACCAGGGGTGGGTGGTGGTCGATGTGGCCCATTTCCCAGAGGGTCCCAGGGCTGGCTCCCTCATGGAGCTGGTGGCCAACTTCCTGATGTCCCTCCCTGCACCAGCCTTCCCCCTGGCCGGTAGGCCCCAATTGCCCCAGCCCCAATCGGCCTGGCCCTGATCAGCCCTGATCACCAGCCAGGCCTAGGGACCCCACCCATGCACAAATTTCATGCACCAGGACTCTAGTTATAAATAACGTGTATTCATTCATTTTAAGAATAGAAAAAGTTGCATTTCATTCACATTAAGTCAACAGGAGGGTGGCAGTCATTTACCCAAGGTGTGATTTGACTTGGAGAGAAGGGGCAAACATTTTTCATGTTTGACATTCAGTGGGAAACATGAGTGTAATGAAAGATTTGAACTATCCTTTTTTCAAACTAGATCTAAGGAAATGTTGCATCTAGAATGTTATGAAACATTTGCAATAATTCTGTGTGCATATTTTATACAGATAATATATATGCACAAACAATACCATATGGACAAGCATTATTATGGCAGTTTAAAACAATGTTAATTTCCTAAAAGTAAACCCATACAACTGAAGCTCCACTGATTAAAGGTTGCCAAATACTTATAATTTTAATTGAACTTTACATCACACAGAATGAAATAAGAAAAGAAAAATCAAAGTTTTAGTAAAACTTCAAAGGTCAATAAACTTTCTCTAAATACAATAGATTTCCAATAACTAATGAAGGACATTTTCAGTTCAAAGTTGAAGATCTGTTATGAACTGTATTGCTTATGGCAAGATCTGAACATGTATCCACCCATTATAGGTTTGTCAGGAGGATTGAACAAGCACTTATATTTTGGAATTAGCTAAGACAACTAGCAGTTGAATGAAGGAAATGTTCAAGTGAAATTTTATGACAAGAAATACTTGATGGTTTGATATGACTTCATCTACATCAGAAAAACCGACAGATGTATAGCTATAGATTCCACTGGGGAATTCCTTGCAAACAACGAAAGAGAGAGAGAGAGAGAGAGAGAGAGAGAGAGAGAGAGAGAGAGAGAGAGAGAGAGAGAGAACAAGGTAGTTCTTTACTTTAATGACATTTCTCAGAGTCATTTTGACCACTTTCCTTTGGATAAAACTACATACTCGTTTTCTACATAAAGCTTTTTAAAAGAAGTGGAACTTTTGATGAAGGAATGGTGATTGTATTCTATTCTTAGTTTTTCACTAAGTTCATGATTGAGAGGAAGCTAAATTCAAAAAGACTGAGGTGAATCTGTACAATGCATTTATCTCTTAATTATACAAATAAATAGTATAAACTATTTAAAAAAATAAAGTACCAGAGTAATAGAAAATTTATTTTCTAATTTTATTATTCAGCCTACTCTGAATGCCTATGCACATTAAATAGAAAATATTGCACTCTTTTGGCATTTATCTCTGAGTAAGCTGTGGTCAAGTATGCAAAGAAAACTGAAAAAAAAAGTATGCAAAGACATGTTTGGTTTTGAGGTGGCTTGGAAGGTTCTGCCATAACAAGCTTATGGCAGTTTTTTCCACTTCAAGGGCACAGGGAAGATATCTTATGACTAATGCTACTAGTTCCAGTAAAGGTATTTTCCCTATTTGAACATTATTAGACAGAGATAAGGGGAGGAGCGAACCATATTAGTCTACATATCTGACACACAGTTGATATTCCACCAATGTCTGTTGAATAAATTATTTCAAAACTAGAGGCCCTGTGCATGAAAATTCATGCACTGGAGGGGGGGGGTCCCTCAGCCTGCCTGCCCCCTCTAATAGACTGGGAGCCCTCAGGGGCAGGAGGCGACCCAGTGATCAGGGCAATGTGATGCCCCATCACAACTCTGCTGCTGCCACTGCCGGCAGTGCAAGCCTTGGCTGGCCCTGGTTACCTGAGCCTCGGGCAGCCCTGGGCAGCTGGGCAGCTGCCATTCAAGGCTTGACTCTGCCTCAGGCCAGCCCTGAGTGGCTAGGGTGCTGTGGGGACTGGGGGACTCCAGTGGCAGGTGCGTGGAGCAGCTGGGCCCACCTTGGGGCAGGTCCGGCCTTGTCACACGCCAGCCACCCTGGCAGGGCTGAGGGAACTGGGTGTCACCATCTTGTGGCTGTGGGCGCCACCATCATTGAGGGCAGGACAGTCAATTAGCATGTTCCCTCCTTATTGGTTGTGGGTGCCATCATCTTTGTGACAGCGTGAGGGTCAATTAACATATTCCCTCTTTATTAGATAGGAAAATTTCAGAAGAGAGAATTTATTTCCCTAAATTTTGCATCTTCTGAGTTCAATAAGAAAACTGAGCTAGATGTTCTTACAGAATAGTAAAGTGTCATGTATTAGAGATGGCTAATTTTTTTAAACTAACTGTTGATAGTCTCTTCAGAAATTCCAAATTTGAAAATGACTTTGTATTTCATTCATTTGAGAGCATTAGTATGTGTGTGAAGTCAGTTGTTATCAGCTTATAAATGTAAGATTTTATTTTATTGATTAAGGTATTACAAATGTGTCCTTATCCTCCCATTTAAATATAAGATTTTTATGTAAGCCTTATGGCAACCACAAAGCAAAAACCAATACTAGAAACACAAAAGAAAAAAAGAAAGAAATCTAAGCCTACAACTACAGAAAATTTATGGATTATAGCTAAAGCAGTACTCAGAAGAAAATGTTGAGCAGTAAATATATATATTACAAAGAAGAAAAGTATAAAATCAGTGACCTAAGATTCCAACATAGGAAGGAAGAAAAAAAAATGAAGAAAATTGAGAAGAAAGGAAGTAATAAAAACAGGAGCAGGTATGAAGGAAATAGAAATTAAAAAAAGAGAGAGAACAACAGCAAAGTCAATAATTGTTTGATTAACAATAGCAAGAAAATATCACCCAATAATTCCATTCCTAGGTATTTCACAAAAGTAATGAAAGTATATGTCCACACAAATAGTTGCACAATGATTTTTCATAACAAGCTTATTCATAACTAGAAGCCCAGTGCATGAAATTTGTGCACAGGGGTGTGTGTCCCTCAGCCCAGCCTGCACCCTCTCCAATCTGGGACTCCTTGAGGGATGTCCAACTGCCCGTTTAGGCCCCATCCTACTGGCCTAAAGTCACTATTTGTCACCTGTGTCCCAATCTGAGCTGGGCATGGGAAGCAAAGCAGCCATGGGGGCAGGAGGATGGGGCCTAAACGGGCAGTCGGACATCCCTCTCACAATCCAGGACTGCTGGTTCCCAACTGCTCCCCTGCCTGCCTTCCTGATTACCCCTAACCACTTCTGCTTGCCAGCCTGATCACCCCCTAACCATTGCCCTGCCAGCCTGATTGATGCCTAACTGCTCCCCTGCGAGCCTGATTGCCCTTAACTGCCCTCCCCTGAAGGCCTGGTCACCCTTAATTGCCCTCCCCTGCAAGCCTGGTCACCCCCAACTGCCCTTCCCTGCAGGCCCAGTCACCCCCAACTTCCCTCCTCTGCCAGCCTAGTCACCCCTAACTGCCCTGCCCTGCTGGCCATCTTGTGGTGGCCATCTTGTGTCCACATGGGGGCAGGATCTTTGACCACATGGGGGCAGCCATCTTGTGTGTTGGAGTGATTGTCAATTTGCATATTACTCTTTTATTAGATAGGATAGCCCAAATCTGTAAGTATCCAGTTGTTCATCAACAGAATAGATGAACAAATGGCAATTTGTTTATACTCTAGAATAGTACTGAATGATGAAAAGAAGACATGAAGTTCTGAGTGAAATAAGCCTTATATAAAAGATTACATACTATGTTATACTATCTAATAAAAGAGTAATATGCAAATTGACCATCACTCCAACACACAAGATGGCTGCCCCCATGTGGTCAAAGATGGCCGCCCCCATGTGGACACAAGATGGCAGCCAGAAGATGGCCGGCAGGGGAGGGCAGTTGTGGGCGATCAGACCAGCAGGGGAGGGTAGTTGGGAGGTACCAAGCATGCAAGGGAGGGCAGTTGGGGGCAATCAGGCCTGCAGGGGAGGGCAGTTGGGGGTGACCAGGACAGCAGGGGAGGGCAGTTGGGGGTGACCAGGACAGCAGGGGAGGGCAGTTGGCTGGGACAAGGCCTGCAGAGGAGGACAGTTGAGGGGGGGGGATCCAGGCCTGCAGGGGAGAGCAGTTAGGGGTGACCAGGCCAGCAGAGGAGGGCAGTTGGGGGCAACCAGGACTGCAAGGGAGGACAGTTAGGGGGGACCAGGCCTGCAGGGGAGGGTATTTTGGGGGAACCAGGCCTGCAGGAGAGAGTAGTTGTGGGGGGACCAGGCTTGCAGGGAAGGGCAGTTGGGGGGAACCCAGGCCTGCAGAGGAGGGCAATTGGGGGGGACCAGGCCTACAGGGGAGGGCAGTTGGGGATGATCAGGCCTTCAGAGGAGGACAGTTAGGGGTGACCAGGCTGGCAGGGGAGGGCAGTTAGGGGTGACTAGGTCGACATGGGAAGGCAGTTAGGGGCAATCGGGCCAGCAGGGGAGCAGTTAGGCTGGCAGGGGAGTGGTTAGGAGGTGATCAGGCTGGCAGCCAGAAGTGATTAGGGGCCATCAGACAGGCAGATAGGTGAGCAGTTGGGAGCCAGCAGTTCCGGATTGTGAGAGGGATGTCCGACTGCCCGTTTAGGTCCAATCCTGGTGGATCCGGCCTAAATGGGCAGTCGGACATCCCTTGATGTGTCCCAGATTGGAGAGGGTGAAGGCTGGGCTGAGGGACATAACCCCCCCCCACCACCACCATGCACGAATTTCTTGCACTGGGCCTCTGGTTTATTTTATAATATCCCAAAAGTAAAATGGGTTAATAGATTGGTAAAGTTTGAAAATATGGATAGATATGTGATAAACCATGTACAGTAAAATATTATTGGTTAAACCTAAGTGGTGAATATGTGAGTGGTCACTCTAAAATTCATTCAACTTCACTTTATGCTTGAAAATTCTAAATGTATTTTAATGATTTATCATGTACTAAATTAATATTATGTTGAAAATAATTTCAAATTAATAATGTTCAAAAATAAAAGGGAATACCACGTTTCTTACAAAATTAGAAAGCTTTATCCATATCAATGCAAAAGGCAACACCTTTTTATATTTTTTGCTTGACAAGTACAATTTGTTTTTGTATCTTTCAATTGCAATTTACAGTCAATATTATTTTGTATTGGTTATATTGGTTAGACAATCATATACTTTACAAAGTGTTCCCCCTGATATTTCCAGTACCCACCTGGCACCATACATAGTTATTACTGGTACAATACTAGAGGCCCAGTGCACAAAAGTTGTGCACTTGGGGAGCCCTTGGGGGATGTCAAACTGATGGCTTAGGCCCACTTGTGGACCTAAGCCAGCAGTCAGACATCCTTAGTGTTGTCACAGAGGTGGAAGAGGCTCCTGCCACCACCACTGCGCTCACCAGCAATGAGCCTGGCTTCTGGCTGAGCAGCGCTCCCCCCGTGGGAATGCACTAACAACCAGGGGGCAGCTCCTGCCTTGAGAATCTGTCCCCTGGTGGTCAGTGTGTGTCATAGCGACTGGTTGTTCCACCATTGGGCCAAAACCGGCTCTCCAACATCCCCCGAGGGGTCCCAGTTTGCAAGAAGGCACAAGCCAGGCTGAAGGACCCCACCAATGCACAATTGGGGCCAGGGAGGAACACGGGAGGTTGGCCAGCCAGGGAGGGACCACAGGAGGACTCCAGGGCATGTCCGGCCCATCTTGCTCAGTCCTGATCGGCCAGACCCCAGCAGCAAGATAACTTACTCGTTGGAGCATCTGCCCCATGGTGGTCAGTGCACGGCATAACAAGTGGTTGAGCGGCCTTAGCATATTATTGGCATACTAGAAGCCTGGGTCCCTTGGTGTGTTCTGCAGGGATTGGCCAAAACCAGCAGTCCAACATCCCCCGAGGGATATAGTAGTACATGAAGCGGCAGGCAGTCCAGGGAGGAGCCCAAGCCCAGGCCGGGCACTGCAGCACTCTTGCTCATCTTGGCCCCGCTGTGCCTGCTGCCGCTGATCGACGGGTCAACCGGTCGCTTAGGCTTTTATATATATAGATTACGGTTTGATTGGTTGAATGGATGATTGGACAACCAGAAACTTAGCATATTAGGCTTTTATTATCTAGGATTATTGGCTATATTCCCTATGCTGTACTTTGCATCCCATGACTATTTTGTAACTACCAATCTGTACTTCTTAGTCCCTTCACCTTTTTCACACACTCCCCCATATCCATCCACTCTGGCAACCATCAGTCTTTTCTCTATGAAATCTCCTTCTTTGTCATTTTTCCTAACTTTTTAATTTTTATTGAATTTATTGGGGTGACATTGGTTAATAAAATTATATAGGTTTCAAGTATACAACTCCATAATACATCATCTGTGTATTGTATTGTGTGTTCACCACCCAAAGTCAGATCTCCTTCTGAGGATCTCCTTTTTAAAAGCAGAATAATATTCCATTGTTCATATATACCACAATTTCTTATTTGTCAACAAACATTTAGGTTGTTTTCATGCCTTGGCTAGTGTGAATAATGCTGAGTTGAACATGGAAACATAGATACCTCTTTGAGATTGTGATTTCATTTCCTTTGAGTATGTACCCAGAAGACAAATTACTAGATCATTTGATAGTTGTACTTTTAGATTTTTTATAAACCTCCATACTGTTTTCCATAGTGGTTGCATCAATTTACATTCTCACCAACAGTGCCCAAGAGTTCCCATTTCTCCACATCCTCTTCAACACTTATCTCTTGTCTTTTTTATAATTGCCATCCTAATGGATGTGAAGCGATTTCTCATTGTGGTTTAGATTTGCATTTACCTGATGATTTGTGTTTAGCAACTTTTCATTCATATGTTCTTTCAGAACATAATGCTAAGTGGAATACGTCAGACACAAAAAGAAGAAAAAACTGCATGATCTCACTTACATGTGGAATCTAAAAAAAAAAAAAAATCGAACACATTGAAGCAGAAAATAGAATGGTGGTTACCAGGTGCAGTGATGTGGGAGAAATGGGGAAATGTTGGTCAAAGGTTACAAAGCTACAGTTTTATAAGATGAAAAGTTAGAGATCTAATGTACAACATGATACCTACAGTTAATAACATTATATCGAGTCTTGGAAATTTAAGAGAGTAGGTTTTGGGTATTCTCATCACCCTCAAAAAGTCATAACTATGTGAAGAAATGATATGTTGATTAGCTTTACTGTGGTAATCATTTCACTATGTACATGTATATCAAATATTCATGTTGTGTACCTTAAGTATATATGCTTTTTATTTTTACTTATTTTTATTTTATTATTATTATTATTTTTTAATTGTTTGAAGTATTAAAAATAGTAGTACATATGTCTCCTTTTTTTTTCCCCATTGAGCTCCCTTGGTCACCCCTACCCCCCAGTACATGCCTTTACCTGCCTCCCCTCAGTGTCTTGTATCCATTGGTTATGCTTATATGCATGTGTACAAGTCCTTCGGTTGATCTCTTACAGCCCCCCCACCCCAACCTCCCCTGCCTTCCCGCTATAGTTTGACAGTCTGTTCCATGCTTCTTTGCCTCTGTATCTATTTTTCCCCATTCCTTTCCTTTAAAAAATCTTGCCTCTGCAGACTAGAAATAAACATATAATAACAAAAAATGTTTGAGTCCCAATTTCAACGTCCAACAGTTCTGATTCCCCGTTTCAATGTCAAACAGTTCCTTATGTGTACATGTCAGCAATGATATCTGGATGGTGGGCACATGGTGGCAATGCAGGTCCAACCCTCTCTGGTTTGGTCCTAGGCAAGTGCTGTGTCACACAGCTTCTGACTGCTAGCGTGGCAAGGCGTCGTCAGCGTCTTCCATCTCTGGACTGTTTCTCCTCTTGTCTTCCTGGTTGGAGCAGACCTGTCAATTCCTCTCTGTTGCAGGAATCCACATGGTCTTGGAGTTGTTTTCTGAAAATATACAAACATATTCTCAACCAAGTTAATAAAGGAATCTTTTCTATATAATTGATTTGGGATCCTTTTTATTTTTGCCCAAACGATTTTCCTTTGTCTTATTTAGATACCATGTGTGTTTTTCATGGGTGTCTTGCTGTTAGCATTACAAATGAAAATTAATATTGCAAAGTAAAAATTTTCTAGATGTAATTTACTTATAGGATATTTTTTCTTACATGATATTACCCTACTATCCCCCTTTTTTGATTAATGGAGGCTTTTGTAAATTTTATAATGCAGTCTTGATAACTTTAAATTTTAAGTTTTTGCACAAAAATATGACTGCTTTAGTTTCATTGCATATTCAGGAATTTTACCATGAGATGAACTACCAATAGAAATTTTAGTTACTACTTTAAGAACAGCTTTTTGTCCAGTACAATTAAATTTTCTTGAATATTCACTTATTTGAATTAGCCTATTTAATTTAATCTGAAAACTTGATTATTATTTTACTGTCAAATTTAATACTCTACCAACAATCTTAGTTTACCCTGTAAATATTAGTGGAAAGGATTATTTGCATTCTTGAGTAGGCCCTGAGCATTCCTGGTGCTAGGCTGGATTTAGATATAGGGCAGCTGCTGTCAGCCAAGTCTCTGTCTGTTACCTGGGTCCCAATCTGAGCTGGGCGTGGGAAGCAAAGCAGCCATGGGGGCAGGAGACCTCCCTCAGACGGGGTGAGGGTTCAGGCCCCTGCAAGGTTGGGGGGGTGAGGGTCTGTGCCCCACCTCTGTTGACCCCCTAGTTCTCTCCTGATGGCCCCTCTGCGACTGTGCCTGTCTTAGGTTGTTCCTTCCCTGAGGAATCTTACCCGTCTCTGGCTAACCAGTCATCCTCCGGGGCCAAGCAGGGTGATGTGAGGTTCAGTTCTGTCTCCTTGGTAGCCTATGCCCCCGGGCATAGACTGATGAACAAGAACAGATCCAGAGACTGAGAAATGTCAGTCAGCACGTCATACCTCAGGGAAGGTAGGGGAGGGTGGGGGTAAGGTGGAGAGATCAACCAAGGGACTTGTGTGCATGCATATGAGCCTAATCAATGGACACAGACAACAAGGGAGTGGGGCATAAGTGGGGGGTGGGGGGTTATGAGGGAATAAGGACACATATGTAAAAAATAAAAATTAAAAAAATTATAAAAAAATAAAATATTAAATCTGATCCATACTAGCGGTCACCATAACCTTAAGAGAAATTGTTTCATGTGACAAAGATTTTTAAATTAAACTGTCTGTAGCCCGAAAATTATTTTGGAAGGAAACAAAGAGAAGTTTCCTTCAAAAGTCGTAAGGATTGTAATTGAAAGTCAATATATTTGGCCTCTTGAACTAAAGTAAGTAATTTGTGTTTTTGCCTCCCTGACAGTTTATATAAAGTTACAAAAAGAAATTGACAGCCAGTTGGAAATTGAATTGCCATGGCCTAGAGCAAAAAATATCCTTACATGATATTATTCTACAATGTCATTATAATTTTAGATATTTTACAACAGCATATTGTACAATTATCCCCAAAAAACTTACAAACTAATTCTTTGAATGTTTGGCAGCAATTTTTAAAAAAGGACATGAAAGGATATAATCCCTTTCAGAAGGAATTAAGGCGCTGGGAAGGCACTTGAGCATTCTATATTGGCCCCTCTTGCCTTTTGTGCCAAGAAGGACCCTCTTCTCACAATCCAATTGCCCTCAGCTGTTGCCTGAGCTTTCTGTTCATGCTGAGCCTGAAGCCTAGTGGTGGCTGGTACCATGGATCTGTCTCTCGCCCAATCGTGTGAGCTGGGCCCTCCCTGGAGAAGAAACCTGAGTTCCCCGAGATATATGATCAGTGCTGGGGCCGTGCCAGCAGGCCAGGGGATCCCAAGGCAGGTGCTTTTTATTTTTAAACTAGGGGCCCAGTGGACGAATTTGTGCACCTTGAAAGGAACTATGGGCTGCGAGGCTGAGGCAGGCACAGGGGTGGGTCTTGGCCCATCCTCCATGCCCCCCCCCAGATCCCTCCTGCCACGGCCCCTGGTCCCCTGTCTGCTGGCAGCCCCCACATGCTGATGGCACTGGGCCCGCTCGTACCCACTGGTGGCGTGGAGCGATTGGGGCGAGTGCCAGCAGCAGGTTCGAGTAGTGGCTGCTGCCCCAATCGCCCTCAGGAGCAGGGGGAGTAGGAGAAGCCCTCAGGTACTATCGGGGCTGGCAGCCACTGCTCACACCCATTGACAGTGCCAAGTGATCGGGACCGGTGCCAGGTGCTGGCAGCAGATGCAAGTGGTGGCTCTGGAGCCAGTTGTGGGTGCAAGTGGGCCAGTCGCCAGCAGCGGGTGCGAGAGGCTTCTACCGGCCCTGATCGCCCCACAGGAGCAGGGGATGGTGGAAAAGTGGGTGTGAGTGGGCCTGGTACCAGCAGCAGGTGTGAGCGCTGGGCGGGACCATGGTGCACAGGATCAAAGAATTTTCAGCAACCACCAGAGGTTCATCCCAATGACAGCAACCAGCACCCTGCCTTGGTCTGGCGCCCTCGCTCACCTGCTCAACCATCCTGCTGTGTCAGATGCCCACCACGTTCTGGGCTCTGACGCCTGCTGCCGACACCCACCATGTTCCTCGAGCACCCCATGGTGGTCAGCACACGTCATAGTGACCAGTTGTTTGGTTGTTCTGCAGTTTGGTCTATTTGCATATTAGGGTTTTATATATATAGATATTTTAAAAATTAGAAAGTGTGCTTGAATTAAAAAATTTAAATAAGCTCTATAACACACCATCATTTAATATATTAAACAATTACACATAAGAGTGCTTAAAATAACAAACGTATTAAAGGGAATCCAACATATTAAACATATTAGAGTGGGAGCCTGTGGGGGAATAGAAATGGAGATCAGCAATTAATAGGGGAAATAAATAAGAGAGTTGCCTTGTATAGATTGATGATGAGAGTGTGCCATGAATACCTCAACTCTCTGCACCTAAAGTCCTAGAAAAAAAGAAAAGGAAATAAAGAAAACCTAATGCTTAAGTAATTTCCTGTTCTTTAACATTAGCTATAGACATGGTTTTTTCCTAATGCAAGGTTTGAAAAGAGTTTTAGAATCCAAGTTGACAAATGTATAGTCAAATATTAATGTTATACCTCTAGCCATGTTGTGGCTTATATCTTTTGTGTTACTATAAAATCATATTTTAATTTAATTTTATTCATGATTCTAAAATAACATGTAATATGACCCTAACCTGAATTATAATGTCAAAAATATAGGAATAATTTATGTTACTAATCTGCCAAAGGAAAAAGAAAAAAAAAAAGAAATGGGAGAAGCATCCTAGACATGGATTAAAACAAAGACACTTTTTTTCTTTGCTTTCAAGTCAAATGTGAAAATTAGGGTAAGGTTATTTAGTTTAGCAGTATCTTATGTAACATTTTATAGGAAGACAAGATGTTCTGTTCCTGCTTTTTATTTCATTTGTTTGAGATAATATTTATTTTCCTTTTCTTTTCACATGTATATCCAGATAGACTATTTCTGTTTAGAAACAAAGTTTTAATAGAAATTTTAGAGTAGATCAAGGGTTTCTTTGTGGGCATCAAATTCATAACGGGCATGCTATTTTCACTGTGGGAGTTGCTCTTTTCCTCACAAAGCAGATTTGTCCTAGTAGAGATTCATAGGTGTGTTCATAGGAATGAATCAGCCTTCAGCAAAGTTATTTAGCATGAGGGATAAGTCTAAGGATGCTGTTCTTGCCTGGTCGGCATGGCTCAGTGATTGAGCATCGACCTATGAACTAGGAGGCCATGGTTTGATTCCTGGTCAGGGCACATGCCTGAGTTGAGAAGTTGATCCCCATTGGTGGGCTTGCAGGAGGCAGCCAATCAATGATTCTCTTTCATCATTGTTGTTTCTATCTCTCCCTTCCTCTCCCTTCCTCTCTGAAATCAATAAAAATATATTTTTAAAAAGAATGCTGTTATCAGAGATGTAATATTTCAGACTAAATTTATGCATTTTCTTATATATTTTCCCCATACTGATATGTAATTGTGCCATGTTTTAAAAAGTGATAGCAGGTGAGTGTGCAGCAGATTCCACCATTAATGGTGGGTAAGGGAAAGACTCCCTGCAATTGAGAAAAAAAGAAAAAATTACATCGGTGTTCTCTACTTTCTAACCTACCAAATGGTCTTTTCCTAATAACCCTGGATATTAAAGAAATCATTTCATTTCAGAGACTGAATTAACTGAACAATTTTCTAGCCAAAGCTGTGTAATTTAAATTTAATTCACTGTGTCTGGAACTGCCTTTCTATGACATGCTGTTCAGAGAGTGGTAGGAAGAAACTCAAATATGTCACATTAATCAATTGTATTCCTTAGTATACTTTTTGGTGATGCTTATAACCTTTTTCAGAAAAGAGACTACCTGCTGAAAGAGACAGAATAGTAATCAAGTGAAAACATTAGCTTTACATAACTATCCATTTAGTCTCCCTAACAGTACATGTAACCACTCAGAGGCCAAAGTGCCATGCTGATCTTCCCTAATTCAGAGTGGTCTATACATCACATGGCATCTGTTCTTGCTCAGAATCTCTACTAAAAATACTGAGGTCTTCTTACCTTTAAAAATGACTTGGACAGATTTCAAAAAATAAAGGCACTGAAACTCAATTCATTATATTCAATAGATAAACACCAGTATGTCATATCATAGGCTAGAAAAATGTAATCAGGATGGAGCAGAAAGGATGTTCTTAATGTACAGTAAGAAGCTAGATCAGGCAAATGGGTACTAGATTTATTGGAGTGGTCACTTCATAAGTAAATTAAAAAATAAGGATCTCTTACCCTTTGGGACAGCATGGATGGACTTGGAAATTTATGCTAAGTGAAATAAACCAATCTGCGAAAGACAAATATAACATGATCTCACTTATTTGTGGAATCTAATGAGCAGAATGAATTGACCAACAAAATAAGACCTGAGGGATGGAACAGACTGACATATCTCAATGTGGGTTTGGGGGGACGAGAAGAGATAAACCGAAGAGCTTATATACGCATAAGCATAGCCCATGAACATGGGCAATAGGGTAGTGAAGACCTGGGGGTGGGGGTGACTGGGAGGATGGGCATCAAAAGGGGGGCAGAAAGGGAGATATCTATAATACTATCAACAATAAAAGTTTATTTAAAAAATAAAATAAGAGCAGATGAGAAAAAAAGTATATAAATGTCTAATCACCATGTTGTACACCTGAAACTAATATAATATTATATGTTAACTGTAATCTATAACAATAAAAGTGTAATATGCTAATTAGACTGGACATCTTTCAGGATGAAGCCAGGGCTGTGAGGGAAGCCCGGGTCCCGGCAGCTGGGGGAAGGAAGGCCTACTCGTCCATGAATTTCATGCATTGGGCCTCTAGTTTATATCATTTACGATGTGATTCCCCCACATTGGTACCCACCTGGCACCACACATAGTTATTAAAATATTATTGACTATATTCCCTGTGCTGTACTTTATATTCCTGTGTCTCTTTTGTAACTACCAATTTGTATTTTTAAATTCTTCCCCCCTTTTCACCTAACCTCCTAGACCTTCTTTCCTCTGGCAACCATTAGGCGAGGCGGCTGTATGTTCAGCTGAGAAGTGAGGGGGCTAAACACCACCGTCGCTGGGCTCTGGTAGGTCCGAGGCCCGAGCGTCCACCATGAGAAGGAAAAAATGGAGGGAGTGGCCCAGAGGAAGGGAGGACAATCGAAGGAAATGTGTCTAGACTTTTCCCAGCCCTCTCCCTCTTTGAGAAAGCCCCAGGCCTGGCCACAGTTCTGTCTCCACCTTTTAGTCCCCTGGTCTCCAACCACAGAGGAAAGAAATAAGGAAGGAGTCCGTGCTGCCTCCAGAAAGTATCTATATACCTTATCGGCCGGTCGCATCTGCAGAGGGAGGCCAGACTGCAGCTTAGGCCTGCTCCCCCTGGACATCCCATGAGGGCTCCCAGACTGTGAGGGGGGGCAGGCCGGGCTGAGGGACCCCCCTCCCCCGTGCACGAATTTTCGTGCACTGGGCCTCTAGTTTAATTTATAATATATTTTGATAGAATTTATTATGTTTTCCTTTCTCATGATATTGCTTTAAAATAGATATAGGAAAATCAACACCTCTCAACTGTGCTATGTTCTGTGGAAATTACAAAGGAAATAGGGGTCATAACCCAACCCTGTGGAGGTGCTTAATCTAATAGGGAGATTAGATAAACACAAATAAACACTGGTAATAGAAACACAATTAGCCACAGTTAGCCAAACATGTCCAGGAGAAACACCTCATAATTATAGTTAGAGACAAGATCCCAGCTGTGTAATAGCTCTGTCCTTTGACTCTTGGTATTGAGGACAGAGCCCTAGACTAAAAATCAGAAAACATGGCCCTGGCCAGTGTTCTAAGTGCTTAGAGCATTGGCCAGCCAACCGAAGTGTTTTGGGTTCTATTCCTGGTCAAGGGCACTTATCTTGGTCACAGGTTTGCTCCCAGCCCTGATCAGGGTGTGGGTGGGTGGCAACCAATGATGTGTCTCTCTCACATGGATATTTCTCTCTCTCCCCTTCCCTCCCTCCCTTCCAGTCTCTCTTAAAAATCAATGGAAAAGATATCCTCAGGTGAGGATTAAGAACAACAACAAGAATTAGAAAACACGGATTTTACTTTCAAATCCAGTCAAGTGGTTTCAGTTTCCTAAAAATATACTTTGACATCAGTCCCTTCTCTGTTGACTTCAAAATTTATTATGAGAAATAAGTGATTAAATAGGTGTGAAAGTGCTTTGTAAACTGGAAAGCTATATGCATGTTTGAGGAAATATTTTCTTTGAGGTTCTTATTACTCATGAAGCTCACTTCCACTAGAGAGCTCACACCTCCCATATTGCCAACTTAAATACCAACTCACTTCATCTTCCATCTTTTCAGTGACATCTACATACCAGTCTTTCCATACTCTGAGCTCCTATAGCCACTTATTGTTTACTGTCTTCAAACTGCCTGGCATTATTAGCTTTTTTTATGCATTGTTTTTTCTGCTTTGCCAGACTACAAGCAGTTTGAGATCACTGATTTGTCTAATATAATTTACTAGAGGCCCAGTGCACAAAATTCGTACATGGGGGTGTGTGTCCCTCAGCCCAGCCTGCACCCTCTCCAATCTGGGACCCTCTCACAATCCAGGACTGCTGGCTCCCAAGTGCTCACCTGCCTGCCTGCCTGATTGCCCCTAACCACTTCTGCCTGCTAGCCTGATCACCCCCTAACCACTCCCCTGCCAGCCTGATCGACACCTAACTGCTACCCTGCCAGCCTGATTGCCCTTAACTGCCCTCCCCTGCTGGCCTGGTCAACCCTAACTGCCCTCCCTTGCCAGCCTGGTTGCCCCTAACTGCCCCCCTCTGCCAGCCTGGTCACCCCTAACTGCCCTCCCTGCAGGCCTGGTCCCCCCCAACTGCCCTCCCCTGCAGGCTTGGTCCCTCCCAACTGCCTTTCCCTGCTGGCCTGATCTCCCACAACTGCTCTCCCCTGCAGGTCTGATCACCCACAACTGCCCTCCCCTGCCGGCCATCTTGTGGTGCCCATCTTGTGTCCACATTGAGCAGCCATCTTTGACCACATGGGCACAGCCATCTTGTGTGTTGGAGTGATGAGCAATTTACATATTACCTTCTTATTATATAGGATGTTTTCCACATTGCTTAACATGTTTACTCAACATGAAGTGATTCAATACATATTGGTTGATGAGAGGATGGTTCATTCATTCATTTGGCAAATACAGAATATCTGCTCTTTATCAGGTACTGTAATGTTCTACAAACTGAGGATATAGCACTTACCCTCATGGAATGTACAAAAATAAAGTATGTTTACAAAAATAATCACTCCATGTGGATTTGATTTACAATTAGGAAAAGCCTAATGGGGTACACACTTTTGCTTTGAAACCCATTCCTTTCACATTTTTGCATCACTTGGTCATACATTCAGGTCTCTACTCAAATGTTTCCTCCTCAGGGAAAACATTATTTTTTAAAATATATTTTTTATTGATTTCAGGGAAGAAGGAAGAGGAAGAGAGAAATAGAAACATCAATGATGAGGGAGAATCATTGATTGGCTGCCCCCTGCACGCCCCCTACTGGGGATTAAGCCCACAACCTTGGCATATGCCCTTGACATGAATCAAACCCCGGACCCTTCAGTCCACAGGCTGATGCTCTATACACTGAGCCAAACCAGTTAGGGCTCAGGGAAAACATTTTTGAGCACGTCATCTAAAAGAGCATCCCACTCACTGCAAGTAAACATCATATTAAATTCCCTTCCCTTTTTTTTTAATTTTCTTCAAGTACTAAAACTGCCTACTATGTGCCTAGCATAAGACATTTTACAGTCTCTTTTTCATACGAAGTCTTTGGAGCTTGGTGTGTATTTCACACTGACAGCATATATTAATTTGCACTAGCCACATTTCAAGTGCCCAATACTTACATGCGTTTAGTCCTCATCACATTCCTATGTAGAACTTATTCATTTATTCCTAGGATTTAAATCCACTCCCCACAACTGTAATTTTTCTGTCAGTTTTCATTACCTACTAAGCTCTCCAAAATATTTCATTTTAGGGTCAGTTATTGGGCATTCATTTAGCCATAATGGTTATGTTAGCACTTTCTGCACCAAAAGCAAACTTCTAACCAAGAAACATCTCCTTTTGTCTTTTTCAAAATTAAAAACAAAATAAATAGCAAACCACACCACCATTCCCAAAGAAAACAAAGAAAAACACCTTAGTGAGCATTTATCATTTTATGCATAAATTGTGACATAATTTGATTTTTGCAGCAATACCTCATAAACCATCTTTATAGATTTATTACTTCACATATGTTAACTTATCCAAGAAAATGTGGTTTGCCAAAAATAATAAGGGCACAGAGTTTGTGCAGTCTACACTTTTATGGTTGTCATTGTTTTTGATCAATTAATCATAGAGAGAAGATCTGACAATATGGAGAGTATGTGGAATAATGATGAGCTGAGGAGTCAAGAAAGTTGCAAGCCAACTGAGACTAGTTTGATAAAATCAATCATTTTGAAGAACATTATTTTTTAATTAGTTCAAGTTCCTTGATAGGGTAAAGTTAAAACCTATGGAGAACACAGGGACTATCCATGCTGTGATTCTTGCTGAAAATGTCAAATTTAGCTATAAAGAATTATGACTTAAGAGTGAAATTGATACAAATAAAAGCAGCCACACATGGCGAGCTTTTACAAGAGTAGAAGAATGTTATGTTTATTTCAAGGAAAGATGCCTTATCAATTCTAGGGCTGTCTTCACCTTCAAGTGTTGCATATTTCTGCTGATACTATTGACTCATCATCAGTGCTCACAGTGAGCTATTCAGAAACTTTTGTTTTCCTAGTTCCCTTCATGGCTACTTTTAAGATAACTGACTGGGAGGAAATGTACAATGTGTGAACAAGAAACAAATTATGTTTTTACATAGTTAACAGGCCTATTTGATTTTTGAATCCCAAAAACTTGTCTTCATCAGCACATTGTTCTACTAGTTAATCATACAATGTCTACACTATATAGGGAAAGAGTTTTACTGCTAATGTTAACAATAAGACTTTACACATGCCAGCCTGTGTCCTTCATTATATATTGTTTGTCCAACACAGTTTCGACCATGAAGTTGAGTACTTCTGCTATTTATGTATCATGGAAAGTATGTCATAAACTGTGCAGGATGATAGGACAGAAATTATGTGATATTTTCCTTTAAAATATAATTATTAAATGCCATTTAGATCACTTACATTTTCTTAATATAATGCATTATAATAAAAGAAATATTACACTTTGATATTTTATGATTTGATTTGAGTATGATTTGTTTGCTAAACTAAATATTTTACCTAATGAAAAATAGAAAACCCACCCTGGCCTGTGTACCTCAGTTGGTTGACCATTATCTTATACACCAAAAAGGTGTGTAGGTATCTTAATGGGGATTGCATTGAATCTATAGATTGCTTTGGGTAGTGTGGACATTTTAATTATGTTGATTCTACCAATCCATGAACACAGTATATTCTTCCATTTATTTATGTCTTCTTCTATCTCTTTATTCAGTGTCCTGTAGTTTTCTGAGTAGAAGTCTTTTACTTCCTTAGTTAAGTTTATTCCTAGGTACCTTAATTTTTTTGTTGCAATGGTAAATGGGATTTTTTTTTTCGTTTCTCTGTGAGTTCATTATTGGTGTATACAAAAGCCATAGACTTTTAGGTGTTAATGTTGTATCCTGCCATATTGCCGAATTCATTTATTAAGTCTAGTTGTTTTTTAATGGAGTCTTTAGGATTTTCTATGTACAATATTATGTCATCTACAAATAATGACAGTTTTACTTCTTTTTCAATTTGGATGCCTTTTATTTCTTCTTCTTGTCTGATTGCTATGGCTAGCACTTCCAGTACTATGTCGAACAGGAGTGGTGAACACATGCCCTTTCTTAAACATTTACTGAATCACTGCTTTATACAGACACATCATACCAGCCATTTCATACTCACAGGGCTCATAATTCATCTGTGGAAATGCATATGCAATTAAGAGGATCTTTAAGTTATGAACAAATGGTACAAATTATTCATAAGTGCCAAAAAGTAAAAAAAAGAAAATCCTTACCTTTAATAGAGAAACTTTTCTGAAAAAAAAGTTTGAAGAAATAATGGACATGGATTGTCTATATAAAAGATGCTATACTTTGGGCCTGGAGCTACATAAAGGTCAACTGAAAATTTTATACATTATATCTATGTTCACCATATGAATAAATTCATACATTTGGCATTTTCTTTTTTTTCTGTATGTATAAACAGTTGCAAGTTTAATTATACATATTAAAAGATCCTTTGGCTTAGAAAGTAATAGGTGAGATTATTTCATTATCTACCTAACTATCCATTCCTGCCATTATTTATTTTTATTTCAATTTGAAGCCAAGAATATAGCATTCTTTCTGAAAATTATTTTTATTATTTGTAAGCATTATATTTCTGCAAATTGTTCATGATGGTAGTTGCATTAGTTTCATTCTCTTTTGAGAAGAAAATGAGCAGCTTGGCCAGCTCTTATTGTAACAACTTGAATGTGAAATATATTTCTATGTTTTTAAATAATGGTTTTGTTTATACTGTAGATTTTGATTTTCAGTCAAAACTGTGTATTTGCTGACATTATTAAATGTCTTCAGTATTGTCCATTGACTTCTAAGAAATAATGTTCACAATTATACCAGGGTTTCATTGAAAGTAACATAATAATTAAAAATAGGTTTAAAATATTACTGTTTTTATATGCAGTGTTCATTTACATAAATTATATTGAAGCACTATCATCGCATCCCTCCCCCCCCCCCCATTTTTCTGCTACATTTATGTCAAAAGCCATCTCTAAAGTGGTTATAATTTATTTTTATTGGGTTCCTCTGGTACACACATATACAATTATTGTGACTACAAATGCAATTATTCATACCTGGAAAAATACATATAGTAGTTACTTTATCAACCAAACTGAAGCAGTGAAATTCTATACTATCAGGTGAAAAAATACAAATGGTTATTTGAAACAAATTTTAGAAACAAAACAAAACATTAGAATGATGTGATTTTGTTTTTAGGCCTACTAATTAATTTTCATATGTAGGTGGTAGAATATCAGTTTGATTTACTAACATGTATGCACCCTGGAACATGATTAAAAATTTTTATGTGATTTTATTTTATATAATTTTGTAGGTCTCATTTATGATAAACAGTGAAATATTATTAAAGTTGATAGGCACTGCACTTAGGTATGTTTTCTGATTACAAGTGAAGCATGAGTTATATTTCTAATGTGTTATTGAAATGATCTAGAAAATCATGTATGAATCTATTTTCATGATATTCTGGCAGAGTTAAAGGTCCTCTAAATAGTGGAATCATCTTATTAGACATATGCAGTCTGGAAACTAATTATATATATTTTTATGATGGAGATAAAAGTATTATTATGCTGTTGCTTGGTGTGTAGGTAATCATATTTTTAATGGATGGTGGCTCTACTTTCATCTTTTATGATTGAAGAAACATTTATGATTACAGGAACTTCAACCCTCACCTTTATAAAAATAGAAAATAAAATGACTGTCATTACCAACCATTTATTCAACACTGAGTACCTACTCTTCATAAGAAACTTTTTGTGACACAGAGATGATGAAAACAAGACGATTATCCACAGAAAGGTCCTGGTCTGGTAGGGTGGAAAGATATATGTACTAGTAATTTACTAAAATATTACATGTAAAATAATGAAGTACATATAAAGATCTGGCAATATAGTATATATCACTATTGTTTTGATATAAATGTCTGAATGACAAAACTAACTTTCAAAGTATCAGACTGCCAAATAGAATTTTATTCACAATGCATCGTTTGCTGGGAATGTTTTAAATGAACTGAGTGCCTACTATGAGCAAAGAAATTAGACAACTAATTTACTGTTACCTACAAAAATTTATCTTGCTTTAAAAAGAAAAAAGCCAGACAATCTTATGAATTTCCTGCATTTTCTTTATCCTTCTATAGTGATCAAGCCTATGTTTTCCTTCCTTGCTGCACTTTATCTTTTGCATTTTCCTACCTAATGTTGAGGTTTTATTAAACCCCGTTGATTTAAGCATCTTAACAACTTCAAATTGAGTGAGGAGTATATTGTATATTACCTTTGTTAGGTCTTATTTATACATGATAATCACAGGAATAAGAGCACTATACTATATAATAAAAGGGTAATATGCAAATTGACCAAACAGCATAATGACTGGTTGGCAGGGGGTGAGGCCGGCGAGTGGGCAGTGCCAGGCCAGCCAAGGCAGGTGCCAGCAGGCAGAGGGAGGGGATGGTGATTGGGGGACAGCAGGGTGGTGCCTGTCCCCCGATCAGCCCACCAGGGTCACCTCCCAAAGAGGGAGGCCACCAGTGGGGCAATGGCCGGCCACTCGCTGCTGGCGCCATCCCAATTGGCAAGCTGGTTGCCTCCTGCAGAGGAGTGGGCCTAAGCTATCAGTTAGACATCCCCTTAGGGCTCCTGGACTGTGAGAGGGTGCAGGCTGGGCTGAGGGATCCACTCGAGTGCACAAATTTTCATGCTCCAGGCCTCTAGTTTATAATAAGACCTCGGTGATTTCTGAACAAGTCACCTCTTGTGGCAATAAATTATGACATTAAAAATATAAATATGAAACTATTCCCTAAGAATCATTCAAGAAATCAGTAAGGCAAGCACAATTTTCTTTACAAAAATACTGATTATGAATGGTTTGTCCTAAATATCTATCTTCTCAGCCACTATGCTCCACTGAGTGAAATTTCCATGAAGAGTCAATAATTGATTAGGCAACATAAGAAGGTCTCTGTTAAAGAGCTTCTATCTGTGAGGATGCTTTAAAACTAGTTTCTTAAATCAAATTAGGTAGTCGATATCTGGAATGGGTAAGTTTCAGGGAAAGAAGCAAAAATGTAGCAGTAAAATTATATAAAAGAAGCTGTTTGGGGCACCTATGAGAGAGAATCTGTTTCTTTTACAAAACCCCTGATTTCCTGATTTGAACACTACTATGAGGGAATAATCTCCTTCAATAATTCAGGATGATCTTAAAGGCTCATCAAGGTATTTTACTAAATAAAAGAATACATCACTTAAAATAAAACATGATATTCCCCTGGAAGATAGAAGTGGGTACAGTGTTTCCTTCATATCAGGGAATATAACCAGCAACTTAAACTAATGTCAAGTGTCAGGCTGGGGAGTCTATCCTACATGGAGAACTTTGGCATCACATTAATATAAGCCAATGTAGAGCCAAGAGCTACTATGAAAACAAAATTTCTGTTATATCAGTATCTCACAAGAAACATTATTTACTATGAAACAAAAAACTAAATATTAGGTTACAGATAGAAAGTATGAAAATATTATTTCCCACATATCCTATCTAATAAAAGGGTAATATGCAAATTAACCATCACTCCATCACAAAGATGGTGGCACCCATAGCCACAATTTTGCGGCGCCCAGACCTCTCAGCCCTGCCGGAGTTCCCCAGTCCCGGGGTGGGGGCGGGGTGGCCGCTGAGAGCAGGCAGCGTGAGTGGCTTCCCTGAATGCTTGCTTCATCACCATGGCGATGTGGCAAGTGTTCCACTCCAGCCGCAGAGGGCCTCCAGGAAGCAGGCACAGAGCGGCCTGGGGAGGGGGATGCTTGTGTCATCGCCCCAGCGATGAGGCAAGTGTTCTGCGCCCGGCCATGGATGGGCCTCTGGGCCACAGAGCGCCTCTGGCCAGCGGGCGTGGAGTGGCCAGGGCTCACAAAGAGCTACTGGCACACGGATTCGTGCGCAGGGCTACTAGTAGTTTTCTAAAAATAAATCTATATGGTATATAGTATATTAAATATTGTGCCTACAAAGCATGCCCAACTTATACATAAAGCTTAATAATTACAGGTAACATTTTTTGAGTATGTACTGTAGGCCAGGCACAAAGCTAAGGGAGTAATATGAATTATATCATTAATACTAAAAATAATACCATGAGGAAGAAACTATAATTATTCTCATTTAATTGTTAAGGAAAGAGGCTTAGAAAATTTCCAAGGTCACACAATTATTCAGTGGAGGATCCAAAATTTAACTCATGTTTATCAAACTCTCAGTTATTCTTCCCAATTTTATTGAGATGTAATTGACATATTACATTGTATTAGTTTAAAGTGTACAACATGATTGATATATGTAAATATTGCAAAACAATTACCTCAATAATTTTAGTTAATGTCCATCACCTCACGTAAGTGTGTGTGTATATGTGTGTGTGTACTTTTATGATGAGAACTTTTAAGATATATTCCCTAAGCAACATGCTATTCATTATATCCCCAGGACATGTTTATCTTATAACTGGAAGATTGTACCTTTTGATCACCTTCATCCATTTCCTCAACCCCCTGCCTCTGGCAAACACCAATCTGTTCTGTGTTTCTATGAGTTTGGTTTTTATAGATTTCACATACAGGGTGAGGCAAAAGTAGGTTTACAGCTGTTTGTGTGGAAAATAATGCAATAATTAATAAATAATAATATAAGAATAAACTGTTTAGCCTACTCACAATTATAAACCTACTTTGCCTCACCCTATATATGTGAGATCATATGACATTTGTCTTCCTTTGTTTGACTTGTTTCACTCAGCATAATGCCCTTAAGGTTCATTCATGTTGTATGTTGTCACAAATGGCAAGATTTCCTTCCCTTTTATGGATGATATTATTATTATATATATATATATATATATATATATATATATATATATATATATATACACATACATATAACATTTTCTTTATGCATTCATCCATCTTTGTACACTTAGGTTGTTTCAGTGTCTTGACTATTTTAAATAATGCTGCAATGAACATGAAGGTGCAAATATCTTTTTGAATTAGTGTTTTCATTTCCTTTGGATAAATACCCAGAAGTGGAATTGCTGGATCATATGGCAGTTCAGGCTTTAATTTTTTTTTAATGTTTTTATTTATTTGTTTAGAGAGAGAGGGTAGGAGAGGGAGAGAGAGAGAGAAACATCCATGAGAGAGAATCATGGATCGGCTGCCTCCTGCACGCCCCCTACTGGGGATCGAGGCCGCAACCCGGGCATGTGCCCTGACCGGGAATCGAACCCGGAACCCTTGAGTCCACAAGCTGATGCTCAACCACTGAGCCACGCCGGCTGGGCTAGGCTTTAAGTTTTTGAGGAACCCCCTTACTGCACCAATTTACTTTCCCACCAACAGTGATTCCCTTCTTCCATATCCTTGCCAACACTTGTTATTTCTTGTCTTTTTCATAGTAACTATTCTAGTAAGTATAAGGTAATATTTCATTGTGGTTTTGATTTGTATCTACCTGATGATTGGTGATGTTGAGCACCTTTATATGTACCTGTTGGTTATCTGTATGTCTTCTTTTCATCTCATCTGACCAGTTTTTTAACAAATTGTTTGCTTTTTTGCTATTTAGTTGTATGAGTTATTTTTATATTTTTATATTAACCTCTTATCAGATAGATGGTTTGAAAATATTTTCCCCCATTTTGTAGGTTATTTTTAATTTTTTTGGTTGGTTTAATTTACTGTGCAGAAGGTTTTTACCCAAAATTTTGACCTATAGTCAAAAGTAGACATTCCAGAAGGAATCATAGATATGGCAAGGTGTACCAATTTTGAAATTTTATATTCACAGCCTAATATTTTGGGGGTTAAACTAATCAGGGTTTTTCCCCCAATGAAATATAAATATCCATGAAAAAATTAATAGCTTGGACCTTATCATTCATTTATATGTTAGTATAATTAGATTAATCCATTTCTTTCTTGATAACACCTTTCCTGAATCACGTGAAGGATGAAGAGAGCATGAGGTCAATGAATCATAGGAAGAATTTGATCATGAGCTGGTATAATCAAATGGTGAGGAGTCCACAGAAAATTTTTAAAAATGGGGATGAATCTTGTAAGACAAGGCTCAGCACTAACTTAAATAAACCAAAGCCTAGAAGATTGACTGAATGTTTAACTGTTATTCCAGCTTCTTAGCACAATAAAATAAATCTGTGGTTTTCGCTTTATTTTGGTGATTTATTTGGAGGGGAGGAGCACACAGCAGCACTGTGAGATTATATCACTTTTACTCTTTGTCCCAATATTTCACATTCTTTCCTAATCCTCCTACCTCCCTACTTGTCCTCCATCATATTAGCAGGTCTGGTGGGTGTAATAAATTACCTCCTTGTGAATCATCAAGTTTACTGCGTAGGTCCTGATCCCTGTCATGCTTCCACTGATCATGGCATTGCCTCCTGTGTCCCAGGCAAGCCTGTAAAGCTGGTGTGACAAGTGTCTCAGCAAAGGTTGTTTTAATTTAGAACAAGTTTAATTAAGGCTCTCAGTAGAGAAGCCCCACAGGCCTGCCTAGAAACTTACTAATGTGAAATGCAATTATTGGGATATCATGGGAATCAGAAGCAAGCAAATGGACAAATTTATCTGTCAGGAATTATAACATACCATATAACTAGTGACTACCCAATAAGATTGAGTTTGAATATTAGTAAGGAAGATGATTACTTAACCTAAAGAATCTTGAAAACTAGAGGGAGAAAGTGGAGAATGATTTATAAAAGGATATGGTTTAGGCAACTGAATTATAACATTTTTTGGAAAACGTAATAAAATTAAATTAAATCATTGTTAAACATGTTAATACTGGATCTTAATACTACAAGAAATATATTCAGGTGGGGACAAAGAAGCCCATAACAGGGTATATTTCTTTGATTCTCACAGGGAAGAAAGATGTACTCTACCAAAGTTATGCATGGGAGAAAACTCTACTATGATTATTATAATTGGATTAATTAATTTATGTGGTGGGATCCTCACATGAAGGACCAGATCCTCACATGAAGGACTTCCTTATGCAAATTTGAAAACTTAGCCTCAGTTCTACAGAATAAAGGAACAGACTAACTAGATTTGAAGAATCTTCAATTGTTTTCTCACCACTTGACTAATACAGGCTTATGTGTTTGCTTTCTTAATGTATGCTAGTATATTTTTGCACCTGCCAAAATGAAACATATAAAACAATGCATTCATTCTCAAAATAAAATATTAAAAGGCATCAACTAGATTATCTGTATTAATTTGCATATATTTGTTTTTCAGATCACTGTCCCAGTGAACCTGTTTATCTTTATCTTCCTCACTCTCTGTCAGTATCCTCCTTCTCACCATACTTTCCCTTCCTTGAAGCAAAACATTTGTAAAAGCTGCTTTCAGTATTTCTACAAAATCAGAAGTGGCATTTCCAGATCACCTTTTGTAGTTGTTTGACCTTGCTTCTTTTCTGAACATAAAAGTCTTATTCTCTGTAGAACTGCTGGCAGTATGAGAAACTATCAGTCAATTTTACAGACACTACAAACACTTCAATTCACTACAAAGTTAAGAGTATCATAGTAAATCTCACATTATGGTTTCTATTTTCAAATAATTGACTTAGGAACAAGCATTATTTAGGCCCATCTCTTGCAATCATGGGTGAAAGAACCCAGAATATCAATCTGGGATATTAGAGATCATCATAATGAGTGTCATAGCCTGAATTTTCAGGATCCAGCTTAGGAAGTGTAAAATATTGTCATTCAGCACAGCTGTTGTGTATTTTAGGGGAGACATGGGCATAGTGGGAGAATAATTTTTCTTCCTATAAGTGATATTCTCCCCTATTGTTTATATCAGAAAATATATTTAAATTTTTAAATGTATAATCCAAATCTCAGAGTTGATAAGAATGTGAATTATTTTTTACTTTTTCAAACACTTTAAAAATAATGAGTTTGTGCCCTAGCTGGTTTGTCTCAGTGGATAGAGCAACAGCCTGTGGACTGAAGGGTCCAGGATTTGATTCCAGTCAAGGGCACATGCCTGTGTTGTGGGCTCAATTGCCAGTAGGGGTGTGCAGGAGGCAACCGATCAATGATTCTCTCTCATCATTGATGTTTCTGTCTCTCTCTCCCTCTCCCTTCCTCTCTGAAATCAATAAAAATATATTTGAAAAATATATATTGATTTTGCTAGTTTCTTTTTTTAGAATAAAGATAACTAGTGTGGCCCTAGCTAGTTTGGCTCAGTGGATAGAGCGTCAACCTGCAGACTGAAGGGTACCAGGTTCGATCTGGTCAAGGGCACATGCCTGGGTTGCAGGCTCAATCCCCAGTAGGGGGTCTGCAGGCAGCCAATCAATCATTGTTTCTATCTCTCTCTCCCTTCTTCTCTGAAATCACAAAATTCATGCACGGGGGAGGGAGTGTTCCTCAGCCCGACCTGTACCCTCTCCAATCTGGGACCCCTCAAAGGATGTCCTAATCCCTATAAACCGGCAGTAGGACACCTTCGAGGGGTCCCAGATTGGAGGGGGCAGGTCAGGCTGAGGAACACTCAATATTTTATAAAATGTATTTTATTTTTTAAAACTCAATATTTTTAAAGTGTTTGGAGAGGGTGCGGGCCTAAACCAGCAGTTGGACATCCCTCTCTCAAACAGTTTTACAGACACTACAAACCTGATTGCCCCTAACCACTCTGCTTGCCGGCCTTCTTGCCCCCAACTGCCCCCCGCCGCTGGCCTGCTTGCCCCCAAATGCCCCCCACTAGCCAGATCACCCCCAACTGCCCCCCTGTCAGCCTGCTCACCCCCAACTGTCCCCCTGCTGGCCTGCTCACTCCAAACTGACCCCCGCTGTCCTGATCACCTCCAACTGACCCCCACTGATGGACTGCTTGCCCCCAACTGGCCCCCCTGCTGGTCTGCTTACCCCCAACAGCCCTGCCCCCCACCAGCCTGATCACCCACAACTGCCCTCACCTCTTGGCCTCTAACCACCTCTACCTCGGCCCTGCCACCATAGCTTTGTCCAGAAGAACATCCGGAAGGTCTCCTGGAAGGTCTCCCAGTCTAATTAGCATATTACCCATTTATTAGTATAGATAGAGGCCTGGTGCATGGGTGGGGGCCGGCTGGTTTGCCCTGAAGGGTGTCCTGGATTAGGGTGGGGGTTCCCTTGGGGTATGGGGCGGCCTGGGCGAGGGGCCTGTGGTGGTTTGCAGGCCAGCCACAGCCCCCACCGACCCAAGCTCCCAGCCCCACCTTTTTTTCTTTGCTTTTTTTCAGCACCTCCTTGAGCGGAGGCCAAGTCCAGCTGGAAGCAGGTATCTGGGATTTATTTATCTTCTATAATTGAAACTTTGTAGCCTTGAGTGGAGGCCAGGGCCAGCTGGAAGCCTAGGTTGCCCCTGGCAACTCAGGCTCCCAGCGCCTCCTTGAGCAGAGGCCAGGGCTGGCTGGAAGCAGGTATCTGGGATTTATTTATCTTCTACAATTGAAACTTTGTAGCCTTGAGCGGAGGCCAGGGCCGGCCAGGGCGGGCGGGAAACTTGGCTTCCTCCATCACCGGGGGCAACCCAAGCCTCCTGCTCGCTCTAGCTCTGTGGCTGCCACCATCTTGGTTGGGTTAATTTGCATACTCGCTCCTGATTTGCTGGTGGGCGTGGCTTGTGGGTGTAGCAGAGGTACGGTCAATTTGCATGTTTCTCTTTTATTAGATAGGGGGTAGAGAGAGAGAGAGAGAGAGAGAGAGAGAGAACTAGTGTGGATAGTTTTCAACTAAGTCCATGCATAAAACAACGATTATCAGTCTATTCCTATAACATTCAAGGTTACCTTTTTTATAAACTTAAAAAGTAAATTACATGTGATAGCATTTCTTTTCTATCTGAGTATATATTTAGTATACAAGAAAGAACTTGGTTATTTCTATGACACAGAACATATTAAATAGGTTTATGTTATATATGTATCACCATCTTCTTAGCCATGAAACTAAAAAATGCAGCATACATGTGGATGTGCATACACATGTGTGCACACACATGAAATACAATTCAAATATCTGCTTATGCATCATCCTCCAAGAAAAATAGCCTCTCCCTGCAGCTATCAGACTATTATATCACATTCTCTCTGGCATTCCTCTACATTGTTTGAATGGTTTATCCATTTTTATACCTCTATTTTATTCTCTCCACTTAAAATACCTTTCATATCACTCCAAACCTCATTTTAAACTAGCAAATGTATTTATTTTTAAAGCAGAGTTTATATAATTTATCTTCTGAAGAGCCTTCTCAATTCCCATCCACATTAACAGAATTAATCCACTGTACACCATGACCTATGTTATTGGACAGAGGGGAAGAGGAGTGCCACTCTCTATTTCATCAGTTATCACATGGTTATTATTTATTTTTGTATCTGTCACCTCAACTACAACATGAGCATCATGATTGTAGACATGATTTTGTTCATGTTATATTTTCACTACCAATTGAAAACCCTGACCCAGAGTAGGTATCTAATAAAAGTTAAATAAATTAATGAATGGGAAACTGAATGCTACATTGCTTCAGTGAGTAAAATTAATAGTCTTTTAAGCAAATCATGGTTTAAAGGGAAATATTTATTGAAGAAAAAAGCCATGTCTATTTCAAAGGCATATCTAAGTAACCTTGCCATTTTCTCTACTTTAAGTGTTATTTGTGCCCTTGTGACTATTAATGCAACATATAGTATAACAAGCAGAGAAAGTTTACTTGCTAACTGTGCTTAGAAACAGCTGGCACATATATAGCTAGTGATTTTGAATAATTTGGATTTAGCAATAATATTGTGAATTAATTTTTATCAAGTGCAGCTTTCTTTCAACATGTATTATTTTCATGCACACTGTGTACCAGTCAGTACTACTTAGGTATCTTAATATATTCTACATATATAAAAGCCTAAGTGACCAAATTACTGAACAACTGGTCGACCGGTCAACCGGTCACTATGATGCACACTGACCACCAGAGGTCAGATGCTCAATACAGGAGCTGTCCCCTGATAGTCAGTGTGCTCCCACAGCGGGAGTGCCATTCAGCTGACCGACCCCTCCTGGCGGCCCACCAGCCCAGCTGCAGCCACTCAATCCCTCAGTAGTCCTGCAGATCCAATTTCCAGAGAACAGGCCAGGCACCGATGGATCAGTGTTGCCAGCATGACCCAAACAATGCCACCAGCCTCTTGGAAGTCGGCCTCAGGCCCCACAACCACTTCCCCTCCCTACATGCTACACAAGGAAGAAACGATGTAAAAGCAGCTGCCAGGTGGCTCCTGAAAACTAGCACAAATGTCAGTAGGAAGGATCCGGATCCAAGGCTGACAAGTGTGTCCCACTGCCCACCCGGAGGGCCGATCACATCCCGCCCCCAACCTCAGGACAGGCACAAGATGCAGGGCTCATGGCTGGCGATTGCCGCTGTGGTGGTGCGAGCGAGCCTCTCCCCATCAGGACTGACTGAGTGCAAGCCCACAGCAGGTGCAGTGGGGCCAGGATGAGCGGGAGCAGCAGGCAGGAGTGGCAGGCAGCATTGGACTGCCGGTTTCAGCCCAATCCCCGTAGGCCATGCCAAGGGACCTCACCTATGCAAGTATTCATGCACCGAGCCTCTAGTCTATATTTATAAAAGCCTCAGCAACCATGATGAACAAATGACCGGAATTACTGGCCAGTAGCTATGATGTGCACTGACTCAGACCCTGCTGCTGGGGCCCTGACAGCCCTGAATCTGGTTCACCTGCACCCTGGACCCAGACAGGAGGGAGGAGGGAGCCCAATTCTGTGCAGAATTGGCTGTTGGTTAGCTTACTGCTGGGGCCAACCTCCCACAATCCCTCCCCCCAGCAAGCCAGCCCCCCACCCCCAATTGGCCCCAATCGCTGGCCAGGCCAAGGGACCATACCAGTGCATAAATTGGCCTCTAGTGTTAAAATAAACTCACTAGCCCAACCAGCATGGCTCGATGGTTGAGTGTTGACCCATGAACCAGGAGGTCATGGTTCAATTCCCAGTCAGAGTACATGCCTGGTTTGCAGGCTCAATCCTCAGTGTGGGAAATGCAGGAGGCAGCAGATCTGTGTCACTCTAAATTGATGTCTCTCTCTCTCTCTCTCTCTCTCTCTCTCTCTCTCTCTCTCTCCCTTTCCTCTCTGAAATCAATAAAAATATATTTAAAGATATAAACTCACCAATTTTTCCTGTAAGTAATTTGAAATTAGATTATGACTTAAACATTATATCCCAAAGATATATAGAATGTACCCTGAGCTAAAACACTGGAAGATATTTGAACACAGGACTTTTTAAAAGGTAGCAATGAGTAGCAATAATCAGGATCCTAAAAGAGAAGGATCTTCTTCAAAATTTGGGGGACAGAGCTGGCATTGGAGAAGATTTCTAAATGAAAATGTGCTGTCTGATGAGCTGATGTGTAGACAAAAGAATAACAGTGTGTTGTCCAGTAGATTCTCCTCCAGCAGCCTGGGGAGGGCATCAAGTGATTCCAAAACACAGGCAAGCCTTCTGCTTCAGAAAGAGTGACTAGCTCTCTATTTCCAAAAGCACATGGGGGGAGGTATGGCATGAATGGCTGATATTTAAGAAAATAATGCTTGATTCTAATCCAGAACATAGAAGAAATCGTTCAAAATCAATTTATTCTTTTTAAAGTTTAACCTCCCAAGTGCTGCCACTGTCAGGATCTTTCTTGAATAATCTGCCTTGGGGCTGCTGCAGTGTTTTCATCCATCCTTTTTGTAAAAAGAAAAAAAAATTAGTAAGGCACTTTTGTCTGAGTGCTTCTCCTTTGGGTCATGGTAGTGATGCTTCTTCCTTCTTGTTCTTTCTTAAAAATAAATAAGTAAAAGATCTTTCTATACAGCAACTTCTCACTCCCCAGTATACACCAAGGTTCCTGTTAATGAAAATTGATTTTTGTGTAGGTTACATAGGAGAGTCATGTACTTCCCGGCATACAGTGAGTCATTTCAGAGTATAGCCTCAGAGAGAGATTCATCTCTAGACGTGTGCATAGAATTACATGGAAATGCTAATGGGGGACTTGAAATGCTAGCAGGTGTACCTCACTCAAACTGAATGTGATTCACCAACACCTTCCTGCATTATCACCTGCTCCTCCTCCCCACAAACACACACACACATATTAACTATGTTCCTGGGCAGAGGGAGTCTAAAGATTAATTGTATTCACTTGCACAATTTCAAAAAACTCAATTTCCACAAGCCAAATGTGTGAAGAGAATAAGAATAAATAATGTCTGGCTGTTTTGACACCTCTGACATCCTGCTGTTCTTGTTTTGACATGAAAAAGTAGATCATATTTGTAGTGCTCATTACCCCAATTAACAGCAGATAATCTTGGTAACAGAGGATTTATTGTTTTACACACAACACAAAGTATTAAGACCTAATACTCTAAGGCAAGGCCCATATGTGGCATCTTTTTTAAAAAATATATTTTATTGTTTGTTTGTTTTTTTACAGAGAGAAAGGGAGAGAGATAGAGAGTTAGAAACATCGATGAGAGAGAAACATCGATCAGCTGCCTTCCCCACACCTCCCACTGGGGATGTGCCCGCAACCAAGGTACATGCCCTCAACCGAAATCAAACCTGGGACCCTTCAGTCTGCAGGCCAACGCTCTATCCACTGAGCCAAATCGGTCAGGCCATATGTGGCATCTTGTATGAAAACCTCATTCCATTGATGTTATCCACCAACATGGACCAATGAGATCCCATGGGAAGATTATGTGCTTGTTTCCTATGATAATGAAAAAGCTGATGTGCTATATGTTTTATATATACTAAAATGCAAAATATTATTATGTATTTTAATTATTGATTTGATATATTTTAATTATGTGTTTGCAAGAACATAAACATACTTGGGCAGGGATTTCTCTTTCCGCCTGTGAATCCCTACAACCCCAGTGTCTACAAGAGTGTTGGCATATAGTGGTTGCTAAAAATAAAAATTTTTGAATGAATGAAGGCATAAATAAATGGAAATATCTTTGCTTGAAATCAGTAACATTCAAATCATAAGACCTATCCTTTTTTCACCCTTAGCATTCACAGCAACTTCAAATATCAGATTTGAAGTAGGAATGTTTCTTTATCCTGAACAGCTATTTTGCTATCCCAACACATTTTATTTAGTCTCAACTTTATGCTTTTGTATATTCCACCCCCACCCTTTGATCTTCTTCACTCTTCCATCTCTACCAATCTATGTGTTTTCTTCCCTTAAAAATCTGCCTCAATAGTCTAGCCCTCTAATCATTCTTCCTTACATCTTCCCTGTGTATCCTCACAATCTGTCTATTCTATGTTTCACTTTTTTATACTAAAAATGGTAGATGGTTTGATAAAAATTCAATCATAATTCATTAATCATTACCAGCTAAATAGGAAAGCCCTTAAAGAGGAAGAATCAGTATTTTTTGCATAACAACACTTTAGTTTTACACCTGGTAGCACTTATCACCAGGTGTAATTCCCACCCCTTTATATTAGTTTTTCCCCCCCTTTTCTTTCCTTCCTAGTATCTACCCTTTCTTCCTGTTCTGCATTTTTTCTGGTTTCTTTTTTTCATTCCCTCTGCTTACTTCTCACCCTTCCTCCTCATAACATGACATGCTTTGAAACATGTCAAAATGTTTTTAAAATGTACTTCAAAAATAAAATTTACTTTTTCCCAGTAAAGATGTAATGCATTTTCATTATGTAAACGTGGAAAGCACATGAAATATAAACATTACTGATAGTTTTACTATTGGCAACATTTTGGATTATTTCTTCCAAATATTTATTGTAATGTTAAAAACGAACAAAAACAGTTGAAGTCATATTCTGTCTATGTGAATTTTGCCTGGGAGTGTGAAAGGATTTTTTCAAAGTAAAAATTGCCATTATTGCTTCCTAACATTTTAAAGTGTGCATGTCCAAAGCCTTTCTATTTACAGTATCTTAAGTATAAATTAGAGGGCAGCACTTTTTCATAAAATAATAAAGTTTATTTCATAAATAATAAAAACTGAAAGCTACCAATAAAATCCCCTAATTTTTTTCTTAAATAAATTATATGCACTATTTAATCAAAATTTAAGTATTCTTTTTGCATGGCTTTGAGGGAAGAAGGGGAAGGTAAGGGTGTGACTTACATAATGCCAAATGTTGATAATGGATCATTCCTTGTATTTTCTAAGCCAGTTTACATTTTATGCTAACATCAGGATGCCACATTTTCTTTAGAATTAATGGGTCTTTTTAAATAAAGTAAATAGTAAAATATCCTAATTGTTCTTCCCACAAAGATAGGCTTTTTCTGTGTGAGGCAGTCTTTTGATATATAGGTAATTTTTTTCAAGGTATATATAGAGAGAATTCAGTAATAGCTGTATTGGTTGCTTAGAGTATGGCTACTCACTGAGGTCTGACAAAGAAGGTCACCATGAGGTAAGTCTGAAATAACATTATATTTTATTTAGTGCAGCTGACCTAGAAGACTTTTAAAAGCAGAGTATATGTCCCTATATCAGTGGTTAGGTGATTCATTAAAGAAAAACTTATTCCTCATTTCAGTTTAATATCATCTTCTGGAGGATTGTCCCTTATTTGACCCCCCTATCAGAACTTTTCTTCCATCAGAAGACCTAAATAGGGTTTGGGACATAATGATGAACTCTTCATTTTAGTAACTGGTTACCGTGCCTCTTTGTCTTTAGACTATAATTCTATTTCTCAGCTTCTATATTTTGGTTCAATGAGTTATTGAGCTTCATGCTCTCTTGCTCATATCCTGTTATAGACTTTTATTTTCTTGAACAAAGCAGTTAACACAAACAGTTTTGGGATTTTTTTTTCCAGACATTCCTTCCAACTTCCAACTATATCAGAAAATATCTTTACTTTTGCCTTAGTATTTCTTGAAGATTGTGGCTTTAAATGTCTGCAGGGCACTAAAGCTTACTTTTATAGACAAAGGATATTTGGAAGGCAGATCATCTTCAGCTGGTTTTGAATAAAAGTTGTAGCTACAGACCCAAGATCAATATAGGAACAGGTTATCTGAAGGCTTATGAAACCAACAGATAGGGGCCAACTTATTTTATAACTTCCTTCACTAGAACCCCAGGACCAAGTGAAGTTTTAGATTTGAAATTTTCAAACACGTCTTTTTAAGAGTTTCTTCAAATAAAGAAAAATTGATCTTTCCATTTTACACTCCACAATGAAAGACTTTAAAATAAAGTCCCAAGTCATTAATGACCTAATAGTTCAATTTCTTCTTGCTTTCCAGAAACTCATATTTCAGCCAACTGTCACATGATTTTCCATATAGGTATATGAATCATGAAATAATGAAAACTGGAAGATACCAATAAAACCCTTTAAATAAATCTAGAGCTCATCACTATCTATCATATTGATTGTAATCATTGGGAACCTTGAAGGAACTGCTCCCATTTGAACTGCACAGTACTGGTCATGCTCCAGAGAGCATGCAACTGCAAATATGCTTATGATGCAATCTTAATAGCAGCGGGGTAGGGATGCTATATATGTGATACTGGACAATATACCTAAATGATTGAAGTTTATAATATCAAATTGCACCAAACTATAAACAAAATTTGGATGTAGATGTCATTTGTTTTTGTTATTTTCTATACAGATGTCTGATTATACTTAAGTTTCCAAGTACCCCTTTTCTAAGAATATTCCTTGCCAAACGTGCTAAAATGAATAAATAATATTCCTTCTTCATCTGAAATATTTGTACTTACCATGTGAATTTGGTCTGGAAATATAAGGCATAACACATGCATCACTGCTTTTGGTCCCCATCAGCGGGGTGAGTCAGGGTGAGTTTGCTATTTGTGCCACTAAGTATAGGAAACACTTGCACCGAGGAGTTTATTTATTTATAGTCAGTCTGCACTTTACGGGCAGTGAAGAGTCCATTGAAAATCTCTGTAACTGGTGCATTATTCAGTAACTAGCTCCCTTTCTATCTTGTAGTTATTGTCTATTTATAATAGCATTGGATTTTTAGCTCCATTTTTCAAAAATAATAACACTTTGAAAATTTAATAATGACTAATACAATGTCCTGACATTACACAGATTGTATCATATTGCATTTAAACATATATATTTCAGAGGGATCATAGATGGCAGCAGAGGAAGTGGTTACATTCACCTCATCCCAGGACCAAACTGGAATTACAACTAAAATATAGAACAATCAACCCGAATAACAAGCTGAACAGAAGTTTTATAAGCAAGGATTTATAGAAGAAGCCACATGGAAACTGGTAGGACTGGCAGAAACACAAAATGGACTGGCCCCACTCCCACAGGTAGCAGCTCAGATTGGAGGGATATCTCAGATGCAAAGGTTCTCTGAGGAGCAGGGGTCTCAACCGCACACCAGGCTCCCCAGCACAAAGCATGAGAGCTAAGAATAGGCATCGACATAACAGCTGGTTGTGAGAATCATTGGGGATTCTGTTTACCAGAGAGAGACCTGAGTCTGCTAGAAATATAGGCACCATCTTAAAAGATCACTGCACAAAATCTCGCTCCCAGACACTCACCCTGGGCTCCAGTGGAGGCAGGATGCAGCAGACTAGAGTCATGTGAGGATATACTGAGGACTATCATTCTGTAAAGAGACAGCCACCAGGACCCCAGTGCTGAGTCCCTCTTTACAATGCAGACACTATCATTCTTGGGTGAAGCACTCCCCTCCATATAGCATCAGTCTGGGGGAATGCAATAGCCCCACTCTCTGGACTCCCTGTTGTGCCACCCAGCAGAGCTCACTCCATGCTGAGGAGTCTGCTGCCTGGGCTGGGGTGTAGACATTCTAACAAATTCAGGTGTCAGTGACAGAATGGTGTGGTTTTGGAGCAGGGTCTGTTCCCCACACTTTGCCATGAACCTTGTTGGCCTCCACTTCTTGGATGATACACTAGCCCACCCTCTAGGGTCCCAGTGACCTTACCTTCCCAATTCCTGGTGGCCCCACCCTGCCAAGATCTAGGCAGAATCCTTGAAAAACTGAGTTGTGTGGCTCTGAAGCTGGAACCACTACTCACACTTACCCCCAAGCCTGACTGGCACCACCCCTTCCAAGAGATCCACTAGCCCCATCCTCCAGAGACCAGGCAGCCCCACCCTACATATCTCAGCCTCCTGGCAGAATCTTAGAATGAGTTGTGTGACTCTATGATGGGATCATTTTTCCCATTGCATGCCTGACCATGCAGAGCCCTCCCTTCACACAGACAAATCTGGGTCTGTTTTGTCCTGATAAAATCTGCCAGCCTCACCCTAATGATTCTCTGAGACCCTGCCCCACCACAAAGGTGAATGAGCACATAGAAGGAAGCAGCTACACTTGGTATACCCTGGGATATTTGTTGAGTGGCCTCAGAACCAGTACTGGCATTGAATTTGAACCTATATCAATCTGGTAAACACCACTCACCCCTCCTGGATGAATTACTGAGAACCTAACCTCATTTGACTCAAAGTACTGCCAGAGGCTATTTCAGTGATTGAGCCTTAGAGGCAGACAGCAGACAGAGGCGGGCAGAGGTGGATCTTGGAGTGCCTTGGGACTTTTGCTGATCTGCCCCCAGGCCTGGTGCGGCAGTATCTGACTTGTCCTGCACCAGTCCTTCCTAAGAGGCTCCACAACCAATACAACTAGTGACCAGCTTCAGATATCAGAGCAGGATCCAATTAGCTTCACAAGTGGCACATCCAAAGGGAGATCTCAGCAGACTCCAGACCCTGCTGAGGAAAATTCCATGTGGTCAGCACCTGCACTTCACCTCATCACTGTGGTATGGGTCAATCTTCTCAGTGAACCAGCACAAGGGTTGATCCCACACACAGATGGGTCAATAGCAATAAAGACTCAATTAAAGTGGAAGGGCCCACATAACCCACTAAAAGAATATTCCTGGAGCACCCAGCTCAGGTGATCAAGGAGAGTGTGCCACTGGTTTCCACTGGACACCTACTACATAAGGCCATCCCACCAAGACTTGGAGTCACAGCAGATCTACTAATATATAGAAACAAACACAAAAAGGCAGCTAAAACTTTGAGACAAAGAAATATGCCCCAAATGAAAGAACAGGAGAAATCTCCAGAAATCAGTTGCATTTGTATACACCAATTATGAACTATCAGAATAGGGAATTAAGAAAACAATCCCATTTACAAATGCATAAAAAAACAACATAAAAATAAATTTAACCAAGAAGGTAAAAGACCTGTACTCAGAAAATTACAAAAAAACTGAAGAAAGAAATGGAAGAAGATACCTATAAGTGGAAGGTTGTACCTTATTCATGGATAGGAAGAATTGACATAATTAAAATGTCCATATGACCTAAAGCAATCTATAGATTCAATGCAATTCCTATCAAGATACCAATAGCATATTTCACAGCACTACAATGAATATCCAAAAATTTTATATATGTAATCATAAAGTACCCAAATTGCCACAGCAATCTTGATAAAGAAGAACAAAGTTGGAGGAATCACGCTACCTGATATCAAACTACATGATGAAGTTATAGTAATTAAAAAAGTATGGTACTGTCATAAAAATAGACACAGAGAACAAAGGAACAGAATAGAGAGCCCAGAAATAATCCCATGCCTATATGGACAATTAATATATGACAAAAGAGGCAAGAATAGACAATGGGATAAAGAAAGTCTATTCAATAAATGGTGTTGGGAAAATTGGACAGATACATTCTACAAATGACACTAGACCACCTTTTTACACAATATACTATACTACTAGTAAAATGGCATGGTATGGACAAAAAATAAACATATAAATCAAAGGAACTGAATAGAAAGCCTAAAAATAAACCCATACTTTAATTAATATTTGACAAAGAAAGCAAAAACATAAACTGTGGTAAAGATAGTCTATTCAATAACTGGTATTGAAAAAATTGGACAGATATGTGCTAAAAATGAAACTAAACCACTTTCTTACTTCATGTACAAGAATAAACTCAAAATGAATTAAAGACTTAAATGTTAAACTGGAAGGCAGAAAAATACTAGAAGAAAACATAAGCAGTAAAATGTAGGACATTTATCATAGAAATATTTTTTTCTGATATATCTTCTCGGGCAAGGAAAACAAAACAAAAAAAAAATAAACAAATGGGACTACATCAAACTAAAAAAGTTCAGCACAGAAAAAAACAAAAAAAAAAAACAAACAAACAAAACCACCATCAACAAAATGAAAAGGGGACCCACTGTATGGGAGAACATATTCACCAATGATACAGCTGATAAGGGTTAATATCCTAAGTTTATAAAGAACTTATATAGAGGAGAAACCAAGATGGCGGCATAGGTAAACACCTAAACTGCTGCCTCGCACAACAATTTCAAAACTACAACTAAAAGACAAAACGGACATCATCCAGAACCACAGGAAGACTGGCTGAGTGGAAATTCTACAACTAGAAGGAAAGAGAAAAGCACACTGAGACTCAGAGGAGCTGCAGATGGCAGAGGTACGGAGATGCGCACATGGAGAGGGCTGGCAACTGAATACGTGGCTGGCTTTCTCAAGCAGGAGGGAGACAAAAGCTCCTGAATGCTCTGAACTCCAGTTCTGGGAGAGACTCTGGGGACCCAGACTCATTCGGGGAAAAACTGGACTGTCTGGCAGTGGGCGGAACTCAAGGGCAGCTTTCTCTCAGAGGTGCTTGCAGCAATTACCGCGAGACACTGAGACCCAGGGGCCTCTTAAGGCAGGGCTGACAGGAAGCCATTGCTGTCTGTTCTGCCCTGAGACTCCGCCCCATCCAAGCTGAGCACAGAGGCTTTTGCAAGTCTTGTCTCATAAGGGTGTCTCCAGCACAGAAGTTCTCCCAGCGTAGACACAGCTGATCCTCATAGTCAATTGGCCTGAAGGTCAATTCCTCCCAGTGATACCAACAACAATCAAGGCTTAACTACAACAAGACTGTGCACACAGCCCACAAAGGGGTGCACCAAGAGTGTCCACCTCAGGTAACTAGGGAGGCTGAGCCACTGGGCCCTATAGGACACCTAGCACACAAAGCCACTCTATCAACTCAGAGAAGCAGCCAAAATGCAGAGACAAAGAAACAGGTCACAAATGACAGAAATGGAGGAAAGCAAACTACTGGATATAGAGTTCAAAACCACAGTTATAAGGTTTTTCAAGAATTTTCTAGAAACTGCCAATAAATTTAGTGAGACCCTCGAGGATATGAAAAAGGACCAACTAGAAATTAAGCATACACAAACTGAAATAAAAAATATTATACAGAGATCCAACAGCAGACTAGAGGATTGCAAGAATCAAGTCAAAGATTTGAAATACAAAGAAGCAAAAAACACCCGACCTGAAAAGAAAAAAGAATCCAAAAATATGAAGATAGTGTCAGGAGCCTCTGGGACAACTTCAAGTGTACCAACATCAGAATTATGGGGGTGCCAGAAGAAGAGAGAGAGCAAGATACTGAAAACCTATTTGAAGAAATAATGACAGAAAACTTCCCCCACCTGGTAAAAGAAATAGGCTTACAAGTCCAGGAAGCACAGAGATCCCCAAACAAAAGGAATCCAAAGAGGACCACACCAAGACACATCATAATTAAAATGCCAAGAGCAAAAGACAAAGAGAGAATATTAAAAGCAGCAAGAGAAAAACAGTTAGTTACCTACAAGGGAGCACCCATATGATTGTCAGCTGATTTCTCAACAGAAACTATGCAGGCCAGAAGGGAGTGGCAAGAAATATTCAAAGTGATGAATAGCAAGAACCTACAACCAAGATTACTCTACCCAGCAAAGCTATCATTCAGACTTGAAGGTCAGATAAAGAGCTTCACAGATAAGAAAATGCTAAAGGAGTTCATCACCACCAAACCGGTATTATATGAAATGCTGAAAGGTATTCTTTAAGAAGAGGAAGAAGAAGAAAAAGGTAAAGATAAAAATTATGAACAGCAAATACATATCTATCAACAAGTGAATCTAAAAATCAAGTGAATAAAAAATCTGATGAACAGAATAAACTGGTGAATATAATAGATTCAGGGGCATAGAAAGGGAGTGGAATGACAATTCTCGGGGGGAAAGGGGCGTGGGGGGTACGGGAAGAGACTGGACAAAAATCGTACACCTATGGATGAGGACATTCGGGGGTGAGGGTAAGGGCAGAGGGTGGGGTGGGAACCGGGTAGAGGGGAGCTATGGGGGGAAAAAAGAGGAACAATTGTAATAATCTGAACAATAAAGATTTATTAAATAAAAAAATAAAATAAAATAAAATAAGAACTTATATAACTTAACACCAAAAAAAAAAAAAACTCACAAACAATTCAATTAAAAAATGGTCAAAGGATCTAATACACATTTCTCCAAAGAGGGCATACAGATGGTCAACAGACATATGAAAATATGCTCAATAACACTAATCATCAGAGAAATGCAAATTAAAACCACAATGAGATATTACCCCATACCTGTCAGAATGGCTGTCATCAATAAATCCACAAATGGCAAGAGTTGGAGATGATGTGAAGAAAAGGGAAGCCTCATGCACAGTTGATGGGAATAGAAATCAGTGCAGCCACTGTTAAAAGCAGTATGAAGTTAACTCAATAAATTAAAAATGGAACTGCCATATGACCCAGTGATTCCACTTCTGGGAATATATCCAAAGAAATCAGAAACACTGATTCTAAACAATATATGCACCCCTATATTCATTGCGGCATTACTTAAAATAATCAAGATCTAGAAACAGATCAAGTGCCCATCAGTAGACAAAACAGTTGTGGTATATTTACACAATGGAATACTACTTTGTTGTAACCAAAAAGAAAATCTTACCTTTTGTGAAAGCATGGATGGACCTGGAGAGTATTATAAAGTGAAATAAGTTGTCAAAGAAAGACAAATACCATATGATTTCACTTATATGTGGAATCTAATAAACAAAATACACTAACAAATAAAATAGAAACAGACTCATAGATACAGAGAACAAGCTGACAAATGTCAGAGGGGAGGGGATGTTGCGGCCTGGGGGAAAAAGGTGATGGGATTAAGTCAAAAAAAGAAGGAAAAAAAATAACTCACAGACAGAAGACAGAAAACAGTATGGTTATTATCAGAGAGAAAGGGTGGTGTACATTCTAAACAATTTTCCTTCTACCCAGGAATGAATGCCCATTCTTTGTATACAGCATTTCATTTCCAAACCGAAGTGTACCAAAAAGAAAACTATGATGAAATGATTATATAAAAATCAACACATAATGCTTATGAACATGGCTCTCAAATTCTGAAATTCTGAAATATTACATGCAATATATTTCTCTCTTTTCAAAATTCTGCCTAATACACAAATACTTTATGCACAATGTGAATTCATTTAAGTTTATAATTAACACAATTCAAGCTCTAAGGATGCAAATAAGTATTGTCAGTTTTAATTAGCTAAAAGCAGATTGTTAGTCTAGGTCTCATACTGTCCTTGCAGATAGTCTGTGGAAACAATGATGCTTTCTAAATTACCCGGTTTCCTATATTTTCATACTCTCTGCACAAGGAATCATTCACAGTGGTTAAATCAAGAGTGTCATCCACCAAGCTGATGTGCAATGCTCTTCCTTACACACACACACACACACACACACACACACTTATTCTCTGTTACCCAAACCCATAAAACTGACAATTATTGAGTTAAAATCATTTTTGAATATTTGAAATTACAATAATACTGTATAGTTTGTTAAAATGGGCAATTATTAAAAAAATCATGAGGCATTTAGGGGTGCTTGGATAAAATAATGGAGGATGGAAAGAAGGGAGAAAGAAGGTAAAAGTAAGCAAAATGGACAACTTGGTTTATATCATAATTTTTCCTAGGACCAGACTTTAGACATGGGGTACAACTAATGATATTTTCAAGCCATTACCTCTTTTGAATTGTGTATGATTTTCCAGTTTGAAGGACCATAACTGAAACACAGAGTATGTACTAAAATAGCACACTTTAAAGTGACCTTGAAGAGTTCATTTGTTTTCTTTTATTTCTGAAGATAGCAGATGGCATCCCACCATTTAGTTCTTTTTCTGTTTAGGGAAAGACTTTCTGACCTAATTGGAAATTTTTAGTTCTAATGACTCCACGAGTTAAGCTTTAGCTAATATAGTTAAAGAATAAAATATTATCTTCATTTTTAAATTTCTGTGCTTTCACTGATTTGTTGCTACTATAATGTCTTTTTAAATGTACTTTTAGTACATTAATTATCATTAAGATAACCAACTGGCTGTTAAAAATTAGAGCAGTATTGAATAAAAAATGTTGATGTATGATTATGTCAGGTTTATTTATAATTCAGTCATTAAGACACGGTAATGAGACATTATTCAGCAAAACAAAATATTCTTCCTAGTTTCAGGTCTCAGTGTATTTTCCTAGTTTGGGTGAAAAGCATCATTTTGTTCCCCTTTTGTTCTAATAAGGATTAGATTATGTCCATGAAAACATTGTCCCTAGACGCCTAATTCAACCCTTTAAATAACAGAAGACTAGAAAATAGTAGCTGCTTGCAGAAATACAATCATCTCATGGGAGTGGGGGCAAGTTATAGGACATTTTGGAGAAGATATAGGACTTTCACTGCTCTGACATTTCTCCTGCTGAATCAAACTTGTGTGTAAAAATGACATATATCACATAATTTTAGGAAATATAATATTTGAAATGGTCCCAAGTACTCGCCCTAAAATTCTGTGATATATAACATTTTTATATTATTATAACTAATATTATGTTACATTTTCCATATACCCACAAAATATTATATAAGTATATTCACATATAAATATTTATATTATATATCAATATATTACTCTTTCACTAAAATTTATAACCATGTAACACCCCTCAAACCACCCCAAACTCCTATAGTCTGCAACATCCTTCCTTGTTATTGAATCAAATCTTAGCAGATTTCATCACTTATAAGAGTTTGAATTTTCTATCAGAAGGAGGTTTAGAAATCATAATTTTTCTATCAGAAAAAGATATAGAACTCACAGAGTTCCATCCCTTGAACTTACCTGTAAGGTGGCTGAATTTTAGAACTTTTCAGGTTAATAGCTACTTAAAATCAGTATCATGGCTCAAATCTGCATCTCTTGGATTTGGGTCCACACATCATGCTCTCTCCCCATTTTCCTGCATCTTTACAAACTGTTAGATCTCTTTCCTACCTTTTATCCTTCTTCTAAATAAAACAAATAAACAAAAATGTTTAGCCTCAAAATTGAGTTTTAATATCTAGCACCACAATTTCCCAAATAATGAGTACTGAGAGACTGCCTCTTTTGCTCTTTTCTGTCCTGCTTTTACCAACTGTAATTCCTATCATGCAGCTTATCAGCTCCAAATATATCACTTGGGAGCAGTGACACAAAACTATTATCACCAATTAACATCTGAAATCAAAGTATCACTTCAGATTAGCTAAATGTATTCATTTTGTATTACTGCATAACACATTACTACAAACTGACTGAATTAAAGCAACACAAATGTATTATCTTATAATTCCCACAAGTCAGGCTCCTGGGTGAATTGAGTTATCTATGCTCAAGGTCTCACCAGGATGGAATCAAAGTGTTGACAAGGGGCTGCAATCTCATCTGAAGCTTCAGGTATTCTTCTAAGCTCATATGGCTTTTGATACAATTCAGTTCTTGAGTTGTAGAGTAAAATCCTTATTTTCTTGCTGGCTATCTGCTGGGGGTCATCTCATCTCCTTGAGGTGACCAGCTATTCCTTCCCCCATGAAGCACTCCACAACATGGCAGTTTTGTGTGTGTGTGTGTGTGTGTGTTTTTTTTAATTTCAAAGCCAGTAGGAACACCTCTCACTTGCTTCAAATCTCTAGTTTCAAGAAAGGCAGGGTCCTTTTTTTTTTCTCCCCTTGATTGAGTCAGACTCACCCAGAATAATGGTCATTTTGATTAACTCAAAATTCAACTGATATGGGACATTAATTACACCAGCGCAATCCTTTCACCTTTGTTACATATCATGACCTAATCACCAGAGTAAAATCCATCTTATTTCCAGCTCTTCCCAACTCAAGGGGAGGAGATTATACATGGCAAGAATCTTTGGGGGTATTCAGAATTTCTCAGAATTCTGCTAACCACAGTATTTACCTATCAATCAGGAAAAGATAAGCAGAGAATGACCAAAGGACAAAGTTAAGATAAATAGCACACCTATGTTTAGGGTACATGATCCTGACACAAAACCTTACTTGCTGATACTAAAAACAGGGCCAACCAGGTTTTAAATAACTAGCTCTTCTGTAAATCTTCTCTAAGTGCTTAGCCTAATTACATCAAATCAATTCTTACTAAAAGATATTTATAAGCACCCACTATGGACTTTCACAAATTTATTTTATTTAACCCCTACAAAGATCTGGAAGGAAACATTTTTTTAAAAATAATTTTAAGAGATTATGCTTATAATATGCTCAAAGTAATAGGCAACCAGTTAAAGAGAGTGTAGCTATACTTGATCTCAGGTCTTACGCTTGTGAGTCCAATACATTTCTATATGGAACCAAAGGTTCTTCAACTTACTTGCTCTGCACAATGGGCTTCACTAGCACAGTTAGGGAATACCAGCATGTGTTGCAATTCTTGCCCTCATGGAACATAACATGTAGCTGGCAGTATAGCCATCTGACAAGAAAATACATATGCTAGTGCAAAATAGTTTTAAAATAAGTACGAAGTGAATACTAAAGTCACAGACATGTTTGTAGCACCATAGGATACAAAGCATACTTTTATTCTAGCTTTCATTCTCTTCTTAAATCTGTTTCCACACTAGACCACGAGCTACTTGAGGACAAAGACTGAATAAAATTCAGTTTTGTATTCATAAAAGTTAGCACAGAACTTGGCACAGAATAACATAATAGGCTCTCAATTGATGTTTGCTTAGAATTAATTTATAATTTTCCCTACAGAGTAATTTGTATTTGCTTTAATTATAGTAATTTTTATTGAGCATGTTCTTTTCTAGCAGAAGTATTAGGTTATATTACGAAACTAATAAGTTTTAGTTAGTATTTAGAAGATTTAAAATCTAGAATGAAGTTTATTCAGAAAAGAAATATTAAAGAAAAAGTAAGAAAAGGAAATATATATTCATTTTCATTCTGCCTTATTTAGATATTAATAAACCAAACATAACTAAAATGAGATCTCTGTCTTGAGAGGTTTATATTCCTGTAGGAAAGCAACAAACAGAAGTTATGATAGATCATGAAGAGTATTCCATTAGTGTCCACTGTGGTAGCACTGAAGAGCTAGTGGCTAGCTTTGCCTGTAAGAGTATGAACAAATGTGTTTATGTCAGTCCTATGTCAGTATTTAATAGAAAATGACATTGTCACTTTAAGTACATTAGCATGGATTGGGGTTTATTTGAGAGCAAATAAAGATATGTTCCTTTATGTTTCAGTTTCTAAGACAAGAGAATCATAGTTACAAATTAAATGCTGAATACACATAGGAGAATATTCAATTAGATTGAAATTACTTGAAATGACTCAGTTTTATTACTGCAATGGAGAACAAAGTAATCTAAGAATGGTGAAGATCTCATATATCAATCAATGCATGTGTAATTTAATATGTAGCATGTATTATGTAAATAAATAAATCATTCTATATACCAAAGGGTACTAAATTTTTTATAGTAATCAAGGCACTGGTTACTTAAATATTTGTCATGTTAAATGACCAAATTGTAAAACTGTAATCCCTGCTAATTGCAATTTTTCAAAGCCTGTTATGTGGGACGATATTTAATTAAAAAAAGGTCATGTAAATTGTATAATAAAAGCCAAATCAGATTGACAGCTAACTGCGAATATAACAGAAGAGGGATTACACAGAAATAAATGCACACATTGTTCTTGGTCCTAATGAGGCATCTCTATGTTTATTCTGCAAATGTTTTAGTTTGTAATTAATTATTTTGTGAAATTATTTTCATCTAAAAGCCAAAAGTAGATGTTTCTGTTTCCTCCCTTATGACCATTCATCAATCTCATCAGATCACTATTTCCAGAATAGTCAGAGACAAAGCAGCCTACTTTACACACACTAATTGTGACTGTTATTGCTACAACATAAAAATAAATGTGCTTTTCATTAGCACTTAGAGAAAGAAAAATTTTTTAATGATCTTTGTATATAATGAGCTTGATTCAACTCAATAAATCCCAGAGTACAAAATGTACAATTTCCTCTTTGAAGCTTGAAGTAGTTGTTTAAATAAATTTATACAGAATGTAGTATTAGTTGGAATTATAACCACTCAAGAAGGGCTTAAGTGTTTTACTACCCACTTAACATCTAGCATACTACCTGAGAGTTCTCAATAAATATTTGGTATAGTGAAGGAAAGACTGAATAAATGTATTCTTGATGCCGAAACCGGTTTGGTTCAGTGGATAGAGCGTCAGCCTGCGGACTGAAGGGTCCCGGGTTCGATTCTGGTCAAGGGCATGTACCTTGGTTGCGGGCACATCCCCAGTGGGAGGTATGCAGGAGGCAGCTGATCTATGTTTCTCTCTCATCGATGTTTCTAGCTCTCTATCCCTCTCCCTTCCTCTCTGTGAAATATCAATAAAATATATTTAAAAAAATAAGTTTATAAAAAAATAAATAAAATAAAAAATAAATGTATTCTTGGCTGACCAATACTGAAGGAACTAGACTTGGCCTCATAATTATCCATTCTTGATTATTTTTGGGTGTATAGATTGGTACATACTCTATTTGACTGCCTGTCTATATTGCCCCTAAGAATACTGTGTTCTAGTACCATCTTCTATAGCTCTCTGCAGGTGAGGTCCTACAGGCTACCATTTCAATCCTGCTTCTTACTATAGTATCATAACTACCTTGCCTTTGAAGGTTCCATACCACTACTTAGCATCTATTATTCTGGGATTCTATCATATCCATTTATATCAAAGTCAGTTCTATAATAGTATCTCCTACTCTCATCACAGGACTTCAAAAAACAACCATGTCTGAGCTTCTTAACAATACTTGTGCCCCAACACCATTGCATTCTTTACCACTTTTGACAATAGAGTGTCTCCTGGGATTTCCTACAAAATAGAGCCACCTGGAAGGGTTTTGTAGACCTAAATAGTATACACTGAGTGGCCAGATTATTATGATCTCTGAATGCATAATAATCTGGCCACTCATATATATATATATATATATATATATATATATATATATATATATATATATATTAATTTATATATATAAATTTATATATATAAATTTATATATATAAATTTATATATATATATATATATATATATATATATACATATATATATATATATATAAAAATTCATGCCCGGTGCATGAATTCGTGCATGGGTGGGGTCCAGCCAGCCTGGCCAGGGGGAGAAGACATGGGTGGTTGGCCGGCCTGCCTGCTGATTGAACTCCTGGTCGAGGGGACAATTTGCATATTAGCCTTTTATTATAAAGGATATACACTGAGTGGCCAGATTATTATGCATTCAGAGATCATAACAAACTGGCCACTCAGTGTATACACATCAGTATGCCCAATTATCTGAGTCTTTCATTCTTTCCTCCACTGTTTTCCAGGTAAGACTTAAAAGAGGCCACCTAGCAGTATAGTAGCACTGTTTCCTACTGTCCTTATCAAGATATTAAATCCTGTATTAGAAGACAGTGACCTTAATCTGATATACTCTTCCTTATCAAACTTTATATTTTGCCTTATTTGAAATATATATATATATATATATATATATATATATATATATATATCCTAGATCTGACAGCACTTTCATTATATAGTGCTGATTACTGTGCTCCAAAAAGCTCCTTTTCTTCTTTAGAAGGCCCAACATTTCTTTGACTGGTTTATGTTGTAACTTGACTCTAATTATTGACCTCTTAGCCAGTGGACATGGAGGTTGATTCTGAAGGAGCAGGTGTTCCCTTTGAGGGGACAGTTCTCTTGGTTGTCTTTAAGCAAGATAGTGCACTGCCTTCAACATGGAAATGTAGCTATTTTTGTAGACTCATATGGTTCAAGGTGATACTGAGTTATTAGATTTTCAAATGCACCAACACAGATGTCCCCATCCCAAGCCTTGAGAACACAACCTTTTCCAATCAGGGCCCTGACTTTGGCATATCAGACCTGCCTGGGATGAGAATTCAGTCTTCACTGAAATGTTAATATTCTTTTTTTAAAAAAAATAAATCTTTATTCAGGTTATTACAATTGTTTCTCCTTTTTCCCCCCATAGCTCCCCTCCACCTGGTTCCCACCCCACCTTCTGCCCTTACCTCCCCCCCACTGTCCTCATCCATAGGTGTATGATTTTTGTCCAGTCTCTTCCTGAACCTCCCATACCTCTTTCCCCCTGAGAATTATCATTCCACTCCCTTTCTATGCCCCTGATTCTATTATATTCACCAGATTATTCTGTTCCTCAGGTTTTTAATTCACTTGATTTTTAGGTTCACTTGTTGATAGATATGTATTTGTTGTTCATAATTTTCTCTTTACTTTTTTCTTCTTCCTCTTCTTTAAGAATACCTTTCAGCATTTCATATAATACTGGTTTGGTGGTGATGAACTCCTTCAGCTTTTTCTTATCTGTGAAGCTCTTTATCTGCCCTTCAATTCTGAATGATAGCTTTGCTGGGTAGAGTAATCTTGGTTGTAGGTTCTTGCTATTCATCACATTGAAAATTTCTTGCCACTCCCTTCTGGCCTGCATAGTTTCTGTTGAGAAATCAGCTGACAGTCGTATGGGTGCTCACTTGTAGGTAATTAACTGTTTTTCTCTTGCTGCTTTTAATATTCTCTCTTTGTCTTTTGCTCTTGGCATTTTAATTATGATGTGTCTTGGTGTGGTCCTCTTTGGATTCCTTTTGTTTGGGGTTCTGTGCGCTTCCTGGACTTGTAAGTCTATTTCTTTCACCAGGTGGGGGAAGTTTTCTGTCATTATTTCTTCAAATAGGTTTTCAGTATCTTGCTCTCTCTCTTCTTCTGGCACCCCCATAATTCTGATGTTGGTACGCTTGAAGTTGTCCCAGAGTCTTCTTACACTATCTTCAACTTTTTGGATTTTTTTTCCTCTTTTTGCTTTTTCGGTTGAGTGTTTTTTGCTTCTTTGTATTTCAATTCTTTGACTTGATTCTTGTGTTTCTCTAGTCTGTTTTTGGGTCTCTGTATAATATTTTTTATTTCAGTCAGTGTATGTTTAATTTCTAGTTGGTCCTTTTTCATATCTTTGAGGGTCTCACTATATTTATCGGCCTTTTCTAGGATATTCTTGAAAAGCCTTATAACCGTGGTTTTGAATTCTATATCCAGTCATTTGTTTTCTTCCATTTCTTTCGTTTGTGATCTGTTTCTTTGACGCCACATTTTCACTGCTTCCCTGAGTTGGTAGGGTAGATTTGTGTGCTAGGTTTCCTATATGGCCCAGTGGGTCGGCCTCCCCAATTAACCTGAGGTGGACACTCTTGGTGCACCCCTTTGTGGACTGTGTGTACAGCCTTGTTGTAATTGTCTTGATTGTTGTTGGTATCACTGGGAGGAATTGACCTCCAGGCCAGTTGGCTTTAAGGATCAGTTGTGTCTATGCTGGGAGAAGTTCGGTGTTGGAGACAGCCTTATAAGATTAGACTTGCCAAATTGAAATAGCCTCTGTGCTCAGCTTGGATGGGGTGGAGTCTCAGGGCAGAGCAGACAGTCTTGGCTTCCCATCAGCCTTGCCCTTGCACGCACGCATGCACCTTCAGACCTCTGCCTTCCCTAGCTCCCGAGTCTCCGCCCGAGAGTCCAGACTCCCCCCACAAGAGCATGAGTCCCCAGGGGCTCGCCTGGAACTGGGGTTCAGTGCAGTCAGAACTGGGGCTCAGTGCAGTCAGGAGCCTCTGACTCCCTTCCACTAGGGAAAGCCTGTGGCAACCTCCACAGCCTTTGTGCGCACTGGCACGTGTGCACCTTCAGACCTCTGCCTTCCCTGGCTCCCGAGTCTCCGCCCGAGAGTCCAGACTCCCCCCACAAGAGCGTGGGTCCCCAGGGGCTCGCCCAGAACTGGGGTTCAGTGCAGTCAGAACTGGGGTTCAGTGCGGTCAGGGACTGCCTTCCCCCTTCCGCCAGAGAAAGTCAGCCAGGCTCTCAGCTGCCCTTCCTCTCTGCGTGCACAAAGACACTTTGCCGTACCTCCAATTCTCTGTGAGCTTTTCTCTTTCCTTCTAGTTGTAGAATTTTCACTCAGCCAGCTTTCCTGTGGTTCTGGATGGTGTCCGTTCTGTCTTTTGGTTTTAGTTTTGAAATTGTTGTGCGAGGCAGCAGTTTAGGTGCTTACCTATGCCGCCATCTTGGTTTCTCCCTCGAAATGTTGATATTCTTATAATTGTGTACTGAGCTGTTTTCCACCCTCCAGGTCCAGGAGATGGGAGTCTCTTTATATGCTGCCAAGAAATTTTGGCTTTCATACTTTACCTTATATTGCTTATTAATCATTCTCATTCTTTAATTGTCTTTCTTAAGTGCATAGATAACCTCTAGCACAAGCATCTGGTTGAAAAATTCTTATAATTATTCACCCTCACCACTCTCCCCTCAAAAAACTCTCAAATACCTGGGATATCCTACCTTCCAGGGCCATATCTCAGTATTTCATCCCAGTTCATCACTGATGAAAAGTTTGTGTTGTATAACAACCTTATAACAGGGGCTATCTGGTATTCATGAACTACCAGTTATCCATCACATTTTATTGTTAAGCCTCACCTGAGGATATTTCTCCATTGATTTTTTTTTAGAAAGAGTGGAAGCAAACGGGATAGACAGAGAGAAACATCGATGTAAGAGAGACACGGTGATTGGTTGCCCCCTGCATGCACCCTGACCAGGGCTGGGGAACCTGCAACCAAGATATGTGCCCTTGACCAAATCGAACGCAGGACCCTTCAGTCTATGGGCCACTCTATCCACTCTATCCAAACTGGCTAGGACAACATTTTAGAGTCTGTTTCTAGGAAACTTCATAATACCAACTCTCTATATTAGATTCCTCAAGAAACAGATTCTGAGGCTCTCGGAGTTGGTTGCAGAAGATGTATTAGGTAACAACACTTACGAGAGAGGAGGGAAGCAGGAATGGGCAGAGGGAGAAGTAGAATTGTGAGGAAGCCCCAACAGTAGCCTCAGCTGATCTTGATAGAGAAGTCTGGAGCTGGAATAGCCCTTCAGAGTTCTTCCACCTTGAGACAAGAAGGCCAGGTCTTTATGCTCCGTTATTGAAGTCATTGGATGTGAGCTGACTCCATAGAGGAGATAAGGCTTTCAATAAAAGAACTCCCTTTTGCTGAGGGCAATTCATAGAAAGAGATTCAAGTGACAACCATTAGTCACAAACCCCTCCAAACAGCTGGGGTCATTCCTGCCTCTTTCTGCAGGGGAGACTTGGGCAGATCGCCACAGCACCCAATACACTTTCCCAGAGAAGATTTGAAATTTTTCAGGGGTTTTCTGGAAGCTTTAGGTTTTAACACAATGGAATAACTTATGATGCTGATTATAAGAATTGGGCTAACTTCACAGGAAAGGGAATTTTAGAACAGGCGGTATACTTGGTGATCCTCACATAGGTCAGGGTGTCCTATTCAGGTTTGAAGCTGGTCAGTGTCCCTGCCAGCTCTCTACATTGTATTCTACAAACCCAATATTGTGTAAAGTATAATACAAACCTGTGGTTACCACATGCAGGATATGTATTGGATTTGACATGGATTTATAAGAAAGTCTTTGCTAGAAAATAAAGGCCCTGATCCTGATTACTGTGCTCCAAAGAGCTCCTTTGCCTAGCCATCCACAGCCAGATAACAATTCTTAAAGCCATGCTTCAGGTCCTCTTAAAGCATCCCTTCTGCTCTTTCTGCTTGCAGTTGCCATATTTCAACTCAACATACAATAGCTGCTAGCTGCATGTAATGATTTTCTGAAAAATGATTATTAAAATGCCTGAGAGAGTAGATTATATTTTTAAAAGCAAAACTCAAAAAGATTGATAAACTGGACAAACTATGCTCCTTCTGAGTTGAATATGTAATGAAGGAATTAGTTTTGTCCTTTCATGGAGCAAGATGGCCCACAATATCTTAAGAACAAGTGAAAAGATGGAAATAGAAGCTAATTTTAATGTTTGTAAATAATAATTAGAATCCTAAATTGTTCCCCTAATTTTTAAAAAAATGCTCACTATTTGTCTTTATTTTTTCTTAGTTCAAATAATATGTCACAAATATTAAGTAATTTGAAAAATCCTCACTATGGCACTATGTTTATTCAAGTGAAAAATGAGCACTTTACGGGACTTCCAAGCCCACAGTGAAATGTTTCGTATAACAATCTCCTTACCGTTAAATTGGATTCACTTTCAAGTCAGTCTCCTTTCAGGCAAAATTACCACATGTAATTAACTTACACAGAGACTTGCTCTAGCCAAATTAGGCTGTCACTTTAAATACAAAGTATATTCTAATGTGAAGGGTCAGAGACCCTCATAATTATAACTGTAAAAGATTTCTCTAATGATAATAATACCCTTAACTTTAATGGGACTGTGTTTTAGTTTTAACTAAGGTCTAGCAAACTGAGAGATAATGTATGGTTGAGGAATGCACTGGCTAGAATTGAGGACCTTTCTGAAACAAACTATCCCTGACCTTCTTCTCTATGAATGATTTTATTCAGAATGGCTTGTTAAAGCTTATTCTTTTTCTTCCTTTTTATGTCATGAATAGTTCACAAAATCAATAAACGATGACTACAAAGAGTCCACAGCAGTTTAAAAGAAATTCCTGACTTGGACAAAAACTCCTTGGGAATAACTGACAGAAAGAAATTGAGTATTTTGTGAGAAGAGCAACACAGAGCCCAGAGAACACAGTGTAGAAATAGTTGAAGGGTAACTCTGTAAATGGAAATAGTATTTCTGAAGCAGGTCATACATTAAGTGGGATGTATAAGATATTTTTTAAAAAAAACACCCTATTGAGGTCATGGGACTTTACTTTTCCAGTCAATAAAGGGTAGCCCTTCTGAATGTTTTCCCTTTTGGGGGACCTGGAAATATATATATATATGACACAAGAATGGAAGCAACAGAAGTGACCTAAGTAGTTTGAATGGGAACAAATACATTAAAATGAGTGGGACAGGATGCAGTTGGAGCATCATTTAATAGAAATAAAGACTACCTAAAAGAATAAGCTATTTACCAGAGGAAATACATTGGTGGTAAATGTATGGAAATGACAGTTTCTTACAATTTATCTCTGCTAGGTTGACCTATGCTGCCAAACTTAAGTGACAGTCTCATGATCATGATGTCTCTGCTTGTTGAGAGAGGCAAACAACCTCAGATTTTTACTTATGCATTCCATGTATCAGGCACATCTACTTGGTAGAAGCTAGTCATGTGACTACACCCAAGTAAAAAGGAGATAATGAAATTTGTTTAAAAAATCTACACATGAAAGGCAATATTAGGCAACTACTAAAGTGGGAAGGGGTTTTCAAAAGATATTGGGCAACCACAAATTGTATAGTTTTTCTAGGGCAATAAAGATTATTTTTCAGGTCGACACTGGCCATAGGTCCCTGACAATAAGTATGCATGAGTCCTAGAGAACAACCCAGCTGGCCGGCATGACTCAGTGGTTGAGCATTGGTTTATGAACCAGGAGGTCACAATTTGATTCCTGGTCTGGGCACATGCCCGGGTTGCAGGCTCAATCCCCAGTGGGGGACGTGCAGGAGGCAACAGATCAATGATTCTCACTCATCATTGACGTTTCTATCTACCTCTATCTCTCTTCCTCTCTAAAATAAATAAAAAATATTTTTTTAATAAATAGTCCTAGAGAACTAATAGTCCAGACTGTAACAGGAGGACAGAGGACTCCAGGAGGAGGGTATTCAGGGGAAAAAATAGAATTGATCAATTAACTGATGAGATTGAAAACTGGAGTTTAGGGTATTATAGTTTAATATCTCTGGAAAACAGAATCTTTTCTCTCCTCAGGGTTTGTTGTTGCTTGCTATGGTTGTAGGTTTTATTTGTTTAATGACTCTAAATTATATTTCAAAGAGTTTCAAAAGTTATATTTTTGTAATGTTTGGCCTAGGAAGTCTTGGTTTCTTTAGCTTGTGGTCAACTAGTGGTTTGAAAGCGATTACTAAAAGCAGGCACACACAAAAAGAAATATTTTGCAGTCTTTGCAGCAAGCCTCTGTTTGGCGGCACTATTTCAAGGTTTAATCATGCCATTTACAACTTTATCTCCCTTAAGCCTTCATTTCCTGGTTTCCCTGAACCCAAAACCCAGCCATAGTTGGAAGCTTTCCTGTCCTGGTCATTCCCTTGGCTTTCTAGATATCCAGTTATACATGAGAAATATTTCACAGCCCTTATTCCTCAAAGCAACACTTTCCCCAGGATTTCCATATTTTTTCTCATGTTGAATGTTTGCCCCTACTGTAATCTTTACCCCAGGTAGCTGCAGATTACTCATTTGCCTTTCAATGTGTTCAAGGAGTATCCTCTGTTTAGCTGCTTCTCTGCCCTGAGAGAGCTCTGAGTTTAGTAAAGCAAAGGCAAGTGTCTTGCATTACTCTTTTAGGGAACCACCACACAAGTTAAAATAAACACAATTCCTTGGGAACAAAGTTCTCTCTATTCCCTTCAGAATCAGGTATCCACAACTGGAAATTTGGCTGCCCTCTTCAAAACTGCTGTTGCATCAGTATCATCTACATTTTCTAGATATAATAGAGGCCCAGTGCATGAAATTCGTGCACAGGTAGGGTCTCTAGGCCTGGCCAGCTATCAGGGCCAATCAGGGCCTTCCAGCTGCCACCCCGGGCCTTCCTTCATTCTCCGCCGCCTCCTGGTGGTCAGCGCATGTCATAGCAAGTGATAGAACTCCCAATCTCCCGGTAGAACTCCTGTGGGGACACTTTGCATATTATCCTTATAGATAGATAGATAGATGATAGATAGATAGATAGATAGATAGATAGATAGATAGATAGATAGATAATAGATAGATAGATAATCAGAAGTCCAGGCTTCTGATAGAAGTTTAGAGAGGTTAAATTTCCAAAGTCTCACTGATTGCAAGTGAAAGTGACAGTATTTTAAACCTGAGTCTCCTGGGATTGTGATCTTTCCATGCTATGTGTTTTCTTACATGCCCATCTATTCTCCATATTTGGCCAAGCTGGACTAAGTATATGCTCTTTCCCTCTTCCCCATGCACACCTGGTCTCTGATTAAAGTTTCATCCTCAAGAGCTCTGCCCACATAGCCCATCGGGAACTTCCTATTCTCTTCCTATTATCTACCCTTTCCCGCAGGTTTAGTTTCTCCTTTGTACCTAGCCTGCCTTGTGAACTGCTCTTATAAATTACACTAGAAACACACTATAATAGTATAGATTCCTGTGCATTATTGTCACTTGCCTCCTGTATGTCTTAATATGCAACAGCAGTTTTATTCTCTGATTATTTGCTTTATCCATTTTTCTCTCTTCTTCAGAAATATCTATTATTTGCCAGTTGAATCTTTATAATCTATCTTCTATATCCATTATCTTTCCCTCCTTTTCCTTCCTCTATCCTTTTCCTTTGTATGCTTATATTGATTCAAAATTTTGTCATTTGCATCACTGATTCAATTTTCTCCAATGTCAAGCCTGTTATTTATTGCTATTAAAGCAGGTTTCCTATAGCATGCATAGACTGTTAGCACAAAGCAGTGATTCAACAAATGGGTATGGTGCATGGGAAGCATCCCTGATAAGCATCTCATTTTAGCTTTTTAAAAAGGGAATGTTAGTTAGGGACTCAACCATACTGCCTAAAAAATTCTGAGACAAAGCAGGCTTCAGGGTATACCCCTTGATGACCATGAAGTACTATTAGCATCAACTATGGAGTAATACAAGGTAGCAACCTGAGATACTTTAGGAACTGGGAGAAATGACTATGTAGACTCCAGAAAAGAAATAAACTCAGCCTCTCAGAAAAAATATATCAATTACTGCCAAGGTCAGAAATAAATTTCTAATTTTTTCAACCCAATGGCATACATAGAACTTTTTCCACATCAATTTTACAGGGAACTCAGGTTGGAGATTCTTGACACCTATACATATTTTATCATCTTTCAAGAAGAATTTACTAAATCAATAAAATTACAAAGTATTTAAATACACTTAACAACAAAACTAAATATTAACTTTTTTTGTGATTCACAAGGCACTTTATATATAGGCTTGCAGTGCTTTGTCGTACCAACTGTAATCCTAAATTCTGACTGCTCTATACATGAAAGAGTTACACGTAGTTTAACTTGAATGAGTACTGATTTTATAGTTACCTAAGAAACCCTGGAAATTGGCATTTTCCATTAGGGTGCATTGCAGCTTCTGTACTGAGCATTTGTCTCAGTCTTGTAACAAAATCCATTTGTTTCAATATCTTCATAAACTGCAACTTTCTCTAATACTACTTTATTTTTTTTTATTTTTTTTTTCCCTCTTTGGACTGGCCCTCCTTAAGGGTAAACATCTCTAACTTGTTAGGCAGGATTTATTAATCATTCACAAAGAATCTTATACTTTACAGAACTTAATCTGCTATCTTATATATTGTATGATACATATGTATAATATAGGCTAGGACAAAAGTAGGTTAACAGTTTTCCATATAGAAAATAATACAATCCTATACAATAAAGAGCTAATATGCAAATGGTCATCACACCCTCGAGCATTGCGCTGGGGCCGGGGGACCTGAGGCCGCTCCCCCCACCCTAGCACCAAGGTGGGGGGACCTGAGGCTGCTCCCCCCACCCTAGCACCAAGGTGGGGGGACCTGAGGCTGCGCTGGGGTCAGGGACCTGAGGCTGTGCCCCCTGCCCTGGTGCCAGGCGGGGGACCTGAGGTCGGGCTGGGGGACCTGAGGCAGCACCCCCCGCCCCCCGTGCGGCAGGGCATGACTGGGTGGGGCCAGCTGGGTCTGGGTCTTATGAGATTTCGAGGTACGCATAGGTGGGTGAGGACTTGATTCTGGGTCCCGCAGCACACCCCAGACTCATACAGGAGGGAGATTTTCATATACATTTTACTAATTTTCTTTCATCTCTGACACTTCTATTATAGAGAAAAGGCAAATAGCAATATTAAAATATTTCCTCTAATTAATTCCCTTTTAATGTGCACAAATTTTGTGCACCGGGCCACTAGTAATTAATAATAATAATACAAGAATGAACTCTTTTGCATACTCACAACTGTAAACCTAATTTTGACAATCCCTGTATAATTTAGAAGTATCTCAATAAAAAAATAATCAGCCGAAACCGGTTTGGCTCAGTGGATAGAGCGTCGGCCTGCGGACTGAAGGGTCCCGGGTTCGATTCCGGTCAAGGGCATGTACGTTGGTTGCGGGCACATCCCCAGTGGGAGGTGTGCAGGAGGCAGCTGATCGATGTCTCTCTCTCATCGATGTTTCTAGCTCTCTATCCCTCTCCCTTCCTCTCTGTGAAATATCAATAAAATATATTTAAAAAAAAAAATAAAAGTAAAAGTAAGTTTAAAAAAAAAAAAAAAAAAAAAAATAATCAAACCTTAACAAAATAGACAATACATATGAAGTGCCATATCCCTTCTATCATTTCATATTCATCCCTATAATAATCTCAAATTAAAGCACACTGATTTCACTTTTGGCAAGCACATTTACTTATATACTTTTGTCTCTTCCTGTTCTTTTTTTTTCAAATTTTTATTAAGGTATTATATGTGTACATATCTTACCATTGCCCCCCCCACCCCACTCCCATACCTGCCCTCACCCCCCAATGTTTTGCATCCGTTGGTTACTCTTATATGCATGCATACAAGTCCTTCAGTTGATCTCTTATTTCCCCCACCTCTCCCTAACCTTACCGCTGTAATTAGACACTCTGTTTGATGCTTTACTGCCTCTGTAACTATCTTTTGGTTCATCAGTTTATAATGTTTTTCATTATCCCTAAATGAGTGAGATCATGTGGTATTTTTCTTTCATTGACTGGCTTATTTCACTTAGCATAATGTTCTCTAATTCCATCCATGTGTCTACAAATGGTAGTAATTCCTTCTTTTTTATGGCAGCATAGTATTTCATTGTGTAGATGTACCATAGTTTTCTGATCCAGTCATCTGTTGACAGGCACCTAGGCTGTTTCCAAATCTTAGCTATTGTAAATTGTGCTGCTATGAACATAGGGGTGCATATATCCTTTCTGATTGGTGTTTCTGGTTTCTTAGGATATATTCCTAGGAGTGGGATTACTGGGTCAAATGGGAGTTCCATTTTCAGTTTTTTGAGGAAAATCCATACTGTTCTCCACAGTGGCTGCACCAGTCTGCATTCCCACCAGCAGTGCACGAGGGTTCCTTTTTCTCCGCATCCTCGCCAACACTTGTCGTTTGTTGATTTGTTGATGATAGCCATTCTGAAAGGTGTGAGATGGTATCGCATTGTCGTTTTGATTTGCATCTCTCGGATAATAAGTGACTTTGAGCATGTTTTCATGTGTCTCTTGGCCTTCCTTCTGTCTTCTTTCGAAAAGATTCTATTTAGGTCTGTTGCCCATTTTTTTATTGGATCATTTATCTTCCTTTTATTAAGTTGTATAAGTAGCCTGTAGATGTTGGAAATTAAACCTTTATCAGTGATACCATTTGCAAATATGTTCTCCCATACAGTGGGGTTTCTTGTTGTTTTGTTGATGGTTTCCTTTGCTGTGCAAAAGCTTTTTATTTTGATGTAGTCCCATTTGTTTATTTTCTCTTTGGCTTCCATTGCCCTAGGGGCAGTATCACTGAAAAAGTTCTTTTGGTATATGTCTGAGATTTTGCTGCCTGTGGATTCCTCCAGTATTTTTATGGTTTCCCATCTTATATTTAAGTCCTGTATCCATTTTGAGTTTATTTTTGTGTATGGTGTAAGTTGGTGATCTACTTTCATTTTTTTGCATGTATCTGTCCAATTTTCCCAACACCATTTATTGAAGAGACTGTCTTGACTCCATTGTATGCTCATGCCTCCTTTGTCAAATATTAATTGCGCATATTGGTTTGGGTCGATATCTGGATTCTCTATTCTATTCCATTGATCTATATGTCTGTTCTTGTGCCAGTACCAGGCTGTTTTGAGGACAGTGGCTTTGTAATACAGCTTGAAATCTGGTATTGAGATCCCTCCTACTTTATTCTTCTTTCTCAGGATTGCTGTGGCTACTCGGGGTCTTTTTTTATTCCAGATGAATTTTTGGAGAGTTCTTTCTAGGTCTGTGAAATATGCTGTTGGTATTTTAATGGGGAGTGCATTGAATCTATAGATTGCTTTGGGTAGTATGGACATTTTGATGATGTTGATTCTACCAATCCATGAACATGGTATGTTCTTCCATCTGTTTACATCTTCCTCTATCTCTTTTTTCAGTGTCCTGTAGTTTTCCGCATATAGGTCTTTTACCTCCTTGGTTAGGTTTATTCCTAAGTATCTTAATTTTTTTGGTGCGATGGAAAATGGGATTGCTTTTTTAGTCTCTCTTTCTGTAAGTTCACTGTTGGTGTATAGAAATGCCATAGATTTCTTGGTGTTAATTTTGTATCCTGCTACCTTGCTGAATTCATTTATTAAGTCTGTTAGTTTTTTGATAGAGTCTTTCGGGTTTTTTATGTACAATATCATGTCATCTGCAAATAAGGACAGCTTTACTTCTTCTTTTCCAATTTGGATGCCTTTTATTTCTTCTTCTTGTCTAATTGCAATGGCTAATACTTCCAGTACTATGTCAAACAGGAGTGGTGAGAGTGGGCATCCTTGTCTTGTTCCTGTTCTTAGGGGAAATGGTTTTAGTTTTTGCCCATTGAGTATGATGTTAGCTGTAGGTTTATCATATATAGCTTTTATTATGTTGAGGTATGATCCTTCTATTCCCACCTTGTTGAGAGTTTTTATCAAGAAAGGGTGCTGGATTTTGTCAAATGCTTTTTCTGCATCAATTGATATGACTATGTGATTTTTATCTTTCAATTTGTTTATGTGATGTATCACATTTATTGATTTTCGGATATTGAACCATCCTTGCATTCCTGGGATAAACCCTACTTGGTCATGGTGTATGATCTTTCTGATGTACTGCTGGATCCGATTTGCTAGAATTTTGTTGAGGATTTTGGCATCTACATTCATGAGGGAAATTGGCCTGTAATTCTCTTTCATTGTGTTGTCTTTATCTGGTTTTGGTATTAGGGTGATGCTGGCTTCATAGAAGGAGCTTGGAAGTGTTCCGTCCTCTTGAATTTTTTGGAATAGTCTGAGGAGGATAGGTTTTAGTTCTTCCTTGAATGTTTGGTAAAACTCTCCTGTGAAGCCGTCTGGCCCCGGGCTTTTGTTTGCCGGAAGCTCTTTGATGACTGCTTCAATTTCTTCAATAGTTACTGGCATATTGAGCTGTTTAGATTCTTCCTGATTGAGTTTTGGAAGGTTATATTTTTCTAGGAATATGTCCATGTCCTCCAGGTTGTCCAGATTGTTGGAATAGAGTTGTTCGTAGTATTTTTTAACAATCCTTTGTATTTCGGCAGGATCTGTTGTTATTTCACCTCTTTCATTTCTGATTTTGTTTATTTGGGTCCTCTCTCTTTGCTTCTTGGTGAGCCTGGCTAGAGGTTCATCAATCTTCTTTATCCTTTCAAAGAACCAGCTCTTGGTTTTGTTGATCTTTTGTATTGTTTTTTTGGTCTCTAGGTCATTTATCTCGGCTCTGATCTTTATTATTTCCTTCCTTCTGCTTACACTGGGCTTTTCTTGTTGCTCTTTTTCTAACTCTTTGAGTTGTTGGGTTAGGTAATTTGTTACCATGGTTTCTTGTTTTTTGCAGTAGGCTTGTAGAGCTATGAACTTCCCTCTCAAGACTGCTTTCGCTGTGTCCCATAGATTTTGGATTGTAGTGTTTTCATTGTCTTTTGTTGTCATGATGTTTTTTATTTCTTCTTTGATCTCTCTGGTAACCCAGTCCTGGTTTAATAGCATGCTGTTTAGTCTCCATGTGTTTGATTTCTTTGGGTTGTTTTTATTGTAGTTGATTTCCAGTTTTATGCCACTGTGGTCTGAGAAGATGCTTGATATGATTTCTATCTTCTTGAATTTGAAGAGACTTTGCCTATGTCCCAACATATGGTCTATCTTTGAAAATGACCCATGTGCACTTGAGAAGAATGTATATTCTGTGGCTTTGGGGTGAAATGTTCTGAAGATAACAATTAATTCCATCTGGTCTAGTGAGTCATTTAGGATTGATGTTTCTTTGCTGATATTTTGTTTAGAGGATTTGTCCAATGGTGATAGTGGGGTATTAAAGTCTCCTGCTATGATTGTATTGCTGTCAATCTCTCCCTTGATATCCTCCAGGAGTTTTTTTATGTATTTGGGTGCTCCTGTATTGGGTGCATATATGTTTACCAGAGTTATTTCTTCTTGTTGGATTGCTCCCTTTAGTATTATGAAGTGGCCTTCCTTATCTCTTGTTATGTCCTTCAGTTTGAGATCTAATTTGTCAGATATAAGTATTGCTACCCCAGCTTTTTTTTCAGTTCCATTTGCCTGGAAAACCTTTTTCCATCCCTTCACCCTCAGTCTGTGTGCGTCTTTTTTTCTGAGGTGGGTTTCTTGTAGACAGCAGATATATGAGTCATGTTTTCTTATCCAATCCATTACCCTATGTCTTTAGATTGGGGCATTTAATCCGTTTACATTTAAAGTTATTATTGATAGGTACTTATTTGTCGCCATTCCTATTCTTTACACCTGTGTTACTTCTTCGCTTCCTATTTCTTTTTTTTTTTTACAGCAGACCCTTTAGCATTTCTTGCATTGCTGGTTTGGTGGTAATAAATTCCCTTAGTCCTTTTTTTTCTGTGAAGCTCCTGATTTCACCTTCAATTTTGATTGACAGCCTTGCTGGGTACAGTATTCTTGGATTCAGACCTTTCCTTTGCATGACTTTGTATATTTCATTCCATTCCCTTCTGGCCTGATGAGTTTCTGTTGAGAAATCAGTTGCTAGTCTGATGGGGGTTCCTTTGTATGTAACTTTCTGTCTCTCTCTGGCCGCTTTTAAGATTCTCACTTTGTCGTTGGTGTTTGCCAATTTAATTATAATGTGCCTTGGCGTCGGTCTTTTGGGGTTCATTTTGCTTGGGACTCTGTGAGCTTCTTGGATTTGTGTGGGTTTTTTCTTCTCTATATCAGGGAAATTTTCTGTCATTATTTCTTCAAATAGGTTTTCTATTCCTTGCTCAGCTTCCTTTCCTTCTGGAACCCCTATTATGCGGATGTTGTTTCGTTTCTGTTGTCCCAAAGTTCCCTTAGGCTCTCCTCCTGCCTTTTAATTTTTTTTTCTAGAAGTTGCTCTACTTGGGTATTTTTTCCCATCTTGTCTTCTAGCTCACTGATGCGGTCCTCTGCTTCTTCTAGTCTACTCTTGATGCTTTCTATTGACTTCTTTACAGCAGCGATGTCATTTTTCATTTCTTCTTGGTTCTTCTTCATTTCCTCTTGGTTCTTGCTCATATTGTCGAATTTGTCTTCCATTCTTTTCAGCCACCTTATGACCATTTCTCTGAATTCTTTTTCTGGAAGGTTGCTTGCTTCCATTTCGTTTACTTCCTTTTATGGTGATGCCTGCTTTTCTTTCATATGCGGGCTGTGTCTTTGTCTCCCCATGGTCTCTCTTCTCTGGGTGTCTAGTTATGTAGTTCTCTCTCTCCTGCGTCGATTTAAAGGCACAAAATACAGCACTACCAGGTACAACACACAAGGCACTGAACAGAAATGTATTCACGATATTAATAACCTCCAAGAAAGTTGACCACCAGAGAAAGGCAAATTAGGGGATAGTAGAGAAAGAAGAAGAGGAAAAAGAAAGAAAGAAGAAGAAGAAAAAAAGGGGTATCAAAATGAAATTGGGAAAAGGGAAAAAAAGAAGAAAAAAAAGTAAGAGAGACAAGAAAGAGACTAAGAGAGAAAGGGAAACAGACTATATATATTGGGGATAAAACTCCAATAGAACAATCACTTATCCCAGCAAATGCCAGCAACAAGTACCTGGGGATTAATACAAACTACAACACCAACTAATATTGAGTGAGGCAAGGGAAAACAGAAGCACTAAACAAACAAAAAAATAAACAAAAGAAGAATAAGCAAAACAATCTCACAAAAAAGCATAAAAATTCGATATAATCTACATTCAAACGAACAACAACAAAAGGACAGAGAGAAAAACAATTTTTTGGATAGTTAGACAGCGAAGAGAGAGGTGTGTATGGACTTGGAGCAGGGGATTGGATATTAGATATATAAGTAGGGTGAAATTTTAAAAGGGGGTAAACAGAAAGAATAGGGAAAATCTAAAGCAGGAAAGGGGTAAGACAAACAGGACACTGAAAAGGGAAAAGTGAGGAAGAGAGTGATGGCATAAAGGTAGATTTGAGATAGAGTAAAATGATGCTAAAGGAAAGATAAAAATAGAATGTAGAACATTAATCCCAAAACAAAATGAAGAGAAAATAAAATGACACTTAAAAAAAAAAAGATAAAATAGCAGTAGTAATAATACGGATTGAAAATAAAAATGTAATAATTAAAAAGGTAAAATCAAGTGAGGAAAAAAATTAGTTTCTTGAGTAAAAGATGCAAAAAATGAAAATAAAAAAATAAAAAATAAAAATAAAATGTGGAGTAGTGAAGGTCATTCACTTCCTCTGTTGTTCTGTTTGGCACGCCTGTTTCTCAGTCCGGACAGTATTGCAGTTCCCTGCGTTCCACTGCTCTTCAGTGATGTAAGTCAGTCCTGATTTTAAGCAGGCGGTGTGTCTTAATTCGTATTCCTTTATTTTTGATTACACAAGAGTCAATTTGTGATTCAGCCCCTGGGTGGCAGTGTTTCTGGATTGACTTCCGGGTTTATCCATGGCCTCTCTAGGGAGTGTTAGTGCCTTCTTTCCCTGTGGCACTCACTACCGGTTTGTGGGAGTGGGCTGCCTCCGAGCTGGCTCTCCGATGGTCACTCCCCGCTCCGATCCCCAGGTTCCAGAAAAACAACTTTCCCCTGCAGTCTCCCCGGGTGTCCCCAACTGGGTGAACCTATGAATTGGGCTTAGTAATCAGAAGCAAGAGTTTCAAGAGGAAAAAGCCCAAGTGTGCGCACTCCGTGGCTGCGCGTAAGTCTAGCACACCCCTGAAATTCTTAGGGTGTCCCTGCACTTCAGATCAAAATGGGTTGCTCTTTAGAGAGCCCTTCTGTTAGCAGCTCTGAGGACCCCCTTCCACATTCACGGATCGCGCCAGCCCCAACAGCCATGGATTTTTCTAGGCACAGACTTCCCTGGTCCTCCAGCTCCCGCAAAACGCGCGTTCCTCTCTCTCGCAGGGACCAGATACCTCACCTTATCCTAGGCGAAATCTGACCTTTCCGTGGTGGAGTGTAGAGCTCCTCTGAACCCGTGTGTTTGCGCCAATTGGGGAGCGTTGTTCTGGGGCTTGCAGCTGTTCCGTGGGTGCCACCGTTGTGGATTCTCAGGCTTCCGATAAGCTCCACTTTCCAGTTCCAGATGGCGGCGACTCCTAGTCCAAGCCCGCAGCTCCGGGAGGGGACTCAGCCTCAGTGGGAGCTGCCAGGTCAGGGGAATTCCGTCTAGCAGTCTCCCACCTTCTTCTGGAGTTCAGCTGTCCCCCAACTTGCCAACAAACACTCCTAGTGCGACCCTCAGCTGTTCTTTCTTTCTGCTCTGGGACAAGGCTTGGAACACGTCTGTCTCTTCCGCCGCCATTTTTCTCCCCCCTGTCTCTTCCTCTCTAATACTACTTTAATTATAATTCAGATTGTATAACAAGAAAGTGGCAAAGATAATTCAAGTAATGTTAATAAAATCTTAAATTTAAAATTTTTTATTTCTTAATATTTTATTTTATTAATAAAGGGAAAAAGAGTGAGCATATTTTATCTTTAATCACAATTAAAACAAAAATTATATTTCTTCATAAAATTATTAAAGCAAATTGTATATTTTCTTAGATTGAAAAATCTAAATTTTATATAACAATTTATTTTACAGTCATTTCCATATCAAAAATTCAAAGTGATTATTTTAGGAACTCTGGTATAGAAGTATGGCATAAGCATCCACTTGCATAATACAAAACCTATGCAAAATTTTACCTGAACTCCTGTTCTTATAAGAAGTCACATGTTCCCAAGTGTCTCCTGCATTTAATTATGACAGAGGAGTCAAAAGTTCAAAGCACTAATAAATTAAGTTTAATATAGAACAAATAAATTATGACTATAAAAGTAAAGCAGATTTTGTTAATTTGATCTAATGTAAGAGTACAAAAATATATTTCTTATAGCCAACAACATTTTTGTTGTACATTTCCTCCCTTCAGATGTGCATTTATTCTTTGGGTTGTTATTTTGCTATTACAGGGTATTTTTATTTCACACTGGCAGAACTCCAGAATAACACAGTAGATGGAATTTGGAACAGTGTAGTTTAGGGAGGAGATTTCTCAGGAGGAGTCAATGGGTTTGGAATGCCAACTAATTAAACACCTGGAGATGAAGTGCACTTTCACTGGCTGAATTCTGGCAAGTGTGTCTTATTTCAATAATCATAGAATCATAGCAGGTCATGGGTGTATGGTTTATGAAAAATAACAATCCTGCCAACCCAGAGAATCTTCTCCTCAAAATGTAGAAAAGATGGAAAGATTTATTGAATAAGCATACCAGATTACAATGCCTCATAGGTAAGCCAAAGAAATTTCACCCTATTTATACAAGCAAATAGGCACCACCCATTATGAACATATGTTTTCATGTCCTATCTAAATAGAATTAATACATTATTTGGTACAATTTCTTTCATAAATTTACTTGGGAATGAAGGTAATCATTTATTTTAGTTAATGGCATTTCTCCAACTGTATATTAAAACATCCCTATGACATGGAGATGGTTACTAGTATAGCTCAGAGCAAGGTGCCTAAGTTTAACTCCCACAGTGACAGGAAGATACAGGTACTATCTTTGTAAATGTTTATATTTTTAGGGAATGACTCCTAGACACTTAAAAAACATTCCTAAGCTGTAAGCATGGCAAGAGAATTACTAAACCTCCAAAAAGATGTAAATGCATATCAAAAGGTTAGCTTAGAAAAAGAATTCACAACCACAAGGTTTCTCATAGAAAGGCTATGAGGAAAAAGGCAGGGGCAAATCATCTCTTTCCATTCTGGCAACATGGAAAATTAAGTTTTTATTTATCCTTATAATGAGCAAAATAGCTGAGTGCAGGCACAGCGAAGCACCTTCTGCACTGAGAGCTGGCACCATCAGGGATTGAGTTGTAGTCCCAGTGGCTTTAGATGAATGAAGCAGACCAGAATAACATTGCAAGCTTTCAGAAAATGAAATTGTCATTTCAACTAAAGTCCACAAAACCTAAACAAGGTGAGTCCTTGCTAAAACCGAAATTTTAAATAGGATCAAAAGCCTAATATAATAATCAATATGCCCAGGATATAATTTAAAATTACTCATTACAGTAGGAACCAAGAAACCCACAATTTGAATGAGAAAAAACAATTGATGATAAAACTGAGACAATTCATGCTAGAATTACCTGAAAAGCATTTTAAAGCAGTAGTCATAAAAATGCCTCAACAATCAATTACAAATTCTCTTAAAACAAATAAAAAATAGATAGTCATTAAAAAATAGAAATTACACAAAAATCAAAATGGAAATTATAGAACTAAAAAATGCAATGACAAAAAAAAACTCTACTCAATAATATAATGGAGATAACAGAGAATAGGATCAGTAACAGGATTTATTCAATCTGAACAACAGAAAAAAAATTAAAAAAAGAAAAGCTTCAATGATCTGTAGAACAATAACAAAAGATCTAACATTTCATCATAATGAGAGGCAAAAAAAGAATGGTACTGAAAGAGCATTTAAAAAACAATAGCAGAAAACTTCCTACATTCAGCAAAAAACATAAACCAAAATGACAGATTACCTCACACCTGTCATATTGCCATCCTATATAATGAAAGCCTAATATGCTAAGTGTCAGGTCGTCCAGTCATCTGTTCAACCAATCAAAGCATAATATGATAATGATATGCTAAGGTCGCTCAACTGCTTGCTATGACATGCACTAACCACCAGGGGGCAGACACTCCAACTGGTAGGTTAGTTTGCTGCTGGGGTCCAGACAATTGGGACGGAGCAAGACAGGCGGGACATGGTTTGGAGCCCTCCCGCAGTCCCTCCCTGACCCCAATCATGCACTGGCGGGGTCCCTCAGCCTGGCCTGCACCCTCTAGCAATCCAGGACCCCTCAAGGGGTGTCAGAGAGCCGGTTTCGGCCTGATCCTGCAGGCCAGGCCAAGGGATCCCACTGGTGCATGAATTTGTGCATCAGGCCTCTAGTCATTAATACATCAACAAGCAATATGCATTGGTGAGGATGTGTAGAAAATGGACCCCTCATGCACTGTTCATGGAAATGAAAATTGGTGCAGCCTCTATGGAAAATAGCATGGAGGTTCATCAAAAAACTAAAAATGGAACTGCTTAATGACAGAGTGACTCTACTTTTAGTATATATACAAAAAAAAGAATGAAAATAGTATATTCACCCCTATGTTCATTGCAGCATTATTTACAATAGCCAAGATATGAAAGCAACCCAAGAGTCCATCAATAGACAAGTAGATAAAAAAATGCTGGTACATATATACAGTGGAATATTACTCAGCCATAAAAAAGGATTAAATATTACCGTTGCAACAGCATAGATGGACCTAAGAGGGTATTATGCTAAGTAAAATAAAGCAGACAGAGAAAGACAGATACCACATGATTTCACTTATATGTGGAATCTAAAAAACAAAATAAATGAAATAAAAATAGATTTATTAGATATGGAGAACAGAGTGATGGATGCCAAAAAAAAATGGGGGTTAGAGGGATGGGTGAAAAAATGAGGGTATTAGAATTACTAATTTGTAGTTATAAAATAGTCACAGGGATATAAAATATAGCATAGGGAATATAGTCAACAATATTGTAACAACTATGTATGGTGCCAGTTGGGTACCTGAAATATCAGGGGGAACACTTTGTAAAGTATTCTCTAACTGCTATACTGTACATCTGAAATTAATACAAAATAATGTTGAATGCAAACTGTAATCCTATATAACAAAACCCCAGAGACCAAAACAGTGGAACAACCAGAACAACCAGAGACCAGAACACCACAGCCTGTCACCAGGCTGGCCCTGCCCCCCAGGGACCGGTTAGAGGTATCCCTAGGCAACGAGATAGGGTGTGAGTTTGATGGGGGAAAGTCAAAGAAATAGGGGGAAAGGTCTTAAGGGTCTGCGAGGTTGGGGTGGTTGGCCTGGAGTAGGTTTGGAGTGTGCCGGGGAAGGAAGAGGAAGATCCGATTGGAAAACAGCTCAGCACAGCACCTTTCTCATTGTGAACCAGGACGTCACCAGCAGTGGACTGAAAGGGCGTTTGTTTCATGAATGCGCTTGGGACCGACATGTTCATGGCAGCTGCAGTACTCCCAAAACTTCACTGATTCCAAATAGTAAACAGCTATCAACGTCAAAGAACAGAAAAATCCTCTCCAACTAGAGGCCCTGGACATTGCAATGCAACTGAAGGAAACACCACTTAAAAAGGAGCTAGAAAAACCGGAAGTATGCGACCAGAGGATTGTGGGATTGTGGAGGATGCCTGGGTGCCTACAGCTAGAATGTGAGCCTGTTATTGCACATGTACATAGTCAGCCCTATGGTCCTCAGTCTCACAGTATTTGGACGTGACTTCTGACGGGAAATTATTTCGATTGAGGTTTGCTGTTCCCTTGCAGTGAGGAAGATCAGAATTAAAGGTTTCATTTGTTACCTTGGTTTGAAGCGGAGGAAAATGGGATAGTGACAAATAAGAAACCTTGGAGATAGTGAAGGGAAGTTTGTCCAGACTGTTGAGAGCTCAGAATTAGAGTTTAATTGGGATAGAAATCCTGCTAATACCACCTGACGCCTGAAATCTGAGCACTCTACTTTTAGGTTTTCCAGTTCAAGTTTTTGGAGACTGCCTATTAAAACACTAGATGCCTGGTGCATGAAATTCGTGCACAGGCACAGTCCCTAGGCCTAGCCTGCAATCAGGGCCATCTTCCCCAGCTGCCTGCAGCCAGCCCCACCCCCTGCCACCACCCATCCCCGGTTTCCCGTTTGCCATAGGGTGATTGGTGCCTGATGGCCAGGGGAAGGGACAGAGTGGACAGCTGTTCCTATCCGCTCGCCAGCCCTGCCCCCCCACCCCGTGGTTCACCCTCTGTGTGTGGGGCAACCGGTCGGGCAGGGGCCTTGGCCTGGTACTGCCTGTGTCCCCCGCCACCCACCCCTGGTTCCCTGTTCGCCATCAGGCGGTTGGAGCCTGCTGACCAAGGAAAGGGACAGAGAGGTGGTCAGTACGCCTCATAGTGACTGGTCCAGTGGTTGTTCTGGTCATTCTACCATTAGGGTTAATTTGCATATTACCCTTTTATTATATAGGATTCCTGGTTGTAAATTCCAGAACACCACAGCCCCTCGCCCAGCCTAGTCCAGTTCCCCAGGGAGTGGTTAGGGGCGATCAGGCAGGCAGGAGAGTGGTTAGGGGCAATCACGATCACACAGGCAGGCAGAGGCAGTTAAGGGTGATAAGGCAGGCAGGTGAGTGGTTAGGAGCCAGCTGTCCCAGATTGGGAGAGGGATGTCTGACTGCCGGTTTAGGCCCAATCCCACTGTGGATTGGCCTCTGGCATTCAAGTAAATCTCCACCAAAACACAAAGTGAACACAAACTAAAGAAACAGAGATTCAGAGACCACACAAGACAAATAATACAGACATTACAAAAATTCATTTTAAAAGTCACTAAACAGCCACAGGAACAATATCAAAGACCAAAAAATAGAAAGAATCTTATTTCACAGTTATGACATTATAACATTAAAAATGTCTAGCTTTCAACAAATAATTCAAATCATGGAAAAGAAACAACAATGGATGTCCAATTCAAACAAAATCTTAAGAGAAACGATCCCTGAGGAGACAAACACATTGAACTTAGTAGAAAAAAACACCTTTGAATTACCTGTTCAAATATGCTCACATAGCTAGAGGAAAATATAAACAAAGAACTAATGGAAATCAGGTGAATAATGTACAAAGAAGTAGAAAATATAAATAAAGACATATAAATTATAGGATCCAAGATGGCAGTGGATGCCTGGCCGGTGTGGCTCATAAATTGAGCATCAACCCATGAATCAGGAGGTCAAGGTTCAATTCTAGGTCAGGGCACATGCCTGGGTTACAGGCTCAATCTCCAGTAGGGAGCATGCAGGAGGCAGCCAACCAATAATTCTCTCATCATTGATGTTTCTATCCCTTTTTCCCTCTACCTTCCTCTCTCTGAAATCAATAAAAGCATTTAAAAAAAAAGATGGTGGTGGAGTAGATGGAAGCTACACTCATTTCTTCCCAGGACCAAACTGGAATTACAACTAAAATATAGTTGTAATAATCAACTGAGGACTAGCTAAAGAGAAGTATGTGTGTGTGTTTTTTAAATCCTCCTGCAGGAGCCCTGACCAGGGCCCAGGTTAAGCTTGCAACCTAGGTACATGCCCTTGACCAGAATGAAACCTGCAGGCCGATGCTCTATCCACTGAGCCAAACCGGCTAGGGCTGAAGAGAAGTCTTATAACCAAGGATTGACAGAAGAAGCCATATCAAGATGGTAGGAAATGCAGAGATGCAAAAAGACCTGGCCCCACTCTCACAGGCAGCGGCTGAGGTACCAGAGTGATGTCTCAGCTGTGGGGGGTAAGGGGGGTGGATCCCCTGATAAGCATGGGATCTCAAGCCCATACCAGGCTCCCCAGCTCAGAGCACCAGAGCCTAGAAGAGGTGCCCATATAATATCCGCCTATGAAAAGCAGTACAGATTCTGTCCACCAGGGAGAGACAGGAGCCCACTAGAGACACACCTTCTTAAAGGGCCAATGCACAAAATCTCTTTCCCAGCAGCTCACCCTGGGCTCTGGCAGAGGGAGAGTGGAACAGACTAGAATCCTGCGAAGAGACACACTGGGGTTGTGGCCCTGGGGAGAGAGCTGAGGGAATAACTGCGGGGACCCCCTGTGCTGAGTCCCTCTCCCACACCACAGACACAATCTTCCTTGGGTAGAACACTCCCCTCTTTATGACATCAGCCTGGGGGAATGCAAAAGCCCCACCCTCTGGTCTCCCTGTCACCCCACCCTGCAGATCTTCTGCCCAGCTGTGGAGTCAGTGGCCTGGGCCAAGTGTAGAGGTCTACACAGACTAAAAGGGTGTCAGTGACTAAGTTGTGTGGCTTAGGGGCAAAGGCCATTATCCCCCTTCCCATGATCCTGACTGGTGCCTCCCCCTCATGACAGATCTGCTAGCCCCCACTGTCCAAGCTCCTGGTGGCCCCAGCCTCTTGATTTTGGTGGCGCCACACTGCCGAGGTCTGAGCAGAATCCAGGACAGTCTGAGTTGTGTGCTCTGGGGTGGGGGCCACACACCTCAACTTCCTCCAAAACTGACTGGCACCTCCCCTCTTTCCATACCCACTGGCCTCTCCGTGCTGAGATCAGGATCCTGGCAAAATCTAGGACAGACTGAGTTGGCTCTAGGATGGGAAATTTTCCCTCACACTCTTGACTGGTGTAGAGCCTTCCCTTCACATGGCCAAATCATGGCTTATTTAGGCCTGATAAATTCTGCTGGCCTCATCCTGAGGACTCCCTGAGACCCCCCCACCCCACCAAAAAGATATGTGATCACACAGAGGGTGGCAGCTAGACTTTGTAAATTCTGGGACATTAGCTGAGTGGCCTCAGAACCAGAACTGGCACCAAGATTGAACCTGTATAGATTGGTACAACACCTCATCCCTAGCTGGTGACTCACTGAGAACAATCCCATTCATAATCGCTTCAAAAATAATTATATACCTAAGAATAAATTAAACCAAGGAGGGGAAAGACCTGTATTCATAAAATAATAATACTCTGAAGAAAGAAATTGAAGAAGATACAAATAAGTGGAAGCATATTATCGTCTTCATGGATAGGAAGAATTAATATCATTAAACTGCCCATGCTACCCAAAGCAATCTATAGATTCAAAGCAATTCCTATCAAAATACCAATGGCATATTTCACAGAACTAGAAATAATATTTAAAAATTCATATGAAACCACAAAAGACCCAGAATAGCCACATCAATCTTGAGAAAGAAGAACAAAGTTATAGGAATCATCCTACCTGAAATCAAACTGTAATACCTGTCCATAGTAGAAAATAAACTGATAAACAAAACAGATCCAGAGACACAAAGGCATGGAACAGACTGTGGAATCTCAGAAGGAAGGCAGGAGAGGGTAGGTGGACAGGAAGAGATCAACCAAAGAACTTGTATGCATATATGCATAACCCATGGACACAGAAAATAAAGTGGTAAAAGCCTGGAATGGGGGGCAGGGGCGGGCTAGAAAAGTCAATGAAGGGAAAAGGGGACATCTGTAATACTTTCAACTATAACTATTTTTTAAAAAACAGACATAGATCAATGGAACAGAATACTGAGCCCAGAAATAAATCCGTGCCTTTATGGTCAATTAATATTTGACAAAGGAGGCAAGAACATACAATGGGGTAAAGAGAGTATATTCAATAATGGGTTTGGGGAAGATTGGACAGATATATGCAAAAAAAAAAGAGAAATTAGATCATCTTCTTACACCACACAAAGACTTAAACGTTACACTTGAAATCATAAAAATCCTAGGGGGAAACAGGCCATAAAATCTTAAGCATTACTCCTAGCAATGCTTTTTCTGATATATGTCCTTAGGCAAGGGAAACAAAAGAAAAATAAACAAATGCAACCACATAAAACTAAAAAGGTTCTGCACAGCAAAAGAAACCATCAACAAAGGAAAAAAGCAACCCACTGTATGGGAGAATATATTTGCCAATGATACATCTGATAATGGGTTAATTTCTAAATAACATAAAGAACTTATACAACTCAATACAAGGAAGACAAATAATCCAATTAAAAAATGGGCAAATGACCTAAATAGATACTTCTCTAAAGAGGACGTACAGATGGCAATAGACAAATGAAAAAAAATGCTCAGTCACTGATAATTGGAGAGTTGCAAATTAAAACCACAATAAGATATTACCTCACACCAGTCAGATGGCTATCATCAATAAAACAACAAACAACAAGCATTGGCAAGTATATGGAGAACAGGGAACCCTTATGCACTGCTGAATTGGTGAACTCACTGTGGAAAGCAGTATGGAGCTTCCTAAAAAAAATTTAAAATGGCCTGGCCAGTGTGGCTCAGTGTTTGAGCATTGACCCATGAATCATGTGGTCATGGTTTAATTCCTGATGAGGGCACATGCCTGGGTTGAAGGCTAGATTCCAAGTAGGGGGCATGCAGGAAGCAGCCAATCAATGACTCTCAACATTGATGTTTCTCTCTTTTTCATTCTCCCTTCTTCTCTCTGAAATAAATAAAAACATATTATTTTATTTATTTTTTTATTTTTAAATATTTATTGTTGAAAGTATGTCCCCATTTTTCCACCATTGACCTCTTCTATCCCACCCCAGGCCTTCACCACCCTATTATCTGTGTCCATGGGTTATGCATATATGCATACAAGTTCTTTAGTTGATCTCTTCCCACCCATTCACCCACCCTCCCTCTCCTGCCTTCTCTCCGAGGTTTGAAAGTCTGTTCCATGCTTATATATCTCTGGATCTATTTAGTTTATTTTGTTCATTAGATTCAACATATGAGTGAGATCATGTGATACTTATCTTTCTCTGACTGGCTTATTTCACTTAGTGTAATAGTCTCCAGGTCCATCCATGCAGTTGCAAATGGTGAGTTCTTTCTTTTTTAGAGCTGCATCGTATTCCATTATATAAATGTACCACAGCTTCTTTATCCACTCATCTGCTAATGGGCACTTAAGTTGCTTCCAAATCTTAGCTCTTGTAAATTGCACTGCTATGAACCCAGGGGTATATATATTATTTCTGATTGGTGTTTGTGATTTCTTAGGATATTTTTCTAGAAAAACATTTTTTTTAATTGAAAATTGAACTGCCTCATGAACCAGTGATTCCACTTCAGGGAATATATCTGAAGAAACCCGAAACACTGATTCTAAAGAATATGTGCACTCCTATATTTAGTGCTGTGTTATTTACAACAGCCAAGATTTGGAAGCAGCTCAAGTGCCCATCAGTAGATGAGTAGATAAAAAAGCTGTGGTATATTTATACAAAGGAATACATCTTGGTCATAAAAAAGAAGGAAATCTTACCTTTTTCAACAGCATTGATGGACCTGGAAATTACTATGCTAAGTGAAATAAGCTAATCAGAGATAGACAAGTACCGTGTGATTTCAGTTATATTTGGAATCTAATGAACAAAATAAACTAGAAAACAAAATAGAAACAGACTCACAGATACAGAGAACAGATAGACAGCTGTTAGAGGGAAGGCTTTTGGGGGACTGCATGAAAAAGATGAGGGGATTAAGCAAAGAAAAAAACTCATACACACAGGTAACAGTATGATGATTGCCAGAAGGAAAGAGGGGTGCGGCGAGGTAGAGGAGTTTGAAGGAGGTATAAAAGGTAATGGAAGGAGATTTGACTTGGTGTGGCGAACACACAATACAATACACTAATTATATATTACTAGAGGCCCAGTGCATGGATTCATGCACTGGTGGGGTCACTCGGCCTGGCCTGCACCCTCTCGCAATCCAGGACCCCTCGGGGGATGTCGGAGATCTGGTTTTGGCCCGATCCCCACAGACAAGGCCGAAAGACACCACCTGTGCACAAATGCGTGCACTGAGCCTCTATTATGCATATAAGATCATTGGTTAATCTCTTCCTGCTCTCCCCCCTTCCCTCTGAGATTCATCAGTCTGCTCCATGTTTCCATGCCTGTGGTTTCCCCTCCTGCATTGAGCGTCTGCCCCCTGGTGGTCAGTGCACTTCATAGCTGTTGGCCGGTTGGCCGGTCAGCTAGCCACTTAGGCTTTTATATATATAGATAGAATTGTACACCTTAAACCTATGTAATTGAATTATCTAATAACACCCCAATAAATTCAATAATTTTTTTTTTTAATTTCAGTTTTACTTCCACCTTTGGGAAGAGGATAGGGGCTGGAAGCTGAAACCATCACCACTGGGCAATGATTTAACCATGATCATGTAATGAAGCCTCTATAAAAATCCAAAAGTTCTGAGTTCAGTAAGCTTCTGGGTTGGTGCAGACATGGAGGTGCTAGGAGAATGGCTCTGAACCCTTTCCCTCATCTTGGCTATGTGTCTCTTCAATCTGACTATTACTGAGTTATATCCTTTTATAACGAACTGTTAGTCTAATAAGTAAAATGTTTCTCTGAGTTCACTGAACTGCTGTAGCAAATTAATCAAACCTGAGGAAGTGGGAGACAAAATGGTGGCAGAATAGACGGACGTGTCCTGAGCCTTGTCCCGGAGCAGATAGAGGAAGCAGCTGAAACGAGTGGAATCCAGCGTGATTTGGCGAAGGAGGCGCAGCTGGTGAGACAGTTTGCAGCTGGGAAGGGCAGAGATCCCCTTGTAAAGGTAAAGTCAAAGATCTAGGCAGTAGAATCTGCTGGACCTCTGAGCCCAGGTCAGGGAGAAACTACACAGCGCCAAGCCACGTCCCTGAGGACAGGCAAAGCGTCTGACTGAAAAAAAAAAAGGGGGGGGTCCACGGGACTGCGGGAGATAGGGGATTTTAGACCTTGGAGTCTGGATTTGGGATCTGAGCTCTAAGGCAGCCCTGAAGAGCTGCCAGACCGTGCAGTGCTGGCAAGAGAGAAACTTGCAGAGACGCGGTCCCTCCTCACGCTGGGGCCTGCGCCTTTCTTCACTGAACCTGGTTCGTAGGACCCTTAGCATACAGATGCTTACCTGTGGTTGAGGTGCAGAAGAGGGAGTGGAGTTGTAGAATCTGGGGAGAGTAGGCAGCGGATGGTCCAGGAGAGGTGGAAGCGAGTCTGGTGCTGAGTCATATCTAGGCCACATTGCCATTTTCTCCTGAGAGATAGCCCCTCCCTCCAGTCTCCAGGCAACCAATATAGCCACACCCAGATCCCACCCTGATTAACACCATGGAATCTCAATACTCCCTGAGGCCATAGGATCTGCCCTAAAGAGAAATCTTTAGAAGTTAAGCACATCAATTACACAGCTACACTGTCAGAGCTTTTCAGAGTGCTTCAGTGTGCCTCGCTGGCAAACTTACGGCGGGTGCTCCTGTGAGCCGCCACTGGGAGTAAGCGCTTAGCCACCACAGGTGCAGCAATGAAAGCTGAGTATGCCCACCCCATAATTACAGAACTCTGGGCATCACAGTCACAGCTTTCCAGAGTGCAGGCCCCTGAGCCACATCACCCCAACAGACGGTTCCTTGGTGCCACTGTGAGTCCCCACTGGGCACATGTGATTTCAATTAAGGGTGCAAGAAAGCAAAAACTGGGATACTCCCCTCCACGGCTGCTGACTTCTAGATACAGCAGTTGTGCCTCTCAAGCTCGCAGGCCTACATCAAGAGAACCCAAATAGATCAAGTAGGGAGCTACACTAGATTACCAAGCCCAGGAGAACTGAGAGATTACACCAGTAGCACCATCACCAAAAGAACCTGGGTAGCAAAGCAATTGGATGTACAATTAAAACATTACAGGAAAACATGGGGAGACAAAAAAGCAACTCCAAAGGAAAGAAAAAGAGGAATCACCAGAGAGGGAGTTAAATGAAATTGAGGCTAGTAGCTTAACACAGAAAGAATTCAGAGTAATGGTTATAAGGATGTTTAAACGGATGGATGACAAATACACACAACTCAATGACAAATACACACAACTCAATGAGAACTATAAGGAGCTGAATGAGAATGTCACCAACATGAAAAGAAACCAAGAAGAGATGAAAAATGACATAGCTGCAATAAAGAACACATTGGAAGGCTTAAACAGTAGACTAGAAGAGGCTGAGGACCGCATCAGCGAATTAGAAGACAAGGTAGGAAAAAACACACAAACACAGCAGCAACTGGAAAGAAGACTTAAAAAGCAAGAGGAGAGCCTAAGGGAGCTTTGGGACAACACAAAAGGAAACAATATTAGAATAATAGGGATACCAGAAGGAGAAGAAGAGAAGCAAGGAATAGAAAACCTGTTTGAAGAAATAATGACAGAAAAGTTCCCTGATATTGGCAAGAAAAAAACTATGCAAGTCCAAGAAGTACATAGAGTCCCAAACAGGTTGAACCCCAAAAGACCAACACCAAGACACATCATAATTAAATTGGCGAACACTAACGACAAAGTAAAAATCTTAAAGGCTGCCAGAGAGAGACAGAAAGTTACCTACAAGGGCTCTCCTATTAGAATATCAACTGATTTCTCAACAGAAACACACCAGGCCATAAGGGAATGGAATGAAATATACAAAGTGATGCAAAGCAAGGGTTTGAATCCAAGAACACTATACCCCGCAAGGCTATCATTCAAAATTGAAGGTGGAATCAGGAGCTTCACAGACAAAAAAGGGCTAAGAGAGTTTATCACTACCAAGCCAGCAATGCAAGAGATGCTAAAGGGACTGCTATAAAAAGAAAAAAGAGAAAGGCAAAAAGAAACACAAACACTAAGGAAAAATATGACAACAAACATGTACTTGTCAATAATAACATTAAACGTAAATGGATTAAATGCACCAATCAAAAGACATAGGGTATCTGAATGGATAAGAAAACATGACCCATATATTTGCTGTCTACAAGAGACCCACCTCAGAGCAAGGATTCACACAGACTGAGAGTGAAGGGATGGAAAAACATTTTTCAGGCAAATGGAAATGAGAAAAAAGCTGGGGTTGCAATACTTATCTCTGATAAAATAGACCTCAAAGTAAAGGCCATAACAAGAGATAAGGAAGGCCACTACATAATACTGAAGGGAGCAATTCAACAAGAAGATATAACTCTCGTAAACATATATGCACCCAATGCAGGAGCACGCAAATACATAAAAGAACTCCTAGAAGATATCAAGGGACAGATCGACAACAATATAATCATAGTAGGAGACTTTAATACACCACTGACATCACTGGATAAATCCTCTAGACAAAAAATCAGCAAAGAAACAGCAATTCTAAATGACGCACTAGATCAAATGGACCTAATGGACATCTTCAGAGCATTTCACCCCAAAGCCACGGAATATACGTTCTTCTCAAGTGCACATGGGACATTTTCAAAAATAGACCACATACTGGGTCACAAGCAAAGTCTCCCCAAATTCAAAAAGATTAAAATCATATCACGCATTTTCTCAGACCACAATGGCATATTAGAAATAAATTATAATAAAAACATTCCAAAAAATTCAAACACTTGGAAGTTGAATAGCATGCTATTAAACAATGATTGGGTGATCAACGAGATCAAAGAAGAAATTAAAAACAACCTGGAGACTAATGACAATAAAAACACAAGAATGCAATTGCTATGGGACACAATGAAAGCAGTCCTGAGAGGGAAGTTTATAGCTCTACAGGCCTATCTCAAAAAACAAGAAAAAATGCTAATAAATGATCTAACTCAACAACTCAAAGAATTAGAAGGAGAGCAACAAGAAAAGCCCACAGTGAGCAGAAGGAAGGACATAATAAAGATCAGGGCAGAAATGAATGACATAGAGACCAAAAAAACAACACAAAAGATCAACAAAACCAAGAGCTGGTTCTTTGAAAGGATAAACAAGATTGATGAACCTCTAGCCAGGCTCACCAAGAAGCAAAGAGAGAGGACCCAAATAAACAAAATCAGAAATGAAAGAGGAGAAATAACAACAGACCCCACCGAAATACAAAGGATTGTTTAAAAATACTATGAACAACTCTATTCCAACAAACTGGACAACCTGGGGGAAATGGACATATTCCTAGAAAAATATAACCTCCAAAAACTCAATCAAGAAGAATCTAAACATCTCAATAGACCGATAACTATGGAAGAAATTGAAGCAGTCATCAAAACGCTTCCAGGAAACAAAAGCCTGGGGCCAGATGGCTTCACAGGGGAGTTTTACCAAACATTCAAGGAAGAACTAAAACCTATCCTCCTCAGACTATTCCAGAAAATTCAAGAGGAAGGAACACTTCCAAACTCCTTCTATGAAGCCAGCATCACCCTAATACCAAAACCAGATAAAGATAACACAATGAAAGAGAATTTTAGGCCAATATCTCTCATGAATATAGATGCCAAAATCCTCAACAAAATTCTAGCAAATCGAATCCAGCAGTACATCAGAAAGATCATACACCATGACCAAGTAGGATTTATCCCGGGGATGAAAGGATGGTACAACATTTGCAAATCAATAAACGTGATACATCACATAAACAAATTGAGAGATAAAAACCACATAGTCATATCAATTGATGCAGAAAAAGCATTTGACAAAATCCAACACCCTTTCTTGATAAAAACTCTCAACAAGGTGGGAATAGAAGGATCATACCTCAACATAATGAAAGCCATATATGACAAACCCACAGCCAACATCATACTCAATGGGCAAAAACTAAAACCATTTCCCCTAAGAACAGGAACAAGACAGGGATGCCCACTCTCACCACTCCTGTTCAATATAGTGCTGCAAGTATTAGCCATTGTGATCAGACAAGAAGAAGAAATAAAAGGCATCCAAATTGGAAAAGAAGAAGTAAAACTGTCCTTATTCGCAGATGACATGATACTGTACATAGAAAACCCTAAAGACTCCATCAAAAAATTACTAGACTTAATAAATGAATTCGGCAATGTAGCAGGATACAAAATTAACGCCAAGAAATCTATAGCATTTCTATACACCAATAATGAACTTAGAGAAAGAGAGACTAAAAAAGCAATTCCATTTACCATCGCACCAAAAAAATTAAGATACCTAGGAATAAACTTAACTAAGGAGGTAAAAGACCTATACATGGAAAACTCCACGACACTGAAAAAACAGATAGAGGAAGACATAAACAGATGCAAGAACATACCATGTTCATGGATTGGTAGAATCAACATCATCAAAATGTCCATACTACCCAAAGCAATCTATAAATTCAATGCACTTCCCATTAAAATACCAACAACATATTTCACAGACCTAGAAAGAACTTTCCAAAAATTCATCTGGAATAAAAAAAGACCCCGAATAGCGGCAGCAATCCTGAGAAAGAAGAACAAAGTAGGTGGGATCTCAATACCGGATATCAAGCTGTATTTCAATGCCACTGTTCTTAAAACAGCCTGGTACTGGCACAAGAACAGACATATTGATCAATGGAATAGAATAGAGAACCCAGAAATTGACCCAAATAACTATGCTCAATTAATATTTGACAAAGGAGGCACGAACATACAATGGAGTCAAGACAGTCTATTCAACAAATGGTGTTGGGAAAATTGGACAGATACATGCAAAAAAATGAAGCTAGATCACCAACTTACACCATACACAAAAATAAACTCAAAATGGATAAAGGACTTAAACATAAGACGGGAAACCATAAAAATACTAGAGGAATCCACAGGCAGAAAAATCTCAGACATATGTCGAAGGAACTTCTTCACTGATACTGCTCCTAGGGCAATGGAAACTAAAGAGAAAATAAACAAATGGGACTACATCAAAATAAAAAGATTTTGCACAGCAAAGGAAACCATCAATAAAACAACAAGAAAGCCCACTGCATGGGATAATATATTTGCCAATGATATCAACGATAAGGGTTTAATCTCCAACATTTACAGGGAACTCATGCAGCTTAACAAAAAGAAGATAAACAACCCAATCAAAAAATGGGCATCTCATCTAAATAGACACTTTTTGAAAGAAGACAGAAGGAAGGCCAAGAGACATATGAAAACCTGCTCAAAGTCACTAATCATCAGAGAGATGCAAATCAAAACAACAATGCGGTACCATCTCACACCTGTCAGAATGGCTATTATCAACAAATCAACAAATGACAAGTGCTGGTGAGGATGTGGAGAAAAAGGAACCCTCGTGCACTGCTGGTGGGAATGCAGACTGGTGCAGCCACTGTGGAGAACAGTATGGAGTTTCCTCAAAAAACGAAAAATGGAACTCCCATTTGACCCAGTGATCCCACTTCTAGAAATATATCCCAAGAAACTAGAATCACGAATCAGAAAGGATATATGCACCCCTATGTTCATAGCAGCACAATTCACCATAGCTAAGATTTGGAAACAGCCTAAATGCCCATCAGCAGATGAGTGGATTAAAAAACTGTGGTATATCTATACAATGGAATACTACTCTGCAGTAAAAAAGAAGGAGTTCCTAGCATTTGCAACAACATGGATGGAGATGGAGAGTATTATGTTAAGTGAAATAAGCCAGGCAGAGAAAGATAAATATCACATGATCTCACTCATTTGTGGAATATAATGAACGGCATAGACTGATGAACAAGAACAGATCCAGAGACTGAGAAACGTCGAACAGCACGTCATACCTCAGGGAAGGTAGGGGAGGGTGGGGATAAGGGGGAGAGATCAACCAAGGGACTTGTGTGCATGCATATGAGCCTAATCAATGGACACAGACAACAAGGGGGTGGGGCATAAGTGGGGGGTGGGGGGTTATGGGGGAATAATTTGTGTTTTTGCCTCCCTGACAAAGTTTATATAAAGTTACAAAAAGAAATTGTCAGCCAGTTTGAAATTGAATTGCCATGGCCTAGAGCAAAGAATATCCTTACATGATATTATTCTACAATGTCATTATAATTTTAGATATTTTACAACAGCATATTGTACAATTATCCCAAACAAACTTACAAACTAATTCTTGGAATGTTTGGCAGCAATTAAAAAAAAAAAAAAGAGGAAATGAAAGGATTTAATCCCTTTCAGAAGGAATTAAGGCACTGGGAAGACACTTGAGCATTCTATATTGGCCCCTCTTGCCTTTTGTGCCAAGAGGGACCCTCTTCTCACAATCCAATTGCCCTCAGCTGTTGCCTGAGCTTTCTGTTCATGCTGAGCTTGAAGCCTCGTGGTGGCTGGTACCATGGATCTGTCTCTCGCCCAATCGTGTGAGCTGGGCCCTCCCTGGAGAAGAAACCTGAGTTCCCCGAGATATGTGATCAGTGCTAGGGCCCCGCCAGCAGGCCAGGGGATCCCAAGGCAGGTGCTGTGCGTGGAGGCCACGGGGGCATAGGTTACCAAGGAGACAGAACTGAACCTCACATCACCCTGCTTGGCCCCGGAGGATGACTGGTTAGCCAGAGACGGGTAAGATTCCTCAGGGAAGGAACAACTTAAGACAGGCACAGTCGCAGAGGGGCCATCAGGAGAGAACTTGGGGATCATCAGAGGTGGGGCACAGACCCTCACCCCCCCCCCAACCTTGCAGGGGCCTGAACCCTCACCCCGTCTGAGGGAGGTCTCCTGCTCCCATGGCTGCTTTGCTTCCCACGCCCAGCTCAGATCGGGACACAGGTGACAGACAGTGTGACTTGGCCCAGCTCAGATTGGGACCCAGGTAACAGACAGAGACTTGGCCGACAGCAGCTGCCCTATATCTAAATCCAGCCTAGCACCAGGAATGCTCAGGGCCTACTCAAGAATGCAAATAATCCTTTCCACTAATATTTACAGGGTAAACTAAGATTGTTGGTAGAGTATTAAATTTGACAGTAAAATAATAATCAAGTTTTCAGATTAAATTAAATAGGCTAATTCAAATAAGTGAATATTCAAGAAAATTTAATTGTACTGGACAAAAAGCTGTTCCTAAAGTGTTAACTAAAATTTCTATTGGTAGTTCATCTCATGGTAAAATTCCTGAACATGCAATGAAACTAAAGCAGTCATATTTTTGTGCAAAAACTTAAAATTTAAAGTTATCAAGACTGCATTATAAAATTTACAAAAGCCTCCATTAATCAAAAAAGGGGGGATAGTAGGGTAATATCATGTAAGGAAAAATATCCTATAAGTAAATTACATCTAGAAAATTTTTACTTTACAAAATTAATTTTTATTTGTAATGCTAACAGCAAGACACCCATGAAAAACACACATGGTGTCTAAATAAGACAAAGGAAAATCGTTTGGGCAAAAATAAAAAGGATCCCAAATCAATTATATAGAAAAGATTGCTTTATTAACTTTTGGTCGAGAATATGTTTGTATATTTTCAGAAAACAACTCCAAGACCATGTGGATTCCTGCAACAGAGAGGAATTGACAGGTCTGCTCCAACCTCGAAGACAAGAGGAGAAACAGTCCAGAGATGGAAGACGCTGACGACGCCTTGCCACGCTAGCAGTCAGAAGCTGTGTGATGCAGCAGCGTGCCTAGGACCAAACCAGAGAGGGTTGGACTTGCATTGCCACCATGTGCCCACCATCCAGATATCATTGCTGACATGTACACATAAGGAACTGTTTGACATTGAAACGGGGAATCAGAACTGTTGGACATTGAAATTGGGACTCAAACATTTTTTGTTATTATATGTTTATTTCTAGTCTGCAGAGGCAAGATTTTTTAAAGGAAAGAAAAGGGGGAAAAATGGATACAGAAGCAAAGAAGCATTGAACAGACTGTCAAGCTACAGCAGGAAGGCGGAGGAGGTTTTGGGGTGGGGGGCTGTAAGAGATCAACTGAAGGACTTGTACGCATGCATATAAGCATAACCAATAGATAAAAGACACTGGGGGGAGGGCAGGTAAAGGCATGTACTGGGGGGAAGGGGAGGGTGGGGGGAGGTCAATGGGGGAAAAAAAGAGACATATGTACTACTATTTTTAATACTTCAAACAATTTAAAAAAATGTACATAAAAAAAACAAAAACCTGAGGAAGTGTTCTTGGGAACCTTTGAATTGTTATAGCCAGTTTGTCAGAAGTATAGGTAACCAAGTGGACTTTCAAATGGCATCTTAAGTCCAAGAAGAATGCCTTAGGAACCTCCAATCTGTAGCTGGTTGGTTAGAAACACAGGTAACAGCATGGGCTTGTGACTGACATCTGAAGTATGTGTGGGGAGGATGGTCTCGGAGAACTAAACTCCTAACCTGTGGAATCTTATGCTATCCCAGATAGTGTCAGAATTGAGTTGATTTATAGGACACCCAGCTAGTCCCAAGAATGGATTGCTGGTGTGGGGAACCCCACCCAACTGCAATTGGTACCAGAATCTATTTAATCTTTCATAAAAGCATTTGATAATAGCACTCTTTTCTCAAATAGAATTTCCTAGGACTTACATACCCCAGAAGAAGCATTCTTTGAAATATATCTTGGAAAATCCATTCCTATATAAGAGTGGTTATATATGAGTGGCCATATATATATATATGAGTTCTTTATCTTTTCAGATGGATTTTGCAAAATCCAGGGAAAAGCATATCAGGTTTGAGTCTTGCTAACCATAACAGTATGTTTTTAAGATTAATATATTGATAATTCTTTATATCAGAGAAGCAATGAAATGTGGAGAAATATCCCTTGCTAAATATGTACTAAAATCTCTACTCCAAATAGAGAATTTACTTTCTGTATCATTTCTTTTAAATGATAACCCCATTAACCTCAATAAAACATTCAACTCCCCCCCCCACACACACAAAAAAATGGTTCCTTGGAAAACTCAATAAAATTGATAAGTACCTAGGAAGAATTTGCCAGGGCTGACCAGCAGACCCTGAGCGAGGGATGAACAGGTTGTTCTGACACATGTTTCTGTGAAAGAGAGGGCTAAGGGACTCTTTTACTTTAGTAGTAAAAGCAATCCTGTTCACCTGCTTTGTTGGCTTTTTATTATAACAACAGCTTGAACTCAAATTAACCTCTAGATACAATCAGCAGGGTAAATATCCTTGACAAATCACATGCTTTTACAAGGTCGAGTCATTAAAGACTCAACATAGATAGTCTAGCAAAACACCCCAGGGGATTGGACTTGTTTGGAAAAGTCAAGGTAGGGGCTGCCTCCTCGACAAGGTCCCCTCAGAGGCCCCCGACCTTTTGGAGAATCCTCTTTACAGACAATCCAACCAAGTCCCATGCTTCCCCACAACATTGAATAAGAAAATAAGATAGAAGACATAAAATGCAAATATCAGAAAAGAAAGAGATATATTACTAACAGATCCCATGGACATTAAGGATAATAAAGGAATACTATGAATAATTCTATGTGTACAAATTTGATAAACAAAATGTAATGGGCCAATTCCTTGAAACAGTGTGATAAAACTCACAAAGGAAGAAATTAAAAATCTGAATAGACATATATATATATATATATATGAAATTACATCAATAATTTAATAACCTTAAAAAAAAAGAACAGCCGAAACCGGTTTGGCTCAGTGGATAGAGCGTTGGCCTGCGGACTGAGGGGTCCCGGGTTCGATTCCGGTCAAGGGCATGTGCCTTGGTTGCGGGCACGTCCCCAGTGGGGGGTGTGCAGGAGGCAGCTGATAGATGTTTCTCTCTCATCGATGTTTCTTACTCTCTATCCCTCTCCCTTCCTCTCTGTGAAAAATCAATAAAATATATTAAAAAAAAAAAAAAAGAACAAACAACCACCAAAGCCTAGGTGGGTTCCCTGGTGAATAATACCATACCAAACATTTAAGAAAGAAATTATACCGGAACTTTACAATCTCTTTCAGAGAATACAAAGAGAGGGAATAATTGTAGACTCCTTCTATGTGGCCAGCATTAATTACCCTAATACCAAAAGCAGACAAAGACATTACAAAAAAAAGTACAGACTGATATTTCTTATGAACATAGATAAAATTTTTTGCAATGCAATATTAGCAAATCAACTCCAACAATGTATAAAAAAGTATTATATACCAAGACTAAGGGGGTAGGGGTTATCCCAGGTATATAAGGCTGGTTTAACACTTGAAAATAAATTAATGTAATCCCATCAAATCAATAGGCTAAAAAGGAAAAATTACTTGATTATATCAATACTAGAGGCCCAGTACACAAAATTTGTGCACAGGGGAGGGGGGTGTCCCTCAGCCCAGCCTGCACCCTCTCCAATCTGGGATCCCTCTCACAATCCAGGACTGCTGGCTCCCAAGTGCTCACCTGCCTGCCTTCATGATTGCCCCTAACCACTTCTGCCTGCCAGCCTGATCACCCCCAAACCACTCCCCTGCCAGCTTGATTGATGCCTAACTGCTCCCCTTCCAGCCTGTTTGCCCCTTACTGCCTTCCCCTGCAGGCCTGGTCACCCCTAACTGCCCTCCCCTGCAGGCCTGGTCCCCCCCAACTACTCTCCCCTGCACACCTGGTTCCCCCCCAACTGCTCTCTCCTGCAGGCCTGGTCACCCCTAACTGCCCTCCCCTGCAGGCCTGGTCCCCCCCATCTGCTCTTCCCTGCAGGCCTGGGTCCCTCCCAACTGCCTTTCCCTGCAGGCTTGATCACCCCCAACTGCCCTCCCCTGCTGGCCTGATCACCCACAACTGCCCTCCCTTGCAGGCCTGGTCCCTCCCAAGTGCCCTCCCTTGCTGGCCATCTTGTGGTGGCCATCTTGTGTCCACATGGGGGCAGGATCTTTGACCACTAGGGGCAGCCATCTTGTGTGTTGGAGTGATGGTCAATCTGCATATTACTCTTTTATTAGATAGGATAGAGGCCTGGTGCACGGGTGGGGGCCAACTGGTTTGCCCTGAAGGGTGTCCCAGATCAGGGTGGGGGTTCCCTTGGGGTGTGGGGTGGCCCGGGCGAGGGGCCTGTGGTGGTTTGCAGGCCAGCCATGCCCCCATGAGGTGAGGGTCCCCGCTGGGAGGGTGTGGCCAGCCTGGGTGAGGGGCTGAGGACTCTTTTCAGACTGGCCACACCCCTTTCAAGGTGGGGGTCCCCACTGGGGTGCCTGGCCAGCATAGGGGCCTGGGCGAGGGGCCTGTGGTGGTTTGCAGGCCAGCCACACCCCCTGGCAACCCAAGCGGAGGCCCTGGTATCTGGGGTTTATTTATCTTCTACAATTGAAAATTTGTAGCCTGGAGCGGAGCCAAGCCTTCTGCTTTCTCCATGGCGGCAGCCATTTTTGGAGGAATTTATGTATCTTTTATAATTGAAATTTTGTAGCCTTAAGTGGAGGCCTGGGCTGGCCAGGGTGTGCTGAAAGTTTGGCTTCCTCCATCGCCTGGGGCAACCCTAGCCTCCTGCTCTTTCCAGCTCCGTGGCTGCCACCATTTCTGTTTGGATTTGTGTATCTTCTATCATTGAAACTTTGTAGCCTTGAGTGGAGGCTTAGGCTGGCAAGGGCAGGTGGAAAGCTTGGCTTCCTCCATTGCTGGGGAAACCCAAGCCTCCCTCCTGCTCTCTGTGGCCGTAGCCATCTTGGTTGGGTTTATTTGCATATTCTCTCCTGATTGGCTGGTGGGTGTGGCTTGTTGGTGTAGCGGAGTGATGGTTAATTTGCATATTACTCTTTTATTATATAGGAAGTGTCAAAAAAGCATTTGACAAAATGCAATACCCTTTATGATTAAAAAAAAACAAACTCAGTAAACTGAGAATGGAGGGGAACTTCTTCTACTTGATAAAAAGTAAAATCTACAGTTAACCTGATACTTAATGCTGAGAAAGAAAGTTTTCTAAGATCAGGTACAGGCACTCCTTTTCAATATCATACTAGAAGTTCCACCTAATGCAACAGGACAAGAAAAAGCAATAAAATGTATACAGATTAGGGAGGAAGAAATAAAACTATCTTTGTTCATAGATGACATAATCATCTGTATAAAATCCAAAAGAATCAATAAAAAAGTCCAGGAAATAAAAAGTGATTATAGCAAGGTTGCAGGATATAAGGATAACATACAAAAGTCAATCACTTACCAGCAAAAAGTGGAATTTTAAATTAAAATTACAATACCATTCACATTAGTTCCCCCAAAATTAAATACTTATGTATAAATCTTATAAAATATATATAAGATCTATATGAGAAAAATTAGAAAATATTGATGAAAAATGAAAGATGAACTAAATACATGGAGAGATTCCATGTTCATGGATAGGAAGACTTAATATTGGCAAAATGTTAGTTCCCAACCAGATCCACAGATTCAATACAATCCAAATCAAACTCCCAACAAGTTATTTTGTGAATTTAGAAAAACTGATTCTAAAGTTTATATGGAGAGACAGAAGACCTAGGATAACCAGCACAATGTTGAAAGAAAACAAAGAGGACTGAAACTACCTGACTTTAAGATTTGTTATAAAGCTATAGTGATCACGATAGTATGGTATTAGCAAAAACAAAGATTAATGGATCATAGTAAAGAGCAGAGGAATAGATGCACATAAATACAGTCAACTGATCTCTGACAAAGGAACAAAGTCAATACAATGAAATAAAGTAGTCTTTTCAACAAATACTACTAAAACAAGTTGACATCTACATGTATACAAATACAGACCAGACCTTACACCTATCACAAAATTTAACTCAAACTGGATACAAACCTAAATGTTAGATGCAGTCTATAGAACTCCTAAAAAAATAGAAGACAATATAAAGGACCTTGGATATGATGATAACATTTTAGATATACCAAAAGCACAATTCAAAGAACAAATAATTGATAAGTTGGATTTCATCAAAATAAAATAGTTCTATTCTTCAAAAGACAATGTCAAGAGAGTGAGAAGCCACAGACTGGATAAAATATTTGCAGAAAACATATCTGATAGAGGACTATTATCCAAAATACACAAAGAACTTTAAAAACTCAATAACAAAGCAAACAACCCAATTAAAAATGGGCCAAAGATCTTAACAGACACCTCACCAAAAAAGATATACAGATGGAAAATTACATATGAAAGACACTTCAGATAATATGTCATCAGGGCAATACAAATTAAAAAAAAAAAAAGATACCAATACACACCTTTAAGATGGCCAAAATCTGGACAATCTCAAATACAGGCAAGAACTCTCATTTATTGCTGGTGGTAACGCAAAATGATATCTCCACTTTGAATCACAGTTTTTGGCTTCATATAAAACTAAACATACACTTACCGTATGATCCAGTAATCATGCTCCCTGGTATTTACCCAAAGGAGTTGAAAACTTATATCCACACAACAATCTGCATGTGGATGTTTATAACAGATCTATTTATAGTTGCAAAAATTTGGAAGCAACCAAGACAATCTTCAGTAGGTGAATGGATAAACAAACTTTGGTACATCCAGAAATACTTAGTATTTTTTAAAATGAGCTATTCAGCCATGAAAAGATATGGGGTAACCTTAAATTCATATTACTAAGTAAAAAAGCTAATAAGAAAAGGCTATATACTGCTTGATTCCAACTATATGACATTCTGGAAAAGTCAAAACTATGGAGACAGTTAAAAAGTTTAGTGGTTGACTGACATTGGTGGGGGGAGGGAAAAAAGGCAGATTACAGAGAATTTTTAGGGCAGTAAAAATATTTTGTATGATACTGTAATGAATGATATGGCATTATGCACTTATTCAAAACCATAGAATGCACAACACCAAGAGTGAACCCTAATGTAAACTATGAATTTGGAGTGATTACGCTGTTAATGTAAGTATATGAATTGTAACAAATGTACCATTCTGAAGGGTGGTATTAATAATGTAGGAGACTATGCCTGTGTGGGAACAGGAAGTATATGGTAAATCTCCCTCAAATTTGCTGTGAGCCTAAAACTCCTGTAAGAAATGGTATTTATGATTGTCAGAGGAGAGGGAGGGTTGGTGGGATGGGTGATAAAGTTGAAGGGATTAAGGAGTGCAAATTGGTAGTTACAGAATAGTCACAGAAATGTAAATACAGCATAGGAAATATAGTCAATACCAGTAATATCGTAATAACTATGTACGGGTACTTGAAATATCAGGGGTACCACATTGTAAAGTACATTATTGTCTAACCATTATGCTGTACACCTGAAACTAATACAAAATAATATTAAATATAAACTGTAATTGAAATTTAAAAAAGAAAGTCTTTGTAAATATATATTATATATAATAAATATTTAATATATATTTATTTATACTAAATATATTTTTATATTTAAGTACTAATTTATATTCTACTAGTGGCCCGGTGCATGAAATTCGTGCACGGGGGGGGGGGGACTTGTCCCTCAGCCTGGCCTTCACCCTCTCCAATCTGGGACCCCTCGAAGGATGTCCTACTGCCGGTTTACAGGGATCGGGTCTAAACCGGCAGTCGGACATCCCTCTCGCAATCCGGGACTGCTGGGTCCTAACTGCTCACCTGCCTGCCTGCCTGATTGCCCCTAACCACTCTTCCTGCTGGCCTGCTCGCCTCCAACTGCCCCCCACTGATGTCCTGCTTGCCCCCAACTGGCCCCCCTGCTGGTCTGCTCACCCGCAACTGCGCCGCCCCCCCCCCCCGCTGGGCTAATCACCCCCAATGGCCACCCCCACCGGCCTGATCACCCACAACTGCCATCCCATCCTGGCCTGATCACCCACAACTGCCCTCACCTCTTGGCTTCTAACAGCCTCTACCTCAGCCCCGCCACCATGGCTTTGTCCAGAAGAATGTCCGGAAGGTCTCCTGGAAGGTCTCCCAGTCTAATTAGCATATTACCCATTTATTAGTATAGATAGAGGCCTGGTGCATGGGTGGGGGCTGACTGGTTTGCCCTGAAGGGTGTCCCGGATCAGGGTGGGGGTTCCCTTGGGGCATGGGGCAGCCTGGGCGAGGGGCCTGTGGTGGTTTGCAGGCCAGCCATGCCCCCATGGGGTGAGGGTCCCCGCTGGGGGTGTGTGGCCAGCCTGGGTGAAGGGCTGAAGGCTGTTTTCAAGCTGGCCACATCTTCTTCAGGGTGGGGGTTCCCACTGGGGTGCCTGGCCAGCCTGGGTGAGGGGCTGATGCTTGTTTGTAGGCTGGCCATGCCCCCAGTGACCCAGGCTCCCAGGCCCTCCTTCAGCGGCGGCCAGGGCGGGCTGGAAGCTTGGCTTCCTCTGTCACTGGAGGCAACCCAAGCCTCCTGCTTGCTCCAGCTCCATGGCCGCCACCAACTTTGTTGGGTTAATTTGCATACTCACTCCTGATTGACTGGTGGGCGTAGCAGAGTGACAGCCAATTTGCATGTTTCTCTTTTATTAGTGTAGATTATTTATTCATATTTGATATATATTTCCAAATATATCATCTAAAACTCATACACATATATGATACCGATACATGCTAAAACATGGCTGAAACCTGAAAACATTGTGCTAAGTGGAAGAAGCAAGACACAAAGCTCACAGGTATATGATTCCAGTTTTATTAAATATCAAGAATAGATAAATCCACACAAATAGAAAGCATACTGGTGGCTGCCAGGGTCTGTGGCAAAGAGGGAATGGGTAGTAACTGCTTATTGGAGATGGAATTTCCTTTTAAGATGATGAAAATATTTTGGAAATAGAGGTGGTGGTTTCACAACATTGTGAGTGTACTAATGCCACTGAATTGTTCACTTTAAAATGGTTAATTTCATGCTGTATTAATTTCACCTAAGTAAAATAATAAGAGAAAAAATTAAAAGCAGCCAGAGAGAAACAGGAATTACCTCTAAGGAAAAAACAATTTGAATAACTGGGGATTTTTCATCTGGAATTGTGGTGAACAGAAGCAATGAAACAGCACTTTTCAAGTGCTGACTGAAAATAAATGTCAACAGCTAACCATAACATGTGAACGTATCCTTATGGAATGAAGGAAAATGAAGACATTCTTAAATAAAGTGACTCAAAGAACTTGTTACAATCAGATCTACTCTTAGGAATGGCTAAAGAAACCTCACCAAGCAAAGAGATAATGATAATTCTCTGTCTCAGGATCTGTTTTTGTTCATCAGTTTATGTTGTTCATTATATTCCACAAATGAGTGAGATCATGTGATATTTATCTTTCTCTGCCTGGCTTATTTCACTTAGCATAATGCTCTCCTGGTAATACTTTAATCAATAAAGAAATAAAAAAAGAGATAATGATAATAGATTAACACTTGATCGGTCACCAAAGAAAGAACAAAGGTCTGGGTAAAAAGAGAAGTATACATAATAGACTATACTTCCTATGAATTTCTTTAGTAACTTTTATGGTTAAAGCAAAAATTATAGCACTATCTTATTGGTACTCAATGTATGCAGAGGAAATACTTAAAACAATAATATTTTTATATTTTTTAAATGGGGAAGTTATAAGAACATAAATGTAAGGTAATATTTCTATACTTTCTTGAAGTGTTAAGACATTAAATCCAATAGAATGTGATGTCACATATGTAAGTGGTAATACCTTACCACTAAAAATCACTACGATTATGTAAAGAGATATACTCAACACTTAAAATAGGAAAGTGCCAAAGATATTTTTATGGTGAGAAATATAAAGTGGAGACCAACAATATTCTTCGGAAGTAGACCGAAAAAGTGAAAAAAAGAAAGAGTTGGTGGTCAGCAAGTTTTAGGTCAGTTAGGGGAAGCAGAAATTAAAGTTGACATATAGTGGTGATTATAATAAATTTTGAAACTTCAACTTAAAAAAAAAGTTCAGGAAGGAAGCCAATACATCATAAGCATGAATACAGATGGCATTAATTAATTAGCCTATGAGCTTGTTAGGTTGTTTTTAAGGCGTTGATATATATATATATATTGCTATTAGTATCATAGAAAGACTTACAGATGAAAATAATCTTCAAAGTAAATCATAGTTGAGGTTCTGTACTACTCATTCTATACAATTATTCCGTGAACTGCCATTCAACCTCATGAGAAGTGGAAATAAAATAACCTATAATAAGCTATTACGTTTTGTACATTTTCTCTACTTTGCAGCTGTAATAATAATAAAGAAAAAATATAATAGAGACCAAAAATGTGGGAAGATGGTGGTTAAACTGATTTTTATATGGACACACCATGTTACAATTATTTCAAATACTTCCATAGTCTATTTTAAACACCACATAAAAATCTACAAATAAAAAAGGGCTTGAAAAAGAGTCTTCAGTATATTATATTTGAAAACTTCCAAGAAATGGGGATTAATTTGTCCAGTCAAGTTGTACAAAATAGAGTTTCTCAAACTTTAATGTGCTTATAACTAGCCTGCTGAAATTGTAAAAATGAAGTTTCTAATCTCATCAGGTCTGAAGTGGACTCCAAAATGTGCATGTCTAACAAGCTCCCAGGTACTATTGATAATTACAGGCTTTGGACCACACTTTGAATAGCAAGGGTCTAATGAATTAGAAATATGGCACTAATATGGTCAAAGTTTTAAATTCTATCTCCATATTGGACAATTAGCTTGTGGGAAAATGAAAGAGCATGGAATCTGGAGTGAGGCTGAACAGTTTGCAATCTCAGATTTTTCACTTCTTTATTTGTGATCTATGCAAGAGACATAATCTCTCTTAGCCACAGTTTCCACATCTGTAAATTAGGTATAGCATTATTACCCACTTCTGGGGGTGTATATAAGCTAACTGAGATATTTGTAAAATTCTTGAAACCTACTTGGTGCTAAACAAACATTAGTTCTTCTCTCCTTCCCAAACCACAATAGTCTACATCTTTAACTGCAAAGATTAAATAAATCATTGGTACAAAGGTGACTGAATCCCCAGTGGGGTCTTGCAGGAGGCAGCTGATCAGTGATTATCTCTCATCATTGATGTTTCTATCTTTCTCCAAATCCTTTCCTCTCTGAAATCAACAAAAATATATTTTTTAAAAGATGAATGAATCTGAGATCATGTCAGAACAGTTGATAGCAAACTGACAGATAAAGAGATCTCCAATATGAAATACAAGTTCATAAACATATTGATTAGAATAAAATGCAGCTTCTGCAGTTTTGCCAACTATTTCTCTTATTCCACCCTTTCTCAGTTTCACATTCTAAGCCCATTATTTTTGAGGCCTCTTCAGCTTTTGATACAAAGATCTGTAGGCATTTAGAGTACAAAGAACTGATATCACTATTTTAAAAATATCCACACTTACAAAATGAAGTAAAAAAATGACACAATTAAAACTATTTGGAAAAGAAAATAATCAAATAAAATGTACTCATTATAAATTATTAGGAAACAATAATGAAAAAATCAAAGAAGTAGATAGTGTAATTTTGATTAATGTTGTTTTTTTTGTCATTGGTTGCTATTGTTGTATTTTGAATGTGCACCAACCTTAACCTTGCTAATTCTATTTCTAAATAGAAATCCAAAAATAATGTTAAATGGCCTATATTCATCATTATTCTTCCCAAATCAAACTCTATAGAGGAAATCAAATAGAGTTTGTCTTTGGTAACTATAAAATATACACATATTTTGTTGAAATACAATAAAGAAAAAGCAATATTCTACTACAAAAGCCCTTCCATATTAGATAAAACATGTGTTTCTTCTGAATAACTACTAAAGAGAAACCTGTTTAAATGAAAATTATTTTTTCATCTATCCTAAATTTTTTTATGCATAGAAATCTGCCTGACTTAACATTCTATCCAGGAAGCATCTGAAATAAATCAGTCTAAACTCCTAAATCAGTTATAGTACAGAAATTTCTAACCCATTTAAATTAAAATTTCACGGAGGGAATAATGGCGGCGGAATAGACAGACGTATTCCGAGCCTTGTCCCAGAGCAGAAAGAAAGAACAGCTGAGGGTCGCACAAGGAGTGTTTGTTGGCAAGTTGGGAGACAGCTGAACTCCAGAAGAAGGTGGGGGACTGCTAGACTGTGTTCCCCTGACCTGGCAGCTCCCACTGCGGCTGGGTCCCCTCCCGGAGCTGCGGGCTTGGACTCGGAGTCTGCGCCATCTTGAACCGGAAAGTGGAGCTTAACTGAAGCCTAAGAATCCACAACTGTGGCACCCAAGGAACAACTGCGAGCCCCAGATCATCGCTCCCCAATTGGCGCAAACACACGGGTTCAGAGGAGCTCTACACTCTACCACGGAAAGGTCAGATTTTGCCTGGGATAAGGTGAGGTCTCTGGTCCCGGCGGGAGAGAGGAACACGCGTTTTGCGGGAGCTGGAGGACCAGGGAAGTCTGTGACTAGAAAAATCAGTGGCTGTTGAGGCTGGCGTGATCTGTGAATGTGGAAAGGGGTCCTCAGAGCAGCTAACAGAAGGGCTCTCTAAAAAGCAACCCATTTTGATCTGAAGTGCAGGGACACCCTAAGAATTTCAGGCTGCCCAGACTTACGTGCATCCCCGGAGTTCCCCGGGTGCCTAGGCTTACGCACAGTCCCGGAGTTCGCACACTTGGGCTTTTTCCTCTTGAAATTCTTGCTTCTGATTACTAAGCCCAATACATAGGATCACCCAGTTGGGGACACCCTGGGAGACTGCAGGGGAAAGTTGTTTTTCTGGAACCTGGGGATCAGAGCGGGGAGTGACCATCGGAGAGTCAGCTCTGAGGCAGCCCACTCCCACAAACCGGTAGTGAGTGCCACAGGGAAAGAAGGCTCTAACACTGCCTAGAGAGGCCATAGATAGACCCGGAAGTCAATCCAGAAACACTGCCACCCAGGGGCTGAATCACAAATTGACTCTTGTGTAATCAAAAATAAAGGAATACGAGAAATTAAGACACACCGCCTGCTTAAAATCAGGACTGGCTTACAACACTGAAGAGCAGTGGAACGCAGGGAACTGCAACACTGTCCGGACTGAGAAACAGGCGTGCCAAACAGAACAACAGAGGAAGTGAATGACCTTCACTACTCCACATTTTATTTTTATTTTTTATTTTTTTATTTTCATTTTTTGCATCTTTTACTCAAGAAACTAACTTTTTTTTCGTTTTTCATCACTTGATTTTACCTTTTTAATTATTACATTTTTATTTTCAATCTGTATTATTAATACTGCTTTTTTATCTTTTTTTTTTTTTTTAAGTGTCATTTTATTTTCTCTTCATTTTATTTTGGGATCAGTGTTCTACATTCTATTTTTATCTTTCCTTTAGCATCGTTTTACTCTATCTCAACTCTACCTTTATGCCATCACTCTCTTCCTAACCTTCCCCTTTTCGGTGTCCTGTTTATCTTACCCCTTTCCTGCTTTAGATTTTCCCTATTCTTTCTGTTTACCCCTTGCTAAAATTTCACCCTAATTACATATCTAATCTCCAATCCCCTGCTCCAAGTCCATACACACCTCTCTCTTCACTGTCTTAACTATCCAAAAAATTGTTTTTCTCTCTGTCCTTTTGTTGTTGTTCGCTTGAATGTAGATTATATCGACTTTTTATGCTTTTTTGTGAGATTGTTTTGCTTATTCTTCTTTTGTTTATTTTTTGTTTGTTTTGTGCTTCAGCTTTCCCTTGCCTCACTCAATATTAGTTGGTGTTGTAGTTTGTATTAATCCCCAGGCACTTGTTGCTGGCATTTGCTGGGATTAGTGATTGTTCTATTGGAGTTTTATCCCCAATGTATATAGTCTGTTCCCCTTTCTCTCTTAGTCTCTTTCTTGTCTCTCTTACTTTTTTTTCTTTTTTTTACTCTTTCCCTTTTCCCAATTTCATTTTGACACTCCTTTTTTTTTCTTATTTCTTTCTTTTTCCTCTTCCTTCTCTCCTATCACCTAATTTGCCTTTCTCTGGTGGTCAACTTTATTGGAGGTTATTAATATCATGAATACATTTCTGTTCAGTGCCTTGTGAGTTGTACCTGGTAGTGCTGTATTTTGTGCCTTTAAATAAACGCAGGAGAGAGAGAACTACATAACCAGACACCCAGAGAAGAGAGACCATGGGGAGACAAAGAAACAGCCTGCATATGAAAGAAAATCAGGCATCACCAGAAAAGGAAGTAAATGAAATGGAGGCAAGCAACCTTCCAGAAAAAGAATTCAGAGAAATGGTCATAAGGTGGCTGAAAAGAATGGAAGGCAAATTCGACAATATGAGCAAGAACCAAGAGGAAATGAAGAAGAACCAAGAAGAAATGAAAAATGACATCACTGCTGTAAAGAACTCAATAGAAAGCATCAAGAGTAGACTAGAAGAAGCAGAGGACCGAATCAGTGAGTTAGAAGGCAAGATGGGAAAAAATACCCAAGTAGAGCAACTTCTAGAAAAAAAAATTAAAAGGCAGGAAGAGAGCCTAAGGGAACTTTGGGACAACATGAAACAAAACAACATCCGCATAATAGGGGTTCCAGAAGGAAAGGAAGCTGAGCAAGGAGTAGAAAATTTATTTGAAGAAATAATGACAGAAAATTTCCCTGATATAAGGAAGAAAAAAACCCACGCAAATCCAAGAAGCTCACAGAGTCCCAAGCAAAATGAACCCCAAAAGACCGACACCAAGGCACATTATAATTAAATTGGCAAACACCAACGACAAAGTAAGAATATTAAAAGCGGCCAGAGAGAGACAGAAAGTTACATACAAAGGAACCCCCATCAGACTAGCAACTGATTTCTCAACAGAAACACATCAGGCCAGAAGGGAATGGAATGAAATATACAAAGTCATGCAAAGGAAGGGTCTGAATCCAAGAATACTGTACCCAGCAAGGCTGTCAATCAAAATTGAAGGTGAAATCAGGAGCTTCACAGACAAAAAAGGACTAAGGGAATTTATTACCACCAAACCAGCAATGTAAGAAATGCTAAAGGGTCTGCTGTGTAAAAAAAAAAAAAAAAAAAAAAAAAATAGGAAGCGAAGAAGTAACACAGGGGTAAAGAATAGGAATGGTGACAAATAAGTACCTATCAATAATAACTTTAAATGTAAATGGATTAAATGCCCCAATCAAAAGACATACGGTAACGGATTGGATAAGAAAACACGACCCATATATCTGCTGTCTACAAGAAACCCACCTCAGAGAAAAAGATGCACACAGACTGAGGGTGAAGGGATGGAAAAAGGTTTTCCAGGCAAATGGAACTGAAAAAAAAGCTGGGGTAGCAATACTTATATCTGACAAATTAGATCTCAAACTGAAGGACATAACAAGAGATAAGGAAGGCCACTTCATAATACTAAAGGGAGCAATCCAACAAGAAGAAATAACTCTGGTAAACATATATGCACCCAATACAGAAGCACCCAAATACATCCAAAAACTCCTGGAGGATATCAAGGGAGAGATTGACAGCAATACAATCATAGTAGGAGACTTTAATATCCCACTATCACCATTGGACAAATCCTCTAAACAAAACATCAGCAAAGAAACATCAATCCTAAATGACTCACTAGACCAGATGGAATTAATTGACATCTTCAGAACATTTCACCCCAAAGCCACAGAATATACATTCTTCTCAAGTGCACATGGGTCATTTTCAAAGATAGATCATATGTTGGGACATAGGCAAAGTCTCTTCAAATTCAAGAAGATAGAAATCATATCAAGCATCTTCTCAGACCACAGTGGCATAAAACTGGAAATCAACTACAATAAAAACAACCCAAAGAAATCAAACACATGGAGACTAAACAGCATGCTATTAAACCAAGACTGGGTTACCAGAGAGATCAAAGAAGAAATAAAAAACATCATGACAACAAATGACAATGAAAACACTACAATCCAAAATCTATGGGACACAGCGAAAGCAGTCTTGAGAGGGAAGTTCATAGCTCTACAAGCCTACTGCAAAAAACAAGAAACAATGGTAACAAATTACCTAACCCAACTACTCAAAGAGTTAGAAAAAAAGCAATAAGAAAAGCCCAGTGTAAGCAGAAGGAAGGAAATAAAAAAGATCAGAGCCGAGATAAATGACCTAGAGACCAAAAAAACAATACAAAAGATCAACAAAACCAAGAGCTGGTTCTTTGAAAGGATAAACAAGATTGATGAACCTCTAGCCAGGCTCACCAAGAAGCAAAGAGAGAGGACCCAAATAAACAAAATCAGAAATGAAAGAGGTGAAATAACAACAGATCCTGCCGAAATACAAAGGATTGTTAAAAAATACTACGAACAACTCTATTCCAACAAACTGGACAACCTGGAGGACATGGACATATTCCTAGAAAAATATAACCTTCCAAAACTCAATCAGGAAGAATCTAAACAGCTCAACATGCCAGTAACTATTGAAGAAATTGAAGCAGTCATCAAAGAGCTTCCGGCAAACAAAAGCCCGGGGCCAGACGGCTTCACAGGAGAGTTTTACCAAACATTCAAGGAAGAACTAAAACCTATCCTCCTCAGACTATTCCAAAAAATTCAAGAGGAAGGAATACTTCCAAGCTCCTTCTATGAAGCCAGCATCACCCTAATACCAAAACCAGATAAAGACAACACAATGAAAGAGAATTACAGGCCAATATCCCTCATGAATGTAGATGCCAAAATCCCCAACAAAATTCTAGCAAATCAGATCCAGCAGTACATCAGAAAGATCATACACCATGACCAAGTAGGGTTTATCCCAGGAATGCAAGGATGGTACAATATCCACAAATCAATTAACGTGATACATCACATAAACAGATTGAGAGATAAAAATCACATAGTCATATCAATTGATGCAGAAAAAGCATTTGACAAAATCCAACACCCTTTCTTGATAAAAACTCTCAACAAGGTGGGAATAGAAGGATCATACCTCAACATAATAAAAGCTATATATGATAAACCCACAGCTAACATCATACTCAATGGGCAAAAACTAAAACCATTTTCCCTAAGAACAGGAACAAGACAGGGATGCCCACTCTCACCACTCCTCTTTGACATAGTACTGGAAGTATTAGCCACTGCAATTAGACAAGAAGAAGAAATAAAAGGCATCCAAATTGGAAAAGAAGAAGTAAAGCTGTCCTTATTTGCAGATGACATGATATTGTACATAAAAAACCCGAAAGACTCCATCAAAAAACTAACAGACTTAATAAATGAATTCAGCAATGTAGCAGGATACAAAATTAACGCCAAGACATCTATGGCATTTCTATACACCAATAGTGAACTTACAGAAAGAGAGACTAAAAAAGCAATCCCATTTTCCATCGCACCAAAAAAATTAAGATACTTAGGAATAAACCTAACCAAGGAGGTAAAAGACCTATATGCGGAAAACTACAGGACACTGAAAAAAGAGATAGAGGAAGATGTAAACAGATGGAAGAACATACCATGTTCATGGATTGGTAGAATCAACATCATCAAAATGTCCATACTACCCAAAGCAATCTATAGATTCAATGCACTCCCCATTAAAATACCAATGGCATATTTCACAGACCTAGAAAGAACTATCCAAAAATTCATCTGGAATAAAAAAAGACCCCGAATAGCCACAGCAATCCTGAGAAAGAAGAATAAAGTAGGAGGGATCTCAATACCAGATTTCAAGCTGTATTACAAAGCCACTGTCCTCAAAACAGCCTGGTACTGGCACAAGAACAGACATATAGATCAATGGAACAGAATAGAGAATCCAGATATCGACCCAAACCAATATGCACAATTAATATTTGACAAAGGAGGCATGAGCATACAATGGAGTCAAGACAGTCTCTTCAATAAATGGTGTTGGGATAATTGGACAGATACATGCAAAAAAATGAAACTAGATCACCAACTTACACCATACACAAAAATAAACTCAAAATGGATACAGGACTTAAACATAAGACGGGAAACGATAAAAATATTAGAGGAATCCACAGGCAGCAAAATCTCAGATATATGCCGACAGAACTTCTTCACTGATACTGCCCCTAGGGTAATGGAAGCCAAAGAGAAAATAAAGAAATGGTACTACATCAAAATAAAAAGCTTTTGCACAGCAAAAGAAACCATCAACAAAACAACAAGAAACCCCCACTGTATGGGAGAACATATTTGCAAATGGTATCACTGATAAAGGTTTAATCTCCAACATCTACAGGCAGCTTATACAACTTAATAAAAGGAAGATAAATGATCCAATAAAAAAATGGGCAACGGACCTAAATAGAATCTTTTCGAAAGAAGACAGAAGGAAGGCCAAGAGACACATGAAAACATGCTCAAAGTCACTAATTATCCGAGAGATGCAAATCAAAACAACAATGCGATACCATCTCACACTTGTCAGAATGGCTATCATCAACAAATCAACAAACGACAAGTGTTGGCGAGGATGCGGAGAAAAAGGAACCCTCGTACACTGCTGGTGGGAATGCAGACTGGTGCAGCCACTGTGGAGAACAGTATGGAGTTTCCTCAAAAAACTGAAAATGGAACTCCCATTTGACCCAGTAATCCCACTCCTAGGAATATATCCTAAGAAACTAGAAACACCAATCAGAATGGATATATGCACCCCTATGTTCATAGCAGCACAATTTACAATAGCTAAGATTTGGAAACAGCCTAGGTGCCCATCAGCAGATGACTGGATCAGAAAACTATGGTACATCTACACAATGGAATACTATGCTGCCATAAAAAAGAAGGAATTACTACCATTTGTAGACACATGGATGGAATTGGAGAACATTATGCTAAGTGAAATAAGGCAGTCAATGAAAGAAAAATACCACATGATCTCACTCATTTGGGGATAATGAAAAACATTATAAACTGATGAACAAAAAGATAGATACAGAGGCAGTAAAGCATCAAACAGTGTGTCAAATTACAGCGGTAAGGTTAGGGAGAGGTGGGGGAAATAAGAGATCAACTGAAGGACTTATATGCATGTATATAAGAGTAACCAACGGATGCAAAACATTGGGGGGTGAGGGCATGTATGGGAGTGGGGTGTGGGGGCAATGGTAAGATATGTACACATATAACACCTTAATAAAAAAAAATTAAAAAAATAAAATAGTAAAAAAATAAAATAAAAATAAAAACAGCCAAGAGAAATGGGCTCTGCATAAAAATTAAAAATAAAAATAAATTAAAATTTCACTTACTTGGCTTCCAAGGTCAATTGCTGATCTTTAAATTTATGGGTAGACATGCCCCCTAGTGTTTCCAATGAGGGATTAGAAAACTGGACAGCCCTAAGTACTGTCACTTTTGCTGGTAAATTACTCCATCTTCAGAGAAGATTAACTTAATCTCATAGATACATGCATGGCTTATAAATATCAGAGTTGTAGGTGTAGTAAGTCCTAACTCATGAGCATATGAAACCTCATTTCTTGTTAAATCCCTGTTTCTCCGTCCTTATTCGAACAGCTGTGCAGCGCGCACGTGCATGTGTGAGCGTGGGTGTGTGCATGCGTGTGTGTGTGTGTGTGTGTGTGTGTGTGTACGAGCGCAAATGAAAGAAGGTGTTGCTGTACTGGGAAATACCATTAGCAAAAATGTTGCAAAAATATTTTACTGATTCTCAAAGGACCTAATCCTCTTGTTTTACTCAAAGTTGCCAAAATATATAACACATATAAAGTGATGCTCACTAGAATGAAAAAAAATTGAAATTAATTGTAACCAAACTAAAACAGAACAAAACATATTATCTTGCCCTAAAAGCGTTAAAGTCAAACAAACATTGTCAGGAACATTTACATGGTATTTCTTGCATAGTTGGAAGTTGGTGTGTGTTTTATCTAAGTCTAAGTGTGTCTTGCTTAATGTAGAGTTTTAATACTGAGAGGGAGAATAATAGTACAATATGTATATTCAGTAAGTGGTATATGTGAATTCTACATGATGTTATTCTGTGACGTTTAAACAACTTTCTGTAGTGTGAACCATTAACTCCTAATATTTATAAGCCTGAATGTTTTATAATGTCTCTCGTAAAGTTGGATCTTGAATATTTAATAGAATTTAGTAATTAAAACTGTTTCTTGGGCATCTGTGAAAGCAATTCTGCTTGTACTGAGGTTTCTGACCTTTCTGAAAATTCACAGAAGCATAGTAGTTTTCCCCACATTTTCAGGGAATCCAGTTTTTAGAGTAGCTTTATCTGCAAATATTTTATATCAATAGAATTTCATACCACATTGAATAACTGCATTAAAATTTGAAAGATATAATTAAGGATTAGCACAATGTGATGTTTGATAAATACTTGTTGAATGAATGATAGAGATTAGATTCTTCTTAACTGATCTCAGGAACAAAATTAATTCCTTTAATATAAAGGTTATCTTTTGAAAGGAAAACCCAATATTTCTTCATTACACAAATATCCTCAAAGGGAATCTGATCACTTACTCTAAAGCTCTCTTCTACTCCTTTTCCAGGTGCATTTTAATCTCTGTATATCTTCCTTTTCCTTGTTTACATTTGTTGATAAAAGAATACCTTCTCTTCTTTGAATATAATGCCTTACAATAGTAGGCACTAAAATATATGTTGATTGTTTGATTAATTAAGGTGCCTTTCATTAAACCATATTACTCAAATGAAGAGAAGGAAAAATCCCAAATTAAAAATCAACATTTCTAATAATATTGGGAGGGATGAAGACAAAAATTTAAATATTTACCAAAGCAAACAAGCTTGAAATGGAATATTCCAGGGCGCTCATTTTAAATAATCCAAATGATGAATAGCATTTATAACTGAACCAATTGCTGATGGGATTAGGAACTAATGAAATCATTTGATGGCTAGCTGTTATGGTTAAGCTCTGTTTCTTCTATTACATTTCCTTTTTTATATATATATTGGTTACTAATATGTAAGAATATACTGCCCTAGCCTGTTTGGCTCAGTGGATAGAGCATCCGCCTGCAGACTAAAGGGTCCCATGTTGGATTTTGATCAAGGGCATATGCCTGGGTTGTGGTCTCCATCCCCAGTAGGTGGCGTGCAGGAGGCAGCTGATCAATGATTCTCTCTCATCATTAATGTTTCTATCTCTTTCTCCTTCTCCCGTCCTCTCTGAAATCAATAAAAATATTTTTAAAAAATAAAAATATACTTAATTAGTTTGCCTTTGAGGTTTGTTTGTTTATAATAACTATCTTTCAGTATGTTGCTTATATTATGGTCAATACACTTGAAAGGAAATTTTTTATTGTTTAAAAAACAATAGAAAACACATCACCATTAGACCTTGATGCAGCTGAAACAAATAAAGCAAAAACAAAATTATACTCCAATATCCTTGAAATCTTTGTTGTTTTATAGTAAATGTGGATTGTTTCGTTAGCATTGTTTTTTGAACAGATGTATATTTGCATAATGTGAAGATTTAGTTAGACTTGTGAAAGGAAAATCTCATATCTACTTTACAATAGGACTAATATATGTATAAGGAATTATATAAAGCAATCCAAAAACAAGCATATGATTTACACTTTAGTTCTAACATGCTCTGTACTTCAGGAGCTATAAGATGTATCATGAATGTATAACCCTATGCTCAATTTTCATTACAGTGTATAAAGGTATGCTTCATCTGTAGAAAATTATTATCTTTGCATCCTGGGGAAATCAACTTGTACTGTTGCAGTTTTTAATTCTTTTTAAAGATTTGTATGCTTGGGTGCTTCCTTCTGAATGCTAACTCTGAATCTTAGATAATATCCACACCAACAGCAGATCACTAAAAATTTAATGTAGTATAATGCAAAATTTCAAACAGTTGGGCTACTATTGTGCCCTGAATTATAATGTCTCATTACTTTGTGTAAGTTAGTGCAACAAAGACTTCGATGAACTAATTTATCATCTTTCCTCCCATTTCCCCCTTATAATGGAAGTGTTTGTGTACACAGCATGCTCATATTGCACATATTTTTTTATTATCAGTATGAAAGACAGGTTGCCTTATATTAGAACTATATTTCCTATAATAGTAGTGTTTATTGGTTAAACTGGCAAAGAAAAATAAAAGCTTATTGACCTATTTGCAAAAGGTAGGTTGATATGAGATACATATTAAAATCTATTACAAATCAGGTCCAGCACAACCTATTTTAATCCAGAGCAGAACAAAGTATATTGTTTTAATTTTAGATTGAACACATTGGGATGTAATGTAAAAATAAGGGTCCAATTGAGGTCATGAAGATTGAACTAAAGTTGGATATGTTCTCCTTTACCTATTCAGTTAAATAATGATTCTTATTGCTTAATAGTGTCTGACCTTCTGTTCTGAAAATCCTGAATCCTCAGAACTGATATGATGTGATAGAAACAGAGATTAAAGAAAAACCATTCAACCATATCACAACTGCAAAGAAAAATAAATACATTACCTTTTGACATGATCTAAATGTATCATTGTAACAAATTTCTTATATTTTCAGTTACAGAAGTACAAAAGTCAAAAGTATTCATTGATGAACTTCAGGTTCTCCTTTGATTTATCTTCAGAGGCCTTATGGAAGATTTGGGGAAAGATTTTGCAAAACAGGAAATAAGGTCATAAAGAAAAAGTCAAATCACCTCAGGCTTCTAAATAATATATAGAAATCAATATTCTCCCAAAGAAGGATTCCTTTCTTCTTTTTGTTTTACAATTCTGTACTGTTAAACTAATTATAGGCAATGTTTCTATTCTAAAAAGTTATAAATAAAAGTTCAAGTTCAAGAAAGCAAATTAATATTGAGTATTATCTTTATTTAATCCAACACTTTACATAATAAAAGGTTGTAAAATAAAGTTAGGGTCAAATAATTCCTTTGATATTGTCTACTGCAGAATCTAATGCGGTAAAGTCCACAAAATAGGATAGTATTTTATAATATCTAGAAAAATATAAAACTAACATTAACATAAAGAATTCCATCCAATTGTTTCACTTTGACTAAAATAGGTTCATCAAATTTTGTGTCTAGCTCTGAAGCCTTCGCAATATATCTGGTTTATTTTTCTCGCAATAGGGGAAAAGCAAAGTTCTTTTGTACCTATTGGTAAATAATTAGAAAACCTCTGAGGAAATAAACCATGACATCCATGTAAGGCATCTTGTTCTTAGATTTTATTTATTTATTTTATAGATTTAATTGTTTATTTTATAGATTATATCTACTGGACATCTTGTTTTCAGATTCTATATTAAATTATTAAAACGATATTTATACAGCACAAGCTCATAAGCATTGCTTCAATTTTCTAAAACACATGAAATATTCAAAAATAACTAATATTAGAAATTATTGATATGTACATTTTATATTTTCAAATTTTGCAAATATTTTTCCTTCTGAATATTTACTATGAACACAAAAATCTCAATGAAAATTACATTTTCTTCAACCCTTCTTTTTTGTGGGGGAAATTTTAGTGATGTTTATCCAAACTGCTAACAGCATTCTGAAATTATATTTTATAGTAAAGCTTGTTTATGTGGCAGTTTATTATGGTCAGAGCCACATACTTTCTAAAAGCAAATAATAACTTTACTATGCACATCAAAAGCATAGTTAAGCTATTATATCTCTGATAGAGATACAAGTTGAATAATCTCATTTGTCTAACTTGTCACAAATGCATTTCATTGTCCCCTGTCCCCATTTTGTCTTTTCTATGACAAAAAAAAAAAACATGAGGAATGAGCTTTTCTGAGAATAATATTTTTATAGCCCACTGTCTTTCAGTGACTGACTGTTCTTTGTTTATTCTGTGTTGTTGTTTTTTTGGTTTATGTATAAGTGTACTTTTTTAATTGACTTTATTTCAGTGCATAGAATTTTGCTAAGTCATTTTATTTCTTTATAATTCAGATGGCTTTGGGGTGATAGAACTTTTTCCAGAATGGTATAAAGCTAATCCATTAATTTTTATTTGATATCTCTGTAAATCTCATAATGTTAGTCAAGGTAATATAGGTCAAAAGCAAAACTAGTTTATTTTTCTTAAAAGAAAAAAATTGGCCCAGCCAGTGTGGTTCAGCATTGACCTATGAACCAGAAGATGATAGTTGGATTCCTGGTCAGGGCACATGCTCCCAGATATTTTAGAAGATAGATACATGATGAGAGAGAGAGAGATCATTTAATAGATTATCTATAGATGGAATATACCAGGTGGGCAAAAGTAGGTTTACAGTTGTTTGAATGGAAAATAATACAATAATTAAATAATAACACAAGAATAAACTATGTAAACCTACTTTTGCCCACCCCAGTCTTTGCAACAGCTATTTCTTTAAAACATATTTCATTAGATAGCAATGAAAGTAATATATTTGGATTTACTAAATTTGGGTAAAACTGCATCATAAAGCCTCTATCTTTTTTTTTTAAATCCTCACCCAAGGATATTTTTCTATTGATTTTTAGAGAGAGTGGGAGAGAGAGGGAAAGACAGAGAGAAATATCAATGTGAGAGAAATAAATCAATTGGTTGCCTCCTGCATGTGCCCCGACCAGGGCCTGGGCTGGGGAGGAACCTGCAACTAAGGTACATGCCCTTGAACAGAATGGAACCTGGGACCCTTCTATTCACAGGCCGATGCTCTGTCCACTGAGCAAAACTGGCTAGGGCCTTACTCTGTCATCTTTCCACACGTTAGGGATAACACAAGCAAGACAAAGGTAATTGTTTTAAAGAATTCAATGTGGTGTAGTTTGTGCTTAAAATATTAGACAACCAGTGCTGGGCATAAAATGAATCAGTGAATAGATTCAAAATAAGAGAATGGAAGCAAAAAAATAGTTTAAAATGAGATTACTAATGATAACCCTCAATTTCTGAAAATTCACTTAAAAATTTCACAAAAATGTGAAACACCATGTTCCTATGCTGAGCCCTCCCTACACAGAGCTTGCAGGGGGGCACCATATCTGAGTCTCCAGCAACCTGGCTCACACTGTTCACCTGGCCCTGGTAATTCCCTGAGGCCCTGCTCCACCCAAATTGCGGGCCCACCCAAGCTGTTTTTAGTGGCTTCTGCATACAAATGGCCTGTCCTGGCTCATGCTATGGCCTTTCCTAAAATATCTATACTAATAAAAGGGTAATATGCAAATCGGTCAGGACACCCTCACAGTAACAATCGAACAGCAGGCTGCGTGGGGCAACCAGGCCGGCAGGGGGGTTAGTGAGGGATGACCAAATGACTGAACAGCTGCATGGGGTGACCAGGCCAGCAGGGAGGGCAGTGAGGGGTGACCAGGCTGGTGGGGGGGGGGGCAGTTGGAGGTGACCAAGCTGACAGGGGAAGGCAGTTAGGGGCAACCAGGTCAGCGGCGGGGGGGGCAGTTAGGGGCAATCAGGCCAGCAGGCAGAGGCTGTTAGGGGTGATTAGGCTGGCAGAGGGCCAGTTAGGGGCGATCAGGCAGGCAGGCAGGCAGGCAGGTGAGCAGTTAGGAGCCAGTGGTCCCAGATTGGAGAGGGTGCAGGCTGAACTGAGAGGAAACCCCCCCCCCATGCATGAATTTCATGCTCCAGGCCTCTAGTCTCAAATAAGCAACATCTGGCCTGGGTATGCCCCCTACTTCCTGGTAAGTGGCCTTAGGACCAGCACTAGCATCAGCCGGCCTTGGTTTGTATTATGGCCCCTCCTGGGCACCTCTAAGCTCAACCAAAGTGGCAATCATCTGGAGATCACTCTATAGCTATTAATGGGTGATCCTGGACAGGACACAGGAAGCAACTGACCTTGACCTGCACATCCCTGAAGGCTTCAGAGGCAGTATACCCAGTGGATCACTTCAGACTATGCCAAAGCACAAGTGACACAATCAAGGGGTGAACTCATCCAGCACCAGAGATCTGCTGAAATAAGTCCTGCTCTGTAGAGTTGAACAGCAGCAGATCCTCCATGGTAATGGCAGCCAGTCCTCACAGCCCATTGGCCTAGGGATAAGTCTCTGCCATTGATGTGGTAACAGCTATCAAGGCTCAACTACAACAGGAGAGTGCACACAGTGTACATAGGCAGCACACCTGGAGTGCCCAGCTAGGGGTAATTGAGCAGGCTGTGCCAGTGGGCCCAACAAGACACCTACTATATAAGGACACTCTTCCAAAACCAAGCTCTACCTAATACATAGACACAAAGACAGGGAGGCAGCCCAAATGAGGAGAAAAAGATATGTGCCCCAAATGAAAGAACAAAACAAAACTCCTGAAAAAGAACTAAATAAAATGGAGATAAACAATCTATCACAGGCAGATTTCAAAATATTGGTTATAAGGATGCTCAATGAACTTATGGAAAGAGTAAATGAACTTATTGAGAATTTCAACAAAGAGATAGTAAACATAAAAGTGAAGATAGAAAACATAAAAAAAGAACCAGTTAGAAATGAAGAACATACTAACTGAAATGAAGAATAAATTACAAGGAATCAGTAGTAGAGTAGATGAAGCAGAGGATCAAATCCGCAATTTGAATGATTAGGAAGAAGAAAACACTCAATCAAAACAGCAATATAATGAGAAGAGTGTAAGGAGTCTCTGGAACAGCTTCAAGCATACCAACATTTGCATCATGGGGTGCCAGAAGGAGAAGAGAGAGAGCAAGGAATTGAAAAACTTGAAAAAATAATGGCAGAAAACTTCCCTAATCTGGTGAAAGAAATAGACATACAAGTCCAATAAGCACAGAGAGTCCCAAACAAGATAAACCTAAAGAGGCCCACACCAAGACATATCATAATTAAAATGCCAAACAAAAGTTAGACAAAAAGAAGCAACAGAAAAGCAGTTAGTAACTTACAAGGGAGCTCCCATAAGACTATCATCTGATTTCACAACAGAAACTTTGCAGGCCAGAGGGATTGACACAAAATATTCAAAGTGATGAAAAACAAGCAACTACAAGCAAGATTACTTTACCCAGCAAAGCTATCATTTAGAATCAAAGGACAGATAAAGAGCTTTTCAGACAAGGAAAAGCTAAAGAAGTTAATCACCACCAAACAAGTATTACAAGAAATGTTAAAGGATCTTCTTTGAGAAGAAGAAAAAAGAGAAAGATAAAATGTATGAATAATAAAATGGCAATAAATAGATAACTATCAACAATTGCTTTAAATGCAAATGGATTAAATATGCTGTTTTACATATGCTGTCTACAAGAGACTCACTTCAGATTGAAAGTCATACACAGACTAAAAGTAAAAGAACAGAAAAAAAATTTTCATAAAAAATGGAAATGAAAAAAAAAAAAAAGCTGGGGTAGCAAAACTTATACCAGACAAAATAGACTTTAAAACAAAGGCTATAATAAGATACAACGAAGGAACCAGCAATTCCACTTCTGGGTACTTATCCAAAGTAACCCAAAACATTAATTTGAAAACATATATGCATCCATATGTTCATTAAAGCGTTATTTATAACTAGGGGCCCAGTGCACAAATCCGTGCACCTTGAAAGGAACTGTGGGCCGTGAGGCTGCGGTGGGCACAGGGGCAGGTCTTGGCCCATCCTCCACACCCCCGTCTGCCTGCAGCCCCACTCCCGCTGCTGCTGCTCCCACGTGCTGACGGCGCCAGCCCCGCTTGCACCCACTGATGGCGTGAAGCAACTGGAGACAGCACCAGCAGTGTGTGCAAGCAGGGCCAGTGCCCTTAGGGGCAATCAGGGCTGTCAGCCACCACTCACATCCACTGATGGCACTGAGCAATCGGGGCTGGTGCCGGACGCCGGCAGATAGTGCAAATGGCAGCTTTGGCCATGGCAGCGGTGCGCGGGAGCAAAGAATTTTCAGTAACCACCAGAGGTTTGCCCTGATGACAGCGACCGGCGTCCCACCTTGGTCTGGTGCCTCCACTCACCAGCTCCATTATCCTACCCCGGCCAATACCTGCCATGTTCCGCGCTCTGCTGTCTGCTGCCAACACCACCATGTCCATGCGTGCCCCCTGGTGGTCAGTGGCACATCATAGTGACCAGTTGTTCAGTTGTTCGGTTGTTCCACCATTCTGTCTATTTGCATATTAGGGTTTTATATATATAGATAGCCAAGACATGGGAGCAACCTAAGTGTCCATCAATAAATGAATGGATAAATAAGTGGTGCATACATACAATGGAATATGAATCAGCCATAAAAAAGAATAAAATCTTACCATTTTCAACAGCATGGATGGACCTAGAGGGTAGTAGGCTAAGTGAAATAAGTCAGTCAGAGAAAGACAACTGCCATATGATTTCACTTATATGTGGAATATAAAAAAAAAAAATAAATGAACAAGCAGAACAGAAACAGACTCATAGATACAGAGAATATTTTGACAGTTGCCAGATGGGAAAGCGTTTGGGGGAATGGGAGGAAAGGTGAAAGAATTAAGAAGTAAAAATTTGTAGTTATACTGAATAGTCATGGGGATGTAAAGTACAGCATAGGGAATATAGTCAATAATCTATATATATAAAAGCCTAAGCGACCGTTTGACCAGTAACTATGATGCATACTGACCACCAGGGGGCAGATGCTCCAACTGGTAGGTTACGTTGCTGCTGGGGTCTGGCCGATCTGGACTGGGCAAGATGGGCAGGACACACCCTGGAGCCCTCCCGTGGTCCCTCGTCCTGGTCTGCACCCTCTTGCAATCCTGGACCCTTCAGGGGATGTCAGAGAGCCGCAGGGCAGGCTGAGGAACCCCACCAGTGCATGAATGTGTGCACCAGGCCTGTAGTCCTATATAATAAAATCCTAATATGCAAATCAACCAAACGGCAGAACTACTAGTCGCTATGACATGCACTGACCACCAGGGGGCCTACGTTCAATGCAGGAGCTGCCCCCTGGTGATCAGTGCGCTCCCATAGGGGGAGCGACGCTCAGCCAGAAGCCAGGCTCACGGCTGGTGAGCGCCGTGGTGGTGGGGGGAGCCTCTCCCTCCTCCGTGGCAGGCGGACATCCCCCGAATTGTCCCAGAATGTGAGAGTACACAGGCCGGGCTGAGATACACCCCCCCCCCCAAGTGCACAAATGTCATGCACCGGGCCTCCAGTATTATAATAACTATGAATGGTGTCAGGTGGGTACTAGATTTATTGGGGTGATCATTTCATAAATTATATAAATGTCTAATCATGTGTTGTACACCCATAACTAATATATGTTATGTCAACAATAATTGAAAAATAAAATATTATTTTTTAAAAAGAACTCTCAACTTCCTCTTTAAAAAGTCAGAAAATATCTTTGGAATTTGTAATGTCATTTTCTCTCACTTACAGTTACATATCTATGGCTATCAACATGTCTATTTAAAGATTGCTCAGTGTGTAACTATCCAGAAGTGATTCAAGATACTGTAATCAGAGGTCAGCATTTATTTCCAGTTTCTAGGGTACTCATGTCATAAAAAGAAGTATGTGAGCATTATAGAGTATTAAATAAAGATACAACTAAAAAGAAAACAAAACAAACAAATAAAAAAATTAAAACAGACTCATAGAAACAGATACCAAAAAGATGTTTACCAGAAGGGAGGAGGTGGGGGAATGAGTGAAAAGGGAAAGAGTACAATCAACAATATTGTGATAAGGTTGTGTGGTGACAGATGATTACTTAGAATTAGTGGGGTGATCACATTGTAACATAGAAACATGTTGAATCCCTATATTGTCCACCTGAAACTAATGCAATCATATCTTTGTATACCAACTATACTTAAATTTAAAAAATAAATTTAAGATATTCTTTTAAAGTAAAAAAAAAAAAAACTAAAAGATATCACAATGGAATGCCACTTCACACCCACTATGATGGCTTTAGAAAAACAACAGATGATAAGAAGTTCTGATGAGGATGTGGAGAAATCAGAACACTCATACACTGCTGGTGATAATGTAAAATGGTGAAATCATTTTGAAAAAATAATATGGCAGTTTCTCAAATAGTTAAACATAGAGTTACTATATGAACTAGCAATTTCACTAGTAAGTATATATCCAAGAGAATTGAAAACAAACCTCAACACAAAAGCTTGTAAATAAATGTTCACTGAACATTATTTATATTAGCCATAAAGTAAAAACTCCTAAATGTCTATCAACCAATGATAAATAATAGGTGATATGGCCATACAATGGATTATTATTTCTTTTGTTATTCCTCAACTGAGGATATTTTTCCCATTGACTTTTAGAGCGAGTGGCAGGGAGGGGGAGAGACACACAGAGAGAAACATTGATGTGAGAGAGACACACCAATTGGTTGCCTCCTACACAGGGATCAAGCCTGCAACAGAAGTACGTGGACCCAAATCAAACCTGCGACCCTTCCGTCTGTGGGCCAACATTCTAACCCCTGAGCCAAACCCTCTAGTGCATAATGGATTATTATTCAGCCATGAAAAGGAATGAAGTGATGATACATGCTACAGTACAAATGAACCTTGAAGACATATGCTAAGTAAAAGAACCCAGCCACAAAAAACACATATTATATTATTCCTTTTATATGAAGTGTCCAGAATAGGCAAATCTGTAGACACACAATGTAGATTAACAACTGCCTAGGGCTATGGGAGTTGGGGGCAAATAGGGAATGAAAGCTATCGAGTATGCAGTTTCTTTGGGGGATTATGAAAATGTTCTAAAATTAGATAATGATGACAATGATGCACAACCCCATGAATATTTTAAGAATCATTGGATTGTATACTTTAAATGGATGAATTTATATGGTATATTAATAAAACTTTTTAAAAGTCTATGGGATTTAATAATACCATATAATGCCCACTACCAAGTAGGAATAGCTAGTATTAATATTTTGGTGTTTCTGAGTATTAAAGCATACTTCTTGTTTTCACATGTAAAGATGTCTATAGAATGATTTTTATAAGTTTACTGCAAGACACATATTTGAAACAGCAAAACTAAATATAAAAATATAAAATAATATTTTAGTTAATGGTGAACTATAGCATATTCATAAATATAAAGTCTGATACATAAAAGTTGACAACTTACCACAAATTAATGTATACTGTTAATGAAATGGAAATCAAAATCTCAATAGTTCTTTAATATTTTAGAAGTTAAAAAACAACTATAAAAATTTTCTATAATACAATTGAAAAGAATAATGTGGAATTTTTAGAATAAATATTCATAAAAAAGTAGTAAATTATCTTATTAAGTTAGTGTAACTAAACAAATTGGTACTAGAATCAGCCTGGGCATTTAGAACAATTGAATAGAATAAAAAGTCCAGAAACAAAATTAAATACAAAAAGAAAGATTATTCAGTAAATAGTATTGGAACAACTGGCTAGCCATCTAGAAGGAATTAGATTATTTCACAGTCTACACCAAAATAAACTTCAAGTGGATCAAAAATATAGATATAAAATGATGAGACTTTAAACTATTCAACATCATTAGAAATTAAAGAAAATAAAATTAAACCAAGGTGTCACTTTGCCTATAATATTGACAAAAATGTAGAGAAATAGAATTTTAATTGTTTGTAATGATGAAGAAATAGTAACTTTCATGCATAATTAGGTATGTAAAATTTACATACTTTGAAGGTTGACTTAGTACCAAAAGAAAAAGAAAAGTTTTTAAAGTGTTTCCTCTGAGCCAGCAATTTTACCTAACAACCTAAGAAACAACCTAATTACCTACCAACTTGTACAAAATGTGGTACACATATGCAATTGAGTAATATGTAAATATTAAAAGGAAGGTACTGAGGGTCCTAAAGAAGTAGCTTGTAATATATTGCTGAGAATGAGAGCATATTTACATTACAATGAAGAGAGAGACAGAGAGAGGGAGAGAGAAGGAAGGAAGGAAGGAAGGAAGGAAGGAAGGAAGGAAGGAAGGAAGGAAGGAAGGAAGGAAGGAAGGAAGGAAGGAAGGAAAGGAGGGAGGGAAGGAAGATGAAACATGGAAAGATATACTCCAAAATAGTCCATTATCTTTGTATAGTGGAAATACAAATTTTTAATTACATATTTTTCTCTTTGCTTGTATTTTCCACAAGGTATATACATTGTTATGATAAAGTTTCCTTCCACATGCTTTATATTTTAGAAAGGCCATCTCCATCCCTAATCATTTCCTTCTTGAATTTTATGGATTTTTATATTTATATTTTAAATATACTTTGGATACAAAAAAAGATACATTACCTGTAAATAAATGTAAATGGGCTAAATTGTGTTTTCAAAAAAATCATATGTGGAAGTCCTAACTCCTAGTAATATAAGAATGTGACCCTATTTGGAGGTAGGGTCTTTAAAAAGATAATTATGTTAAAATGAGATAATTAGGTTAGGGCCTAATCCAATATGACTGGTGACCTTATAAGAATAGAATGCAGACACAGAGGTAAGACCATGTGAAGACATGAGAAGAAAAAAGCCATTCACAAGCCAAGATGAGAGGCCTCAGAAGAATCTAATCTTACCAATACATTGATCTCAGACTTCTAGCCGCCCAGAATTGTGAGAAAATAAATTTCTGTTGTTTAAGCCATCCAGCTTAGCGACTAATTACAAAAAATGATGATTCTAACTGAATTTCTCATCAAAAACTATGAAAGTCAAAGGGGAGGGCATAATATTTTTCAATGTGAGCTGAAAAAAAAAAAGAACTATCAACCTGAATTCTATTATTCAAGAATGAAGGTGAAATAAAGACAATCTCAGATGAAGGAAAACTCAGTGGTTGAGCATAGACCTATGAACTAGGAGGTCATGGTTTGATTCCTGGTCAGAGCACATGGCCAGATTGCGGGCTCAATCCCCAGTGTGGGGAGTGAAGGAGGCAGCTGATCAATGATTCTCTTTCATACTAATGTTTCTATCTCTCTCTCCCCCCTCTCCCTCCCTCTCTGATATATTTAAAATATATCAATAACAATATATTTTAAAAATAAAGTAAAAAAGAATTGCTAATCCTATATAATAAAAGTAATATGCAAATTAACCATCACTCTGCTACACCCAGAAGTCATGACCACCAGCCACGCCCACCAGCCAATCAGGAGAGAATATGCAAATAAACACAACCAAGATCGCTACCCCCACAGAGACCAGGAGGGAGGCTTGGGTTTCCCCAGCGATGGAGGAAGCCAAGCTTTCTGCCTGCCCTTGCTGGCCTAGGCCTCCACTCAAGGCTACAAAGTTTCAATGATAGAAGATACATAAACCCAAACAGAAATGGCGGCAGCCATGGAGCTGGAAACAGCAGGAGGCTAGGGTTGCCCCAGGTGATGGAGGAAGCCAAGCTTTCCACACACCCTGGCCGGACCAGGCCTCCGCTTAAGGCTACAAAGTTTCAATTATAGAAGACACATAAATGCCCCCCAAAATGGCTGCTGCCATGGAGCAAGCAGAAGGCTTGGCTCCGCTCCAGGCTACAAATTTTCAATTGTAGAAGATAAATAAACCCCAGATACCAGGGCCTCCACTTGGGTCACCAGGGGGAGTGGCCAGCCTGCAAACCACCACAGGCCCCTCACCCAGGCCACCCCATGCCCCAAGGGAACCCCCACCCTGATCCGGGACACCCTTCAGGGCAAACCAGCTGGCCCCCACCCGTGCACCAGGCCTCTATCCTATCTAATAAAAGAGTAATATGCAGATTGACCATCACTCCAACACACAAGATGGCTGCCCCCATGTGGTCAAAGATCCTGCCCCCATGTGGACACAAGGTGGCCACCACAAGATGGCCAGCAAGGGAGGGCAGTTGGGAGAGACCAGGCCTGCAAGGGAAGGCAGTTGTGGGTGATCAGGCCAGCAGGGGAGGGCAGTTGGGGGCGATCAAGCCTGCAGGGGAGGGCAGTTAGGGGTGACCAAGCTGGCAGAGGTGGGAAGTTGGGGGCGACCAGGCCTGCAGGGAAAGGCAGTTGGGGGGGGGACCAGGCCTGCAGGGGAGGGCAGTTAGGGGAAAACAGGCTGGCAGGGGAGCAGTTGGGCATCAATCAGGCTGGCAGGGGAGTGGTTAGGGGGTGATCAGGCTGGCAGGCAAAAGTGGTTAGGGGCAATCAGGCTGGCCGTCAGAAGTGGTTAGGGGCAATCAAGAAGGCAGGCAGGCAAGCAGTTGGGAGCCAGCAGTCCTGGATTGTGAGAGGGATGTCCGACTGCCCGTTTAGAAGACAGTCGGACATCCCTCGAGGGGTCCCAGATTGGAGAGGGTGCAGGCTGGGCTGAGGGATACCTCCCTCCCCCTTGCACGAATTTCGTGCACCAGGCCTCTAGTAAAATATATTCAGACCAAAAGGAAATGATGTTAGATAAAACTCTGGAACATCAGAAATGAAGGAATAGTAATAGAAATGGCAATAGGACAGTAAATGATCTAGACAGACTATTCTTGGGAGTTAATGATTTCCTGAGGCTCACCATTTTGGCCCTGTGTTCAGAAACCTAGAGTTTTATTGATCCTACTCTGCCACACACTTCTGCAATATCACTTACTTCCAGAGCCAAGCAGCAGAGGACAATAAGAAAAAAAAAAATGTTTAACTGAATATTTTAAGAGAATGTGTTCTCCCCTCCTAGTTCTGTTTTTTGCTGTTATTATTAAAATGTAGTTGGTATACAAATTACTTTCGTGTATAAAATATAGTGATTCAACATTTACATATCTTACAATGTGATCGCCACACTAAATCTAGTAACCATCTGTCACCATGCAGTTATCATACATTATTGACTATATTCTCCTTCACCTTTTCCACCTATCTCTCCACACCCCTTCTCCTCTGGTAATCAACCATCAGTTTGTTCTTTGTTTTTATGAGATTGTTTAGGTTTTGTTTTGTTTGTTCATTTGTTTTGATTCTTTGACTCCTGTTGGCTCCACCATGAGACTGCTGGGGATTGGGTCAAGAGAATTAAGAGAAATAACATGAATGGGAATTTATTGCTTTCTCTCTCTCTCTCTCTCTCTCTCTCTCTCTCTCTCTCTCTCTCTCTCTCCCCCCTCTTCTCTTCTCTTTCTCTCTCTGACTGTTAGGTGTTCTCTTTATCCTCCTTGAGCCAGAAATAGTGCCCTTCTCCTGGAGAAGAAATCTAAAGTTGAAAAGTCTTTGATTGGGAATAATGGTGGTTGTATGCAATATCTTTCTACTCTTCAACTCTCAGGTTTTTTTATTAATATATCTCAGTGATACATGTATTTATTAAAAATGTTGTTTAAACTTGTATTTACATGGGATTTACTTACAAAGCAACTATTTGCTTAAGTTCAAATACAGGTTTCTTGTCCTTTTTCAATGAGTTGAATGTCTCAGCTTTCGTTTTTGTTTTGCTTTTTCTTGTTTTGTTTGCTTTTGCTTGTTTTAACTCTCTGTTTGCATAAGGAAAGCTTTGGGTGTATTTGAGTGAATAATGGAAAAAACAACCAAGTGAGTTCTAGCTTCAAGTTTAACTCCTGCTCTGTAACCATGAACAAGTAATTTAATTTCTCCTTTATTATGTAAAAATAATTAGGATGGATAAAACAATTAGTAATAAATAAGTTTCCTTAGAGTTTTAATACTTTGACCTCGTCAGTTGTGTAGTGAACACTGTACTATCTCCCACACACCCTATGCCCCTCCCACAACTTCTGGAAGTACTCCTGGCTGGCATTCCTATCCAGGAATTGCTTTCATATAAAAGAGAGTTCTAGTCACACAAGATTATGTCTCTGTATCCAGTGATTGGTATATAGGGAGATAAGTGCCAATCCCCCTCATCAAAACTCAGAAAAATTATAAAAGGCCATTCTCAGAGAGTACTTTGAGATTGGCTGAGGCTTTTGTTCTGAGGACAACTTTGCAGGCAAACTTTTCCCTTTTTTATATGTATAATTGACATATAACATTATATTAGCTTCAGGTGTATGACATAATGATTTGATATTTGTATATATTGCAAAATGATCACCGCAGTAAGTTTACTTAACATCCATCATCTTTGTTTCCCTTCATCTCATCCAACAAGTGTTAATTTTGAAAGAAATACCAGTAACTAAAAACTTCAACCACCTAATTTTTATCCCAGAGTCTGTTTCCCAGGGAGCCCAGCCTTCAAGAGTTGGAAATAATATTACTCTCCTCTGAAGAGTTTATTTTTACTTCTGTCTTGGTGGTGCTTGCATTCCATAATGCATTATAGTTATTACACATTTTATGCAATTTTTTTTCTTTTCTACTAATTTGCAACCTTCTGAAGTCAAGGGCAATACACTTTTTTTTTACTTTCATAGCAGGTGACATTGATTCATTACTTGGTTGATTGAGTTAATGCATATATGACATAATTTTTCCCTATTTGATCTCTTTAAGTCATCAAGAATTACCTTTTTTGAAATGTTTTCCTTTTTATTATAGAGGAAAGTCCATGATTCCCATGAAATTTGAATTCGTTTCATAATTTTTGTGTGGTTCTATTAGTCTGTGGCATATTTATAATCACATGATACTTAGGGTTTTATTGCTGGCTATGGGGATGTTAAATACTGTGATTTCGAGACAGGAAGATGGCAGCTGGCAGGACAGAGGTGAGGGAGAGGAAGTGAGGGGATGAAAGGAGAGTGTGTGGATGTGTGTGTGTGAGTGAGTAAGGGACAGTTAAATCCCCATAGGAGCAGTAGGGGCTGGCACACCAGGCTCTCTTGTACAGGGAGAGACTATCACCGCTGCGGGCACTCCCTGGACTGCGGGACTTTAGCACGGAGCCCACGCCATCTTGAAGGGGAGAATGGCCATTTTTAGGAACTCATCAGCACCACCAACCAGACAGGCCCTGAAACTGCCCTGCGACCCAGCAGCCACCCCAGCCAAAATCCTGCTGCCCCACCCGCAGACACGTGGACCCTGGGACCTCCACCTCCAAAGGTGCACAGCTCATCTGCAGTAAGTGCAACTTCCCCTTCCCCAGCAGTAGAATTTCAGACTCCACATTCTCCGGTTTCCAGCGTGCAGGCATCCAGGGAAAACCACGATTTAGGCAGTGCCTGGGAGCCACTGGGAGCCCCCAAGGGTGTGATTTTGTACAGACAAGGGCACGTAGCCCTGCAGTAGAAATTCTGAACTCCCTCTTCCTGAATAACTGCCCACGGACACCCCAGTTGTGCAACTTCAGTGCCAGGGCCCCTCAGAGTGCATCAGAGCTCTGCGCAAGCAAAGGCACTTCCACTCTTACTCATTTCCAAGGAGCAGGCCCCCTGAGTCCATCTATCCACAGCAGCACTTGTGGGAGCAGCTGAGAGACTCTGCTGGGTGTGATTCTTCACAAACAAGGGCACGCTGCCCGCAGTAGAAATTCTGAATTCCCTCTTCCTGAATAACTGCCCACAGCCACCCCAGCTGCTCAACCTCAGTGCCAGGGAACCTCAGAGTGCATCAGAGGTCTGCGCTGGAAAACACACCTACACAGATGTGCATTTTCAACACAGGTACCCTGAGCACATCTATCCACAGGGCGCTCATGGGAGCCACTGTGAGCTCTCCCTGGGTGTGATCTTGGACAAACAGGGACACACTCTCCCCCGGCAGTAGAAATTCTGAATTCACCCATCCTGGATACCTGCCCACAGATGCCTCAATTACGTGGCTACACTGCCAGGGCCCTTCAGAGTGCTTCAGTGCCACAGGTGCCTCTGTGAGCCGCCACTGGGAGTGAGCGCCTAGCCACCAAAGGTGCAGCAGCAAAAGCTGAGTCTGCCCACCCCATAACTACATAACTCTGGACACCACAGTCACGCCTTTCTAGAGCACAGGTCCCCTGAGCCCCATCACCCCAGCAGGCGGTTCCTGGGTGCCACTGTAAGTCCACGCTGGGCACACGTGATTTTAATCAATGGTGCAAGACAGCAAAAATTGGCACACACCCCTCCACGGCTACTGACTTCTAGACACCGCAGTTGTGCCTCTCCAGCTTGCAGGCCTACATCAAGAGAACCCAAATAACTCAAGTAGGGAGCTACACTAGATTACCAAGCCTAGGAGGCCTGAGAGATTGCACCAGTAGCACCATCCCCAAAAGAACCTGGGTAGCAAAGCAATCAGATCTACAATTAAAACATTACAGGAAAACATGGGAAGACAAAAAAAGCAATCCCCAAAGGAAAGAAAAAGAGGAATCACCAGAAAGGGAGTTACATGGACTTGAGGTTGGCAACATACCAGAGAAAGAATTCAGAGTAATGGTTCTAAGGATGCTCAAACGGCTGGATAACAAATACACACAACTCAATGAGAATTATAAGGAGCTGAATGAGAATGTCACCAACATGAAAAGGAACCAAGAGGAGATGAAGAATGACATAGCTGCAATAAAGAACACAATGGAAGGCTTAAACAGTAGACTAGAAGAGGCTGAGGACCGCATCAGCGAATTAGAAGACAAGGTAGGAAAAAACACACAAACACAGCAGCAACTGGAAAGAAGACTTAAAAAGCAAGAGGAGAGCCTAAGGGAGCTTTGGGACAACACAAAACGAAACAACATTTGCATAATAGGGGTACCAGAAGGAGAGGAAGAGAAGCAAGGTATAGAAAACCTGTTTGAAGAAATAATGACCGAAAACTTCCCTGATATTGGCAAGAAAAAAACCATGCAAGTCCAAGAAGCACAAATAGTCCCAAACAAGATGAACCCTAAAAGACAGACACCAAGACACATCATAATTAAACTGGCAAACACCAACGACAAAGTAAGAATCATAAAGGCTGCCAGAGAGAGACAGAAAGTTACCTACAAGGGCTCTCCTATTAGAATATCAACGGATTTCTCAACAGAAACACTCCAGGCCAGAAAGGAATGGAATGAAATTTACAAAGTGACGCAAAGCAAGAGACTGAACCTAAGAATACTATACCCCACAAGGCTATCATTCAAAATTGAAGGTGGAATCAGGAGCTTCACAGACAAAAAAGGGCTAAGAGAGTTTCTCACTACCAAGCCAGCTATGTAAGAAATGCTAAAAGGACTGCTGTAAAAAGAAGAAAGAGAAAGGCAAGAAGAAACACAAACATTAAGGAAAAATATGACAACAAAAATGTACTTATCAATAATAACATTAAACATAAGTGGATTAAATGCACCAATCAAAAGACATAGTGTAGCTGAATGGATAAGAAAACAAGACCCATATATTTGCTGTCTGCTAGAGACCCACCTCAGAACAAAGGCTTCACACACACTGAGAGTGAAGGGATAAAAAAACATTTTTCAGGCAAATGGAAATGAGAAAAAAGCTGGGGTTGTGATACTTATATCTGATAAAATAGACCTCAAAGTAAAGGCCATAACAAGAGATAAGGAAGGCAACTACATAATACTAAAGGGAGCAATTCAACAAGAAGATATAACTCCGGTAAACATATATGCACCCAATACAGGAGCACCCAAATACATAAAACAACTTCTGAAAGGTATCAAGGGAGAGATTGATAGCAATACAGTCATAGTAAGGGACTTTAATACCCCACTGACACCACTGGATAAATCAACTAAACAAAAAATCAGCAAAGAAACAGCAATCCTAAATGACACACTAGATCAGATGGACTTAATTGACATCTTTAGAACATTTCACCCCAAAGCTACAGAATATACATTCTTCTCCAGTGCACATGGAACATTTTCAAGGCTAGACCACATATTAGGACACAGGCAAAGTCTCTTCAAATTCAAGAAGATAGAAATCATATCAATCATCTTCTCAGATCACAATGGCATAAAACTGGAAATCAACTACAATAAAAACAATCCAAAAAAATCAAACACCTGAAGACTAAATAGCATACTATTAAATAATGACTGGGTTACCAGAGAGATCAAAGAAGAAATAAAAAACATCATGGCAACAAATGACAATGAAAACACAACAATCCAAAATCTATGGGACATAGTGAAAGCAGTCTTGAGCGGGAAGTTCATAGCTCTACAAGCCTACTGCAAAAAAAAAAAAAACAAGAACCAATGGTAATAAATTATCTAACCCTACACCTCAAAGAGTTAGAAAGAGAGCAACAAGAAAAGCCCAGTGTAAGCAGAAGGAAAGAAATAATAAAGATCAGGTCAGAGATAAATGACATACAGACGAAAAAAAAACAACACAAAAGATCAACAAAACCAAGAGCTGGTTCTTTGAAAGGATAAACAAGATCAATGAACCTCTCACCAGGCTCACCAAGAAGCAAAGAGAGAGGACAAAAATAAACAAAATCAGAAATGAAAGAGGAGAAGTAACAACAGACCCCACAGAAATACAAAGGATTGTTTAAAAAAAATACTATGAACAATTCTATTCCAACAAACTGGAAAACCTGGAGGAAATGAACATATTCCTGGAAAAATACAACCTTCCAAAACTCAATCAGGAAGAATCTAAAAATCTCAATAGGCCAATAACTATGGAAGAAATTGAAGCAATCATTAAAAAGCTTCCAGCAAACAAAAGCCCGGGGCCAGATGGCTTCACAGGGGAGTTTTACCAAACATTCAAGGAAGAACTAAAACCTATCCTCATCAGACTATTCCAAAAAATTCAAGAAGAAGGAACACTTCCAAGCTCCTTCTATGAAGCCAGCATCACCCTAATACCAAAACCAGATAAAGACAACACAATGAAAGAGAATTACAGGCCAATATTGCTCATGAACATAGATGCCAAAATCCTCAACAAAATTCTGGCAAATTGGATCTAGCACTACATCAGAAAGATCATACACCATGACCAAGTAGGATTTATCCCGGGGTTGCAAGGATGGTACAATATCCGCAAGTCAATAAGCATGATACATCACACAAACAAAGTGAGAGATAAAAATCACATAGTCATATCAATTGATGCAGAAAAAGCATTTGACAAAATCCAACACCCTTTCTTGATAAAAACTCTCAGCAAGGTGGAAATAGAAGGATCATACCTCAACATAATAAAAGCCATATATGACAAACCCACAGCCAACATCATACTCAATGGGCAAAAACAAAAACCATTTCCCCTAAGAACAGGAACAAGACAGGGATGCCCACTCTCACCACTCCTGTCCGACATAGTGCTGGAAGTACTAACCATTGCAATCAGACAAGAAGAAGAAATAAAAGGCATTCGAATTGGAAAAGAAGAAGTAAAACTGTCCTTATTTGCAGATGACATGATATTGTACATAGGAAACCCTAAAGACTCACTCAAAAAATTATTAGATTTAATAAATGAATTCGGCAATGTAGCAGGATACAAAATTAATGCCAAGAAATCTATGGCATTTCTATACACCAATAATGAACTTACGAAAGGGAGCCTAAAAAAGTAATCCCATTTACCATCGCACCAAAAAAATTAAGATACTTAGGAATAAACTTAACTAAGAAGGTAAAAGACCTATACGCGGAAAACTACAGGACACTGAAAAAAGAGATAGAGGAAGACATAAACAGATGGAAGAACATACCATGTTCATGAATTGGTAGAATCGACATCATTAAAATATCCATACTACCCAAAGCAATCTATAAATTCAATACACTTCCCATTAAAATACCAATGGCATATTTCACAGACCTGGAACTAACTTTCCAAAAATTCATCTGGAATAAAAATTGACCCCCAATAGCTGCAGCAATCCTGAGAAAGAAGAACAAAGTAGGTTGGATCTCAATACCAGATATCAAGCTGTATTACAAAGCCACTGTTCTCAAAACTGCCTGGTACTGGCACAAGAACAGACCTATAGATCAATGGAATAGAATACAGAACCCAGAAACCACCCCAAACCACTATGTTCAATTAATATTTGACAAAGGAGGCATGAACATACAATGGAGTCATGACAGTCTCTTCAATAAATGGTGTTGGGAAAATTGGACAGTTACAGGCAAAAAAAATGAAACTAGACCACCTACTTACACCCTACACAAAAATAAACTCAAAATGGATAAAGGACTTAAACATAAGACGGAAAACCATAAAAATACTAGAGGAATCCACAGGCAGAAAAATCTCAGACATATGCTGAAGGAACTTCTTCACTGATACCGCCCCTGGGGCAATGGAAACTAAAGAGAAAATAAACAAATGGGATTACATCAAAATAAAAAGCTTTTGCACAGCAAAGGAGACCATCAAAAAAACAACAAGAAAACCACTGCATGGGAGAACATATTTGCCAATGATATCAACGATAAGGGTTTAATCTCCAACATTTACAGGGAACTCATACAACTTAACCAAAAAAGATAAACAACCCAATCAAAAAATGGGCAACGGACCTAACTAGAAACTTTTCTAAAGAAGACAGAAGGAAGGCCAAGAGACATCTGAAAACATGCTCAAAGTCACTAATTATCCGAGAGATGCAAATCAAAACGACAATGAGGTATCATCTCACACCTGTCAGAATGGCTACCATCAACAAATCAACAAATGACAAGTGCTGGCGAAGATGTGGAGAAAAAGGAACCCTCGTGCACTGCTGGTGGGAATGCAGACTGGTGCAGCCACTGTGGAGAACAGTATGGAGTTTCCTCAAAAAACGAAAAATGGAACTCCCATTTGACCCAGTGATCCCACTTCTAGGAATATATCCCAATAAACTAGAAACACGGATCAGAAAGGATATATGCACCCCTATGTTCATAGCAGCACAATTCACCATAGCTAAGATTTGGAAACAGCCCAAATGCCCATCAGCAGATGAGTGGATTAGAAAACTGTGGTACATCTACACAATGGAATACTATGCTGCGGTAAAAACGAAGGAGTTCTTACCATTTGCAACAACATGGATGGAGCTGGAGAGCATTATGCTAAGTGAAATAAGCCAGTCAGAGAAAGATAAATATCACATGATCACACTCATTTATGGACTATAATGAACAACATAAACTGATGAACAAAAACAGATCCAGAGACAGAGAACCATCGATCAGAATGTCAAACCTCAGGGAAGGTAGGGGGCGGTGGGGGTAAGGGGGAGAGATCAACCAAAGGACTTATATGCATGCATATAAGCCTAATCAATGGACACAGACAACAGGGGGGTAAGGGCATGTATTGGGGAGAGGGGGGGTGTGGAGTAATGGGGGAATAAGGACACATATGTAATACCTTAATCAATAAAGAAATTAAATAAATAAATAAATACTGTGATTTCATGATGAGGTTTCTAATTGAGTTGTCAATAGTAAATTAGAAAACTTTTATTCTGTTAGAAGTAATAAAAATGTATATGATTTATCAAGGAATTAAAGGCAAATTTCCTTGATTTCTATTGTATTTGTAAAGCTACTCGGTGATATTCATTATATTTTTAGTATTCAAGTTACATTTTAATCATATATGGTTGGAATAGAAGTTCACTCAAATATTACAAATTAAGGTTTAAAAGGTGATATTTTAATAGTATGAAGTACTGGCACAAGAACAGATATTACTATTCTTAAAAGTGAAAGCCATAGGTATAATCAGTTGCTATTCATTTAGAAATCATAGATAAGAATGCCATATCATTCATAATCGTGTAGTCAATTTCATTCTTTGTCATGGCTTTCATTTCCAAGAGTGTTCCATTTAGTGGGAGATTTTAGAATTACATAAAAGACCAATCATGTACCATACAGTATTCACATTGTATTAGCCCTTTTCCAAAGCCTTCCCTTCTGTTTTCCAAGTTACATTCCTGTAATTCATGAACTTACAGGCTCTCAGGGATTTGAATTTTAAGTTCAATCTCAGATGTCCTTTCAGTAAATCATGTCATTATTCATTATTTCCCTCTTTCAAAGAAAGAAAGTCTCCGCACTGAAGATTCACTCAAGCCATTCCATTTTCACATCATTGAAACTCTTCATACTATTAAAATATCACCTTTTGAACCTTAATTTCAAATAAAAAAAATAGCAGCCTCTATCTTGCAGGCAATTACTTGAGGGAACCGCATACAATGTAAGCATTTCTACATTGCCACATCAAGAGTGCCAGTGACATGCCAAAAATCACCTTAAGCATCTGTTCACCTAATTTTACCAACGTCAAAATTATCTCAGCCAAATTCTACATTAATCTTTACCATCTCTCCTCCCCCCAAAATATAGTCCCAAAAATATACTTCCAAGAGAATATAAAATATTAAAAAGACACAGTACATCCATTCTATGGATTTAGCTATATGTCTAAGAATTTATCCAGAATGATAATCAAGACATCTTGAGTGAAAAGAAAAGTATCAGAAAAATATTAATAGTCTGATTATATTGTTTAAAATCAACAAAGAAAATGCATACACTATACAGTTATAGAATAATAAGACATAATCTAGAGTTTATACAAGAAACTGTTATTGGTTACCTTGGGATGGTGGGGCTTGTGGGGGGGGGGATACTTGGGGTAAGAAGAAAACATTAAGCTTTTCTTCATATATGGCTGTATGATTTTAATTATTAAATCCAGTATGCAAGACATATAGTTGAAATGAAGCAAAGTATTTAAAGTAGTCAATAGTACCCTTTTTAACACCCATGTGCTTTTATTCTCTTCTCAAAACAAAACCATTTTTTTCCTCTGGTATATTACAAATAGTCTCCCCATCTGAAACATTTTTCCCTATCTAGAATAATGTCTTTTTTTTCATATCATCCCTTTATGTTTTTTCTTTGTTTTAAACATTCATTACAATGAATCTCTTCATGAAATCTTAGTCATCCCATCCTGTCTGGGTAGTTCAGCTCCTTAGAGCAGCATCCCCAGATACCAAGGTTGTGGGTTAATCCCCTGTCAGGGCACATACAAGAATCAACCAATGAATGCATAAATAAATAGTACAACAAATGGATGTTTTCTCTCTCCCTTTCTCTCTCTCTCTCTCTAAAATCAATAAACAAAAAAAAAATTTTAAAGAAATCCTATAGTCATCCCAATGACAACAAGTTCTCAGCAAGTGCAATACAGGGTGGGCAAGAATCCTAGTAGGAAAGACAAGTTATCAAATCAATCAACTTAAATTATTTACTGTTTGGATATCTCCTTTTATTACAGCCAGCAATGACTTTTAGTGAACAATAATCTGTTTGAACACACAATACAACATACAGATGTATTATAGAATTGTACACCTAAACCTATAGAATTTTATTAAGCAATGCCACCCCCAGTCAATTCAATTAAAAAATAAATAAATAAATAGAAACTCTGGAAAAATCTAACCCTGAAGGAATTATCTGTTCTAGTCCTTTTCCTCCAAGTTTGAAGAGTAAGATCAATTTCTTACTCTGAACTAAATATGTTGATGAGAATGATGGCAAAGATAGTTCTTATAAACTACTAGGTAGTAACTATAGCATTCTGTTTTAAAATATATACCATCTGGAGTTCAGTACATTTTTTGTTTTTATTTCTGATCCAATAGGTCCTATTGTTTTAAAGGTATCCTGATTCTGCCTGTAGTGTTGTAGTATTTTAAAAAATAATTTTAAATTTTCCTAATACATGCGTTTTGGTGTTCTTTCTTATGTTGTTTTTGTATTTATATGGCACGTTTATAGCTATTATAAACTAGGCAAATGTGATAGACTGGTCAGCATTTTATAATAAGAAAATATCTAAATGAATAGAAAATGTAGATGCTGGAAATAAAGAAGTGAGCTCCATATTACTCATTATCTAATATAAGAAATTTATATAATTGTTCTACTGTATATCGATACATAAATATATAAAAATAATTTTAGGCAATTGTGAATAGATCAGGAGGAATTTGATTGCTAATTTTGTCTAATGAAAAAAATTTATTCATTGCTAAAATGAAGAGTATTTTTTATTTTTTGATAAAGCTTTACTGACAGTATATTTCATGTATGTTTTATATACTGGCAGACTTATAAGCTGCTGGTGTTGTCTGATGATTTGTCAGCAAAACTGCCACTGACTTTAACAATGTAGCAAGAGCTGCTACATATTCTTCTTTAGAATATGAGCCACAGAAGGATAAAATCAGGTAGTGCATCGTTTCATATTTATTATTCCCTTAGGTACAGTAGGTCGCAATGCAGACAGAACACTTGGCTGGGGTTGGACACATCAGAACACCTAAGGGGAAATTCTACTACTCAGTTCTCCATCTGCCAACATTCCAGGTAGAACGTCTAAAATACTGGTTTTTGTTTGTGAGTGTGAGAGTGTGTATGTACGTGTGTGTGTGTGTGTGTGTGTGTGTGTGTGTGAGCACTCTATTGCATATATCAAAGAAGGCTTATCATTTAAATAAAATTATTAATTTTGAAGCTTTATAATTGGATGAAGTATAAAAAACTTGATATTTAAAGTCATTAAATGTTATAGTTTTAATACTTTTATAAATATTTTATAATTTCAAAAAATTAATGTTACACCATTTAAAATATCAAAATGCATAGAATCTAGCCTGGCCAGCATGGCTCAGTGGTTGAGCATCAGCCTATGAATGAGGAGGTCACGGTTCAATTCCTGGTCAGGGCACATGCCCGATTGCTGCGTGGGGCATGCAGGAAGCAGCGATCAATGATTCTCTCTCATCTTTGAGGTTTATATATCTCTCTCCCTCTCCCTTCCTCTCTAAAATCAATAAAATATATATATATTTTTAAAAATTCATACAATCTATAATGTTATTAAGGCATATCTAGAAAAAGTGTGGGTTTTTTTTTTTTTAATTTTGAAGGGCATTGGGGGTCAGAGGAGCCTAGCTTAATAGAAGGTCAGATGATGATGTTTTGGCCCCCTGATCATTATCCTCTGAATGAATTAGCTCAACTCTTTTTTTTAATTCTGTTTTTTTGTTTTTTGTTTTTTAGAGAGAGAGTAAGGGAGAGTGAGAAAGAGAGAGAGAGAGAGAGAGAGAGAGAGAGAGAGAGAGAGAGAGAGAGATTTGTTCCATTTATTTATGCATTCATTGGTTGCTTCGTGTATATGCCCTGACCAGGGATTGAACCCACAACCTTGGCATATTGAGACGATGCTCTAACCAACTGAGCTACCCAGCCAGAGCTAGCTCAATTCTTTATAGCACAGTGCCAAGAAACCAAACTTTGGCTTTTATTCCCTATGTGAGCTAGCTTGCTTACACACTAAAAGGGAAAAAAAGAAAATCTCTGATCCAGGATTACAGATTCAACCCTTCATGCAAGCCAGCACTTTCAAAACCATGAGTTACTATTCAGAAGTTACACTCAGTGTAGGCATATCTCCTTACCTGGAAACTAATTCAAAGGGCATCCTTAGTGTGAGTAGAGTTCAGTGATACAATCATTGTATGTGAAGGGCAGTAGATACAACTTATTAGTATAAATGGGACATGCAACTTTTACTTTCTTTACTTTTATTGTTGTCTTTTTTATAGTAGAACATCAGCTCTGTGCTATCCACACTGAGCCATCCAACAGCTTAAAGAAGAAAAATAATTGCATTAACTGGGAATATATAATGCAGCCCACAATATATTCTCACAATTGAGTCTACCAACAGTGGGAATGAGTCTGATTTCTTTTCTGTAAAACTCTTGAGGAATTATTATTCAAAGACAGCACTCTGGATCTTATCACATAAGCACTAAATTGGTTACCACTAAGTTGGAAAAGCACTATGAGGCATTTTACTGAACAGGCAGAAGACATGTTTATAGTTCTTGAAATGACTTTTTTTTCTAAGAAGTATTAGTGTTTCTGTACCAGAAGGTGGTTATAAAAATTAAAAATCATCCACTTTTCTTCATTTTAAGGTGGCCACTATAAGCCTAAGTGACGAGCATCGGAAAACATCTGTTTGGAATGCACTATAATTGTCATGTTGTATATATGTATTACCGTGTTTCCCCGAAAATAAGACAGTGTCTTATATTAATTTTTGCCCCCAAAGACACGCTAGGTCTTATTTTCAGGGGATGTCTTATTTTTCCATGAAGAAGAATACGGTACACATTTATTGTTAAATGAAAATAAAGGAAATTTATTACCTGTATACAGTACGGTAGTACGGTAGTTGTCAACACAAACCAGACAAACTGTGAATTCTACAGTGTCAAGAATTTACTCATTTATTCAATGACAATCATGTCATCATCTTCTGGAACATCATCATAACAATCCAATTCCTGAATTTCCTGGTGAATTTCTTGTGACTCCATTTCTTTCAGAATCAGTGGACCAAATCTCTCATGTTTAGCAATAGCACTGTCTTTAAATGAGTACTTCTTGTCAAGGTAGCCTGCTCGCAGTGCATTTGCAATGCAACTGTCAGTGATTTTCTCCCATGAATTCTTCACCCAAGTCACAACTTCTTGCAGTTTAGGTTTCACAAAGTTTCCACGCTGATTTCTCTCCATTCTATTTTCAATGTAGTCATTAATTTCCATGCGCAAATTGTCTTTGAATGGCTTGTTTATTGCAATATCAAGAATCTGGAGATAGGCCGTCATTCCTGCGGGAATCATTATCTGATCTATTTTTCTTTCGTGAGGAAATGTCTTCATGTCTTTAGCGCAGTGAGTGCTGGCTGCATCCCAGACTAGCAGACCTCTTTGGCTCCCTCACATAACAAGCAGCAGCATTAAATTGATCCACTTCCTTATAACTGCTTGTGTGGCCCAGGCTTTTTCAGTTTCAAGAATAAAAATGCCCAAAACACGTTCAATCTTTTCCTTCTTGCCCTTAGAAATGATTAAAGGTGGGATTTTAGTGCCATCCAGACGAATTGCCAAAATACAGGAAACACGTGCACTTTCGTAAGCAGTGGAGGGAATGTACGCCAAGGAGGCACCCCGCTGTTCAATTGTTGTTTGAGATGATTGGCCCATAAACACTGCAGTTTCATCCATAGCAATCATGTTGGAAAGATTGTATTTAGAGAAGTCAGCATCATCAATAAAGGACTTGAATGCAAGTGCTCGCTTAATAACTTGAGTATCTTCCAACCTAAACAATGTTGTAGATTTTCTTAAAGACAGTTCACTTCGCTGAAGGAAATTATCCAGCCAGTGTTGTGATGCTTTGAAGTCTTCGGGGGCTATGTCAAACTGTGGTGCCATTGCAAGGGCAAATTCTTGAATCTGAGCCCTATTCACAACCAAAGCCTTTGCTCTCCTGTCAACAACCCATTCACAGATCAGGTCTTCCAGCTCGGAAAATAATGGTTGCCGACCTGATCCACACTTGCGCTTTTTAGCATTTCCCTTGTCCACTTGTTCAATGAGGTTACCATACTCTGCTCGCCATTTTCGGACCAATCGGATACTCAACATCTTCTCTTTGCAGAAAGTAGTAAGATTTTGGCCCCAAGAGTCTTCCACGATTCCTTTCTTGTACTCCACGAAGTAGCTTTTTCTTTTTGCGCTCATTTCTAGGGGTAAAAAAAAAAGGAATTGGGGTATCAAGGTGGGGGAGGGGGATCACTCAAAATGACACAGGGGGGATCAGAGGGGGGAATCAAAATGGCACAGGAGAATCAGAGGGGGGATTACCATTTTAGTAACCCCTTTTGATCCTCCTGTGTCATTTTAAGTGATCCCCCTCCCCCCCGCCCCTGTGCCACTGAACACCTTCACCAGACATCCCCCCTAACCCTTTATCAGACATTTACCCCCTGTGGCCTGCCTGGGGACTGTCACTGGGCTTGCTGGGGCCTGGATCTGGGCTGGAGCAGGGTCTGCCACTGACTGAGAACCTTCAGTCATCATGAAGGCGGCCACGAGCATCAGGTAGTGTCACCAGAGACAGACCAGCACTCACCACCTTCGCTGCGTCCCATCCGCTCTAATCCTCCTGTTCTTCTACACGCATCTGCGAAAGTCTCCTCCTCTCTCCCGCCCCGCGCTCACCGCTCACTCCGACCTCCGCTCCGCCTCCACACAGCAGTGACGTCAGGACTCCACGTAATGTCACTGGTTGTTAGACGCCAGTCGGGGTGGCCCTAGCGACCAGTTTACGGTAAATTAATTTTCATTCTGAGACAGAGCCTGGGGCCTTATTTTCGGGGGATGCCTTATATTTCACTCAGAAGGAAACCTGTGAGTAGGTCTTATTTTCGGATGATGTCTTATTTTCGGGAAAGCCCGGTATTTACCTATACTGAAAAACAGTTTTAGCAGAACCACCAAAATCAGGTTAGAAAAGGAGTTTCCTGGGGAAATGCCAAAATAAAATTCATCAATATCTTCTTTTCTTGGGCTGCATATTCAGAAATAGTATTTTTCTCTTGTGAATATTAGAATATACCTAATATATCTGGAAATATTCAATGTATAAAGAGGCTATTGGTCTTTTCAACTAGTGAATTTTTGAGACTTGGCTTGCAAGACTAGCAGTGAAGTTATTGAGGTTCTTGGAATATAGTGGTTTATTTAAAAGAATAAGTAATATACTTGACAATTGACTAGTGTTGTACCAAAAAAACAAAATAGCCTGAAGAAACTGTGGTATAATTTTTTTTGGTTACCTACTTAGATAATCCACATTCCTATAATTTACTTTCTATTAATATTCAATAAACCTAATTCTATTAGCTTCAAATTTTTGTATGTCTCCCTAATGAAATTCTGTTCTTAATGCATTTTAACCTTTTCAAGAAAGCCAGCTTCCTAGTGAATTGTGGTGCATTAGCAAAGTAAACACATTCAGTACTTGTTATTCAATGGGTTTGGATTTAGAAATTCATTGTCAATAGGTTAATCCTTTTGGACAGACAGTCTCTTTGGCTAAGAGGAATCTTAGACAAATAATGGTTTTACCAAAATGCTAATTTCTGAGTATTTCTGTCAACTGTCAAAGAATGAACCTTAGCAGAGGCCTTAAAATTGGTTAATTCTAGTTTGTATTCATTTTCTATCAGCAGAATTTAAAAAAGAACTTTAGTGTACATAAGTCTAGTAAGAGGTTACTTGTAACCCAGCTCAAAAATCTTCAGAACTTCTGACTTTCATTCAGTCATATTTTTTATGCAATTGTCTTTAATCAATAAAGGAGCTGCCTATTTGGGGAGCATATTCAAAGATCACCAAAATAAAACAGACTCATAATCACCCAATTAATTTGGAATTCACAATTTTTCTGTGTTACGTGAGATTGGCAAATAATAAAAACATATGTGGACTTAGGTTAAGGAGAGATTTTATTCAAAAACACTGCTACAGTAGGGGCAAAGAGAATATTGCAACAAGGCGAATACTGTGATCATAAGATCTGTAAACATCTCAAAGGTCAGGCAGAAAATGACTTTTCTTTTACAGAGAGGGAAAAACAAGGGTAGAAAGAACTGAGGTCCACAGTTGACCAGGGACTGTTTTTTTTTTTTATGGTAAGTCAATTTTGGGGAAAGGTCCTTAAGGAGGGGTGTGATGGTTAATTTTGTATCTACTCAGGTGGGCCACAGTGCCCAGAAATGTGGTCAAACATTATTCTGGTTCTATGAGGGTGTTTTTAGATGAGATTAACATTAAAATTATTGGACTTTAAGTAAAGCAGGTTGTCTTCCATAATGTGGATGAACCTTACCCTATCAATAATAAATAATAATACAAGAATAAACTGTGTTTCATGTTCTCAGAACTGTAAACCCACTTTTGCCCCAACGTGTGTGTGTGTATGTGTGTGTGTGTGTGTGTGTGTGTGTGTGTGTGTGTGTGTGATATATATATATATATATATATATATATATATATATATATCATACACATACCTACATACACACATTCTATTGGTTCTGTTTTTTATGGAGGACCCTAATACAAGGAGCTATTCCATAGTACAATGCTGTCTCAGGCTGAGAGTGGGTCACAGTTAAGGGTCCTGTGAGGAGGGGAGAAGCTTAAATTTTGGTCAAGTTCACAAGCATTTTGTTTCCATTGATCAGTGAATACAAATGGTTCAGATAATTATTTATAAGGGGGGAAATGGGAATTTGGAAGATATGTGTCAGGCCTTGTCCTAGATAAACAAGAGGATTATCCAGAAGTCTTATCTAAGTACCCACTGTATATCACATTGAAAAATGTGGGTTTTTGCAGTAAATTCTTTCCTGGAAAATGAAAAGTGAGAAGATTTATTTCACTATCACAGTTTTTTAGAGCACAGAGCTCAGGTAGATTCAACATTATCATGATTATTTTAAATAGTTCCATAAATAATTTTATTTTATAACTGTAATGCATAATTAGGTACTATAAGCCTATTGCAAAGTATAGCACCTGCATTAATTTTGTTATTTATTCGTAATATCATTGTACTTTCTTTAAAATTCTAGTAGATAGAGTATGTTATAATGAATATTGCATATATTCCAAGAAAGCTGGGTTTAAAACCTCAATGTACTTACTATGTGAATTTGGGCATGGTTTTATGAAAATAAATATACTTAGTACCTCTCTCACAGAGTTTTTTATGGCATTAAATATGATCATGTATATACAAGTCCAAAGAAATTATGTCATCAATAAATGATAGCATTTTTATCCATTTCATTCCTTTCCCTACTTTCCATGAGTTAACTATACTCCATGACCAACATATTATGTAGATTGACTATTTGGTAACATATTTTAATGGTTTGAAAAGAAAGTCAACTGGGCTGAAAACTGGACTCTAAGCATCTTAGCTCCCAAGAAGCAAACCCATTAAGGACACTACTTGGACCATAAGATAGAATTGGCCTAAAAATAGCAGTGTCAGTAATAGATGAACTATTATTCTCTTCATCATTATCATCATTCTTCAGCACTATAACATAAATGAATCTTGAAAGCATTATTCTAAGTAAAAGAAACCAGACAAAAAAAGGCCATATGAAATATTCAGAATAAGATAATTCATAGAAACAGAAAGTAGGTTAGTAGTTTCCCATGGATAAAGGGAAGTGGGAATAGGGAGTGCTGCTAAAGGAGAGTGACCACAAATGTGTGCAGTGTTTCCATTCAGGGTGATGAAAATGTTCTGGAACTAGATAATGGATATGGTTGCACAATTTTGTTAATATACTAAAAACCACTGAATTATACTCTTTAAAATAGTGTATTTTATGATATGTGAATTATATCTCAATAAAGATGTTATTAAAAATAGAAAAGAAATAATTTCTAAAAATTGAATGAGAGGATTTATTGCCAGCAGGCCTGAACTACAAGGAAGGTTAACATTTTTTTTCAAAGAGATCAATCAAAGGACTTGTATGCATGCATATGAGAATAACCAATGGACACAGACAGGGGGTGGGGGGGTGAGGGCATGTACTGGGGGGTGGGGGCAGCTGGGGAGTGGTCAATGGGGGAAAAAGGAGACATGTAATACTTTAAACAATAAAGAATTTAAATTAAAAAATTTTTTCAGGAAGAAGGAATACTATATTAGGTAGAATGGTGGACCTACATGAAGAAATGAAGAGTACTGAAAAGAAATAAATGAAGACAGAAAAAAATTAATATTTCCTGCATTAATTACTCTAAAACATAACTTTCAGGCAAAAGTGGTAGCAATATATTCTTAATTTATAGCACAAATGAAAATTAATAAAATGACAGAAAAATAACACTAAGAAATGGAGCAAGAATCATAAACACAATGTTGAAAGGTTCTTAACATTATGTGTGGAAATGTGTTGCCTAAAGGCAGACAAAGATTATTTAAAGGTGTATGCTGTAAAACCTGAGGTGTCACTAACTTATTTTTTTCTTTTTTTTAATTTCTTTATTGATTAAGGTATTACATATGTGTCCTTATTCCCCAATACCCCCCTTTCCCCCCACTCATGCCCTCACCCCCCTGATGTCTGCATCCATTATTAGGCTTATATGCATGCATACAAGTCCTTTGGTTGATCTCTCCCCCTTACCCCTACCCTCCCCTACCTTCCCTCTGAGGTTTGAAGTCTGATCTATGTTTCTCTGTCTCTGAATCTATTTTTGTTCATCAGTTTATGTTGTTCATTATATTCCATAAATGAGTGAGATCATGTGATATTTATCTTTCTCTGACTGGCTTATTTCACTTAGCATAATGCTTTCCAGTTCCATCCATGCTGTTGCAAATGGTAAGAACACTTTCTTTTTTAACCACAGCATAGTATTTGATTCCATAGGTAGCACAGTTTTTTAATCCACTCATCTGCTGATGGGCACTTAGGCTGTTTCCAAATCTTAGTTATTATGAATTGTGCTGCTATGAACATAGGGGTGCATATATCCTTTCTGATCTGTGTTTCTAGTTTCTTGGGATATATTCCTAGAAGTGGAATCACTGGGTCAAATGGGAGTTTCATTTTTAGTTTTTTGAGGAAACTCCATACTGTGCTCCACAGTGGCTGCACCAGTCTGCATTCCCACCAGCAGTGCATGAGGGTTCCTTTTTCTCCGCATCCTCGCCAGCACTTATCATTTGTTGATTTGTTGATAATAGTCATTCTGACAGGTGTGAGATGGTACCACATTGTTGTTTTGATTTGTATCTCTCGGATGATTAGTGACTGAGCATGTTTTCATATGTCTCTGGGACTTCTGTATGTCCTCTTTTGAAAAGTGTCTATTTAGATCCTTTGCCCATTTTTTGATTGGGTTGTTTATCTTCCTTTTGTTAAGCTGCATGAGTTCCCAGTAAATGTTGGAGATTAAACCCTTATCGGAGATAACATTGGCAAATATGTTCTCACATGCAGTGGGCTTTCTTGTTGTTTTGTAGATAGTTTCTTTTGCTGGGCAAAGCTTTTTATTTTTATGTAGTCCCATTTGTTTATTTTCTCTTTAGTCTCCATTACCCTAGGAGCATTATCAATGAAGAAATTGCTTCGACATATGTCTGAGATTTCTCTGCCTGTGGATTCCTCTAGTATTTTTATGGTTTCCTGTCATGTTTAAGTCCTTGGTCTATTTGAGTTTATTTTTGTGTATGGTGTAAGTTGGTAGTCTAGTTTAATTTATTTGCATGTATCTCTCCAATTTTCCCAACACCATTTATTGAAGAGCCTGTCTTGACTCCATTGTATGTTCATGCCTCCTTTGTCAAATATTAATTGAGCATAGTGGTTTGGGTCGATATCTGGGTTCTCTATTCTATTCCCTTGGTCTATATGCCTGTTCTTGTGCCAGTACCAGGCAGTTTTGAGAACAGTGGCTTTGTAATACAGCTTGATATCTGGTACTGAGATCCCACCTACTTTGTTCTTCTTTCTCAGGATTGCCGTGGCTAATTGGGATATTTTTTTATTCCAGATGAATTTTTAGAGATTCTTTCTAGGTCTGTGAAATATGCTGTTGGTATTTTAATGGCGATTGCATTGAATCTATAGGTTGCTTTGGGTAGTATGGACATTTTAATGATGTTGTTTCTACCAATCCATGAACATGGTATGTTCTTCCATCTGTTTATGTCTTACTCTATCTCTTTTTTCAGTGTCCTGTAGTTTTCCGCGAATAGGTCTTTTACTTCCTTAGTTAAGGTTATTCGATGGTAAATGGGATTGCTTTTTTAGTCTCTCTTTCTGTAAGTTCACTATTGGTGTATAGAAATGCCATAGGTTTCTTGGTGTTAATTTTGTATCCTGCTACATTGCCGAATTCATTTATTAAATCTAATAGTTTTTTGATAGAGTCTTTAGGGTTTTTTATGTACAATGTCATGTCATCTGTGAATAAGGAGAGTTTTACTTCTTTTCTAATTTGGATGCCTTTTATTTCTTCTTGTCTAATCACAATGGCTAATTCTTCCAATACTATGTCAATCAGGAGTGGTGAGAGTGGGCATCCCTATCTTGTTCCTGTTCTTAGGGAAAATGGTTTTAGTTTTTACCCATTGAGTATGATGTTGGAGATGGGTTGGTCGTATATGGCTTTTATTAAGTTGAGGTATGATCCTTCTATTCCCACCTTGCTGAGAGTTTTTATCAAGAAAGGGTGTTGGATTTTGTCAAATGCTTTTTCTGCATCAATTGATATGACTATGTGATATTTATCTCTCATTTTTTTTGTGTGTGATGTATCATGTTTATTGATTTGCGGATATGTACCAGCCTTGCATCCCCATGATAAATCCTACTTGGTCATGATGTATGATCTTTCTGATGTACTGTTGGATCCGATTTGCTAGAATTTTGTTGAGGATTCTGGCATCTATGTTCATGAGGTATATTGGCCTGTAATTCTCCTTCATTGTGTTGTCTATATCTGGTTTTAGTATTAGGGTGATGCTGGCTTCATAGAATGAGCTTGGAAGTGTTCCTTCCTCTTGAATTTTTTGGAGTAGTCTGAGGAGGATAGGTTTTAATTCTTCCTTGAATGTTTGGTAAAACTCCCCTGTGAAGCCATCTTGCCCTGGACTTTAGTTTGCTGGAAAATTTTTGATGACTGCTTCAATTTCTTCCATAGTTATTGGCCTAGTGAGATTTTTAGAATCTTCCTGATTGAGTTTTGAAAGGTTGTATTTTTCTAGGAATATGTCCATTTCCTCCAGGTTTTCTAGTTTGTTAGAATAGAGTTGTTCATAGTAATTTTTACAATCCTTTGTATTTCTGTGGGGTCTGTTGTTATTTCGCCTATTTCATTTCTGATTTTGTCTATTTGCATCCTCTCTCTCTGCTTCTTGGTGAGCCTGGCTAGAGATTGTATTTTTTTTTTTTTTTTTTTTTTTTTTTTTTTAGGTAGGCCTGTAGCACTATAAACTTCCCTCTCAGGACTGCTTTGACTGTATTCCTTAGATTTTGGATTTTTGTGTTTTTATTGTCATTAGTTTCCAGGATGTTTTTAATTACTTCTTTGATCTCTTTGGTAACCCAATCACTGTTTAATAGCATGCTATTCAGCTTCCAAGTGTTTGAATTTCTTGGGCTGCTTTTATTGTAGTTTATTTCTAATATTTTGCCATTGTGGTCTGAGAAAATGCTTGATATGATTTCAATCTTCTTGAATTTGGGGAGACTTTGCTTGTGACACAATATGTGGTCTATTTTTTAAAATGTCCCATGTGCACTTGAGAAGAATGTATATTCCGTGGCTTTGGGGTGAAATGTTCTGAAGATGTCAATTAAGTCCACCTGATCTATTGAGTCATTTAGGGTCGCTGTTTCTTTGCTGATTTTTTGTCTAGAGGATTTATCCAGTGATGTCAGTGGTGTATTAAAGCCCCCTACTATGATTGAATTGTTGTCGATCTCTCCCTTGATATCTTCCAGGAATTTTTTTTAATGTATTTGGGTGCTCCTGCATTGGGTGCATATATGTTTATCAGGGTTATATCCTCTTGTTCTATCAATCCCTTTAGTATTATGAAATGGCCTTCCATATCTCTTGTTATGTCCTTCACTTTGAGGTCTATTTTGTTAGATGTAAATATTGCTACCCCAGCTTTTTTTTCATTTCCATTTGCCTGAAAGATATTTTTCCATCCCTTCACTTTCAATCTGTGTGAGTCCCTTGTTCTGAGGTGGGTCTCCTGTAGACAGCATATATCTGGGTCATGTTTTTTTATCCATTCTCCCACTCAATGTCCTTTGGTTGGACCATTTAGTCCGTTTACATTTAAAGTTATTATTGAAAGGTAATTATTTGTAGTCATTTCTGTGTTTTATGCCTGTTTTCCTTCCTCTCTTTGTATTTCTTCTTTTTACAGAATTCCCTTTAGCATTTCTTGCATTATTGGCTTGGTAGTGATAAACTCCCTTAGCCTTTTTTTTGTCCATGAAGCTCTTTATTTCCCCTTCAAATATGATTGATAGTCTTGCTGGATAGAGTATTCTTGGATCAGTCCCTTGCTTTGTATCACTTTTTAAATTTCCTTCCATTCTTTTCTGGACTGATGTGTTTCTGTTGAGAAATCATCTGCTAATCTAATGGGAGCTCCCTTGTATGTAACTATCTGTCTCTCTCTTGCAGCCTTTAAGATTCTCTCTTTGTCCTGAACATTTGCCATCATAATTATGATGTGTCTTGGTGTGGGTCTTTTCGGGTTCATCTTGTTTGGGACTCTCTTTGCTTGTGTGACTTTTTTCTTCCCCACATCAGGGAAGTTTTCTGACATTATTTGTTCAAATAGGTTTTCTAACACTTATCCCTCTTCCTTTTGTTCTGGCACCCCTATTATTCATATGTTGCTTCATTTCATGTTGTCCCAAAGATCCCTTAAGCTCTCCTCCTGTCTTTTAATTTTTTTTTTCTCCAATTGCAGTTCAGTTTGATTGTGTTTTGCTTTCCTGTCTTCTAATTCACTAATTCGGTCCTCCTCTTCTCCTAATCTACTGTTGAAACTTTCCATGGTGTTTTTTATTGCAGCTATATCACTCTTCACTTATTCTTGATTCTTACATAAGTTATTGATTTTTTCATCCATTTCTTCTTGATTCTTACAAAAGTTGTTGTTTTGTTTCCTCCATCTGGTTTATGAATTGTATGACCCTTATTCTGAATTCTTTTTCTGACATATTGCTTGCCTCTGTTTCACTTAGCTGCTTTTCTGGCGATTCCTCCTTTTCTTTCCTTTGGGGGTTTCTTTGTCTACCCATTTTTGGTCTCACCGACTGATCTAGATGTCGAGTCATGCAGGGGATGCTCCTTCGGTGGCAGTGGCTCCTTTGGGCTGCGGTTGCTTCTTAGGCAGTCACTGAAGTGGCTGCTCCTCAATTGGCAGCGGCTCCTCTGTTGGGTGCTGTTCGCAGCAGTTGTGTCTCCTCTTGCTGGTTGTTGAGGCCTCTTGCACAGCTGCTGTTACTTGGGTTGGGGTGGGCTGCTCACATGGCTGCTGCTCCTCGGACATGGGTGGGCTGCACGTGGCTGCTGCTCCTTGGATTGGGGCTGGCTGCACGCTGTTGCTGTTCCTCAGATGGGCTGGGCTGCTCGTGAGGCTGCAGCTTCTTGGACAGTGGCAGGTTGCTTGCTGGGCTTGTGCTCCTCATATGGGTGTGGCCTCCTTGTGTATCTGCTGCTCCTCAGATGGAGGATGGGCTGCTTGAGTGGCTGCTGCTCCTCAGGCGGGAGTGAATTGCACATGCAGCTGCTGCTCCTCAGACAGGGGTGGGTCACTCACCCAGCTGCTGCTTGACAGACTGTTTCAGGCTGCATGTGGCTGCTGCTCCTCAGACCAGTGTGGGCTGCACCGGATTGCTGCTCCTCGGACGTGGGCGGTCTGCTTGTGTGGCTGCTGCTCCTCTGACGGGGGATGGGCTGCTTACACGGCTGCTGCTCCTCAGGCAGGAGTGAGCTGCATGTGCAGCTGCTTCTCCTCAGATGGGGGTGGGCCACTCACCCAGCTGCTGGTCGTCGGTTATGTGCAGGTCGCATGTGGCTGCTGCTCCTTGGACCAGTACAGGCTGTGCAGGATTGCTGCTCCTCAGACGTTGGTGGTCTGTTCCTGTGGTTTCTGCTCCTAGGTCCAGGGCAGGATGCTCAGGCGGCTGCTGCTCCTTGAATGGGGACAGGCTGCTCGTGGTGCTGCTGTTCCTCATACGGGGCTGGGCTGCTCACACAGCTGCTGCTCCTCGGATGGGGGCAGGCTGCTCATGCAGCTGCTGCTCCTCAGACGGGGGCAGTTTGCTCATGCAGCTGCTGCTCCTCGGACAGGTGCAGAGTGCGGGCTGGGTGAAGCTGCTGCTGTGTGGGGCTGCCGCTCCTCAATCGTGCATGGGCTGGTCTTGAAGCTGCTACTCCTCGGATGGGGCAGGCTGCTCACATCATTGCTGCTCCTCAGATGGGGGAGCAGGCCACTTATACAGCTGCTGCTCCTTGGACAGGGGCAGGCCACATGAGGCTGCTGCTTTTAGGCTTGGGGCAGGCTGCTCACAGGGCTGCTGCTCTTTGGACAGGAGAAGGCTGCTCACATGTCTGCTGCTCATGTGGTTGCAGTGCCCTCCTGGGCTAGAGCGGGCTGAACAAAGGGGAGCATGCTTCAGAACTCATAGGAGCCTGTGCCCAGGGTGGCTGGAGACTCATTGACTGTGGGACCACAGCCGAGGTAGCAGGTCCCTGGCAGGGGTTCCTGTAGAGTCCCAGGTGTTATCTGAGGGCACCCTGGGTGGAGGTGAGGCTGGGGTCCCAGTCACAGCAGCTCTATCCTTCAGAAAGCCTAGGCCTCTGAGGACAAGCCAGCCTCCCAGTACTGTTTGCAATGGTAGCAGAGGCTGCCTAGTTAGGCGAGCCCGGTTATCCTGCCCCCAAAGGTCCTGTGGGATCCAACTGTGCCTCATTCATTCACACACACCCCACATGACCACACACTTCTCTTTTGCTCCCTCCCTCACTCACGCTCTCTCCCTCACTGCCGCCTTCTTCCTGCCTCTGTAGTTGGGTCTGGGGTGTTATTGACCCGTTCGTGGATGGAGTTTCCTCTCCAGGTGTCTGGTTAATGTGGATCACTTTCTAGCTCCTGGCCAGACAGGATAAAATTCACCTTGACAAGACACAACACAAAGGGAACATATCATGAATATACTCATGACACCTATGACCCCACTATAAGTAACCACCTGAGAAAAGAGAATTAGGGGAGAGAAAAGAGAGTACAAATGATATCAAAGAGAGAGAAAAAGATCAGAGAGGAAAGAAAAAGGAGAATATATATATATATATATATATATATATATATATATATATATATAATCTATGGAGAAAACACCACAGAATCAATAGATAAACCAAAAAAATACAAACACCAAACAACCAGAAAGAGGGTGGGGGCAGAATCTGTAGAGGCTGAGCTTATATACAGAAAATAAGGTTAAGAATTGGATGGATATGGGGAGGTCCTCAGTTCAGTGTAGAGGAAGTAGAAAGGGGATGGGTGGCTAAGAAGAAAGAGAATGAGAAGAAAATAATAATAATAAATTTACAAAAAATTGATTTCAAAAATGGTATAAAAAATAAAAAATAGCAAATCAAAATAAAATAGAGTGATGGAAAAATAATGCAAAAAGAAAAGGAAAATAAAGCAACAAATAAAAACAGGTAAATAAAGAAAGAAGAAAAAAAGATAAAATAATAATAATTAAAAAAATAAAAATGAAAAAGTGAAGTCTCGTTCCTTTGGCTGGCTTAAGATCCCAGTCTTCTGTACTGTTTTTAGGCCAGTCCCTTTGGACTCTCAGGGACTATTTAGGTGGTTTTTTTTAAATCCTTTGTACCATTCAGGGTGGAGTCTGGGTTTGGCTGTATTGGTTGCCTGGAAACTGGAGGGAGGGGCTATCTCTTCAGGACAAAATGGCTGCCCAGGTCCAGGCTCAGGTATGACTCAGCACCAGACTCGCTGCCACTTCTCCTGGACCCTTATTTTCCCCAGACTCCAAGAGTCCGCCCCTTCTTCCTCACCTCAGCCACAGGTAAGTATCTGTATCTGAAAGGTCCTGTGAGCTAGGTTCAGTGAAGAAAGGCTCAGGCCACAGAGAGGGGGAAAGACTGGGCCTCTGCGCACTGCTCTCCTGTCAGTGCTATGCGGTCTGGTCAGCCCTTCAGATTGCACCCTCTGGGTTCAGCCTGTTATGACTGTGGACCCAGTTCCAGAATCCCCTGCAGTCCAGCAGTCCTGTGGAGCTTCTTTCCACAGTCAGATGCTGTGCCTGTCCCCAGGGACACGGCTTGGTACTGTGTGGGTGCCCTCTGACCCTCTGGGCTCAGAGGTCTGGCAGACTCTTCTGCCCAGATCCTTGATTTTACCTTTTTCCAGGGATCCTATGCTCTTCCCTGCTGCAAACTGTATCACTCACTGAGGCCCCTTTGCCAATTTGGGTTGGATGTTATTCGTTTCAGCTGTTCATTCTATCTGCTCTGGGACAAGGCTCAGGACACATCTGTCTATTCCAACGCCATTTTGTCTCCTGGCCAGTATTTCTTGAGTGGTTCTCCTGTGCTAGGAACCATATCCATTTAGCAAGTCTCTTTTTCTTATGTTGTATTAGACAGCAGTACAATTTGATGCAGATTCTACAGGAAGTTACTTTGGGGTTTCAGGAACTCTGTCTCATGGTTCATGTTTCTGAATCCTCTATGGATTGCCCCAAACCCATGGGCACAGCCATTTCTTCCATTTAGCTGGACAGCCCCTGTATTTGAAGGAAGGCAGCTCTTTCTAGGATGGGATAAGTATCTTCCAATGTTTGAGTTAACTAAATGTGACATTTACTCCCTGTAGTTCCGGAGGTGGCTACAGCGGCAGGCCTCACTAACTTATTTTTAAAATCCTATGTAAGAAAAGGCTAATATGCAAATAAACCAAACGGCGGAAAAACCAAACAACCGAACAACCGGTCACTATGATGTGCACTGACTACCACGGGGCATATGCAGAACATGGTGGGCATTGGCCAGGTGGGATGATGAAGCAGGTGAGCAGGGGTGCCAGACCAAGGTGGGGAGCTGGTCACTGTCACCGTGGCAAGCCTCTGGTGGTTACTGAAAATTATTTGCTCCCATGTGTCATGGTCCCGCCCAGTGCTCACACTTGCTGCCAGTGCCAGCCTTGCTCGCACCCGCTGCTGGTACCGGAGCCACTGCTTGCACCCACTGACAGCACCCGGCACAGGTCCTGATCACTTGGTGCCATCAGCAGGTGTGAGCAGCAGCTGCCAGCCCTGATCACCTATGGGCTTCTCCACCTCTACCTGCTCCTGAGGGGTGATCAGGGCAGCAGTTGTCACTGGCACCTGCTGATGGTGCTGGCCCCGCTCTCACCTGCTGCTGGCACCAGCCCCAATCACTCCGCACCATCAGTGGGTGCGAGTGGGGTTGGTGCCGTCAGCATGTGGGAGCGGCATGGCAGAAACGGGGCTGCCGGCAGATAGGGGGCCAGGGGCCATGGTGCAACGTGCTGGGTAGGGGCACAGAAGATGGTCTAAGACCTGCCCCTGAGCCTACTGCTGCCTTGTGGCTCCCAGTTCCTTTCAAGGTGCATGAATTTGTGCACTGGGCCCCTGCTATATATAATAAGTCAATAAAGAAAAAAAAGGAGAGTCATAGAAATGGTAAATATAATCAAGCTCAGGCAGAAAATAAGGGAAAAAATGGTGACCCATGGAACAAACAGACAATATCTTGCAGGATGATAGATTTTATTCAATCATGTTAGAAATGACATTAAATGTCAATGTTCTAAATGAATTAGTTAAAAGACAATGGTTGCCATCTATACTAATAAAAGGGTTATATGCTAATTAGTGTGGACATCTTTCAGAAGTCCTTCTGGACAAAGCCACAGTGGCTGCGAGGGCCAATGGCAGGCAGCCACAGTGATGGCTGCGAGGCCCAGGGCTCAGGCCTTGTAGTCATGGCAGCCGGCAGTGGCAGCAGCAGCAGGGTGATGGGGGCAGCACCTTTTCCTGATCTGCCTGGTCACCTCCTGCAGAGGGAGGCCAGAGGCAGCAGCAGCGAGGGGGTGATGGGGGAGGCACCTGCCCCTGATTGGCTGGTCTCCTCCCACAGAGGGAGGCCAGACTGTGGCTTAGGACATCACTTGAGGCATCCCAGACTGTGAGAGGGGGGCAGGCCAGGCTGAGGGACCCCCCCAGTGCACAAATTTTCGTGCACCGGGCCTCTAATCTATCCTATCTAATAAAGACAGAATATGCAAATTAACCATCACTCCATGACAAAAGATGGCAGCGCCCACAGCCAATAAGGAGGAAATATGCAAATTGATGAGACAAAGATGGTGGCGGCTGGGCTAAGACACAGGCATTCCACCCCACCCCGGCCACTCCGGGCCTCTGGGCAGCACATACACACAGGCGTGGAACAGCTGGGGCGGGGCAGTACACCTGCTATGAGGGGGGGTGAAGGGTGGAGGGAGTTATAGGAGGGCAGCAAGGCCAGAGCGAAGATGGAAGGCAGTGGCCAGAGTGAAGGCCCAGGTCCTGGGTGCCAGAGGGAAGCTTGTGCTGGCAGCCAAGGAAAGGAAGACCTATTCTTGCATAAATATTCGTGCATCGGGCCTCTAGTCCTATCTAATAAAAGAGTAATATGCAAATTAACCATCACTCCGCTACACCCACCAGCCACGCCCACCAGCCAATCAGGAGCGAATATGCAAATAAACCCAACCAAGATGGCTACAGCCACAGAGAGCAGGAGGGAGGCATGGGTTTCCCCAGCAATGGAGGAAGCCAAGCTTTCTGCCTGCCCTTGCCAGCCTAGGCCTCCACTCAAGGCTACAAAGTTTCAATGATAGAAGATACATAAAACTAAACAGAAATGGCGGCAGCCACGGAGCTGGAAAGAGCAGGAGGCTAGGGTTGCCCGCAGAGATGGAGGAAGCCAAGCTTCCGCAGCCCTGGCTGGCCCAGGCCTCTGCTTAAGGCTACAAAGTTTCAATTATAGAAGATACATAAATCCCCCCAAAAATGGCTGCTGCTATGGAGCAAGCAGAAGGCTTGGCAACGTTCCAGGCTACAAAGTTTCAATTGTAGAAGATAAATAAACCCCAGATACCAGGGCCTCCACTTGCGTCGCCAGGGGGAGTGGCTGGCCTGCAAACCACCACAGGCCCCTCGCCCAAGCCGCCTCATGCCCCAAGGGAACCCCACCCTGATCCGGGACACCTTTCAGGGCAAACCAGCTGGCCCCCACCTGTGCACCAGGCCTCTATCCTATCTAATAAAAGAGTAATATGTAGATTGACCATCACTCCAACACACAAGATGGCTGCCCCCATGTGGTCAAAGATCCTGCCCCCATGTGGACACAAGATGGCCACCACAAGATGGCCAGCAAGGGAGGGCAGTTGGGAGGGACTAGGTCTCCAAGGGAGGGCAGTTGTGGGCAATCAGGCTAGCAGGGGAGGGCAGTTAGGGGTGACCCAGCTGGCAGAAGAGGAAAGTTGGGGGCGACCAGGCCTGCAGGGAAAGGCAGTTGGGAGGGAGTCAGGCCTGAAGGGGAGAGCAGTTGGGGGGGGGGAGACCAGGCCTACAGGGGAGGGCAGTTAGGGGTGACCAGGCCTGCAGGGGAGGGCAGTTAGGGGCAAACAGGCTGGCAGGGGAGCAGTTAGGAATCAATCAGGCTGGCAGGGGAGTGATTAGGGGGTGATCAGGCTGGCAGGCAGAAGCAGTTAGGGGCAATCAGGAAGGCAGGCAGGCGAGCATTTGGGAGCCAGCAGTCCTGGATTGTTAGAGGGATGTCCGACTGCCCGTTTAAGCCCGATCCTGGTGGGCAGTCGGACATCCCTCGAGGGGTCCCAGATTGGAGAGGGTGCAGGCTGGGCTGAGGGACACCCCCCCCCCATGCACGAATTTCGTGCACTGGGCCTCTAGTATATATATAATAGCCTAATCAACTGGCTGACCAGCCAGTAGCTATGACGCACAATGACCACCAGGGGGCAGATGCTCAACACACAGGCATGGAAACATGAAACAGACAGATGAATCTCAGAGGGAAGGGGGTAGGGGGGATGGTGGGAAGAGATTAACCAAAGATCTGATATGCATACTAGAGGCCTGGTGCACAGATTTGTGCACCAGTGGGGTCCCTTGGCCTGGCCTGTGGGGATCGGGCCGAATATGGCTCTCCAACTTCCCCTGAGGGGTCCCAGATTGTGAGAGGGTACAGGCCAAGCCGAGGGACCCTGCTGGTGCATGAATCCATGCACCGATCTCTAGTATTAAATAAATAAATAAGATCAACTAAATAATATCTACATAAACCTCCTTTACATATAAAGAATTAGATACACATACCATGAAAGCATTATCCAAAAGAAAACCAGAGTGGCTACAATTATATTATACAAAGTAGGCTTCAGAACAAGGACTATTATGAAGGTAAATAGAAACCTCACATAAGGATAAAAGGACCAATTCTCAAAAAATGTATAATGATCCTAAATATGTATGTGTCTAACAATGGAACTTCAAATACATGAAGCAAAAACTGATAGAACTGAAAGAAAAGTAGACAAACCTATAATTATAGTTGGAAACTTCAACATTCTTTTCTTTATAATTGACAGAAATAGTATGCAGAAAACCAGTAAGGACATATAACCAAATAATACTATTAACCAACCTAACCTAATTGATATATATCAAAAATTCAACAACAACAATAATCCACATAATTTTCCAGAACACATGGTAAGTTCATTGTGACAAACATTTTTTGGGGCAAGAATATAAACTTTAACAGGTTTAAAGCAATAGAAATAATGTAACATTTGGCTCTTAGACTATAAGAGAATTAAACTAGAAATCAATAACAAATATATCTTGCAAATCCTCAAATACTGAGACAGTAAATATCACATCTAAATAAGCTTCAAGTCAAAAAATAAATTATCAAAGAAAAATTTTTAAATTTTTAATCAAATAAAAAAATTTACAATAAGCAAAAATTTGTTGGATGCTGTTAAAGTAGTGCGTAGAGGATAATTTATAGCATGAAATACACTGCAAAAGAAGAAAGATCTCAAATAAGTATTCCAAGTTTCCACCACAATAATTACATAAATATATGTAGATTAAGCTCAAAGCAAGAAAGAAGGAAATAATAAAGAGCAGAAGTCAATGAATTAAAGAAGAAAAAAATATAAAGATCAATGAAAACAAAAAATACTTTTGAGAGAAAAAGAAAAAGAAATTAAATACAATTGATGGACCCTAGCCAGACTGAACAAGAAAATATAGAGAAAACACAATATCAGAAATGAGTGAGACTATACTACATCACTACAGACCCCATAGATATTAAAAGGAAAATAACAGAATACAATTAACAACTCTATGACTATTGAGTTTGAAAACATAGATGAAATAAGTTAATTCCTTGAAAAAAATCTACCAAACCCACCAAAGAGAAAGCATATAATCTGATTATCAGTATATCCATTAAATCAATTGAATTCATAGTTAAATACCTTCCCAGAAAAGAAAACTGCACCCCCTGGTTTCCCCAGTGAATCCTGCCAATCATTTAAGGAAGAAATAATTCCACTTCTAAACAATCTCTTCAGAACATAGGAGGAAGCACTTCTCAAATCATTTTGTGAGGTCAGCATTACTCTAATACAAAAACAAGAAAATAGCATTGAAGGGGGAAAATAATTTGGGCCTATTCTTCTTATTAACATAGATGTACATATTCTCCACAAAGTATTAGTAAATTGAATCCAGCAACATAAAATAAAATAATGCATCATAATGAAGTGCGGTTTGTCCCAGAATGTAAGATTATTTCACCATTCAAAAATCAATGTAATTTACCACATTAACAAAGTAGAGAATAAAAATCACATGATCATCTCAATACAACCAAATCATTAAATAAAAAACACCAGCTATTTTTAAAAATATATTTTGATGGATTTCAGAGAGGAAGGGAGAGGGAGAAATAGAAACATCAATGATGAGAGTGAACCATTGATCAGCTGTCTCCTACATGCCCCCTATTAGGGATTGAGTCTGAAACCCGGGCCTATGCCCTGACCAGGAATCAAACCCTGCCCTCCTGGTTTATAGGTCGATGCTCAACCACTGAGCCACACTGGCCAGGCTATAGCAGCCATTTTTTCCAATTACAGTTTACTTTTTTTTTAAAAGGAATTATAAATTTATTAGGTCATCTGATATCAGATGGGCTCAGCCCCAAAATTGCTCCAGCACCCAGGGACAGGGAGTCAGAGCTTTTAAAGGACTCTAGACAGGCTTTTTATTTGTATTGATTTCAGGTTTCCAGCTTAGTGGTTAGAGAATCATATACTTACAAAGTATTCCCCTCAATATTTCCACTATCCCAACTGGCATCATACATAGTTATCACAATATTATTGACTATATTCCCTATGCTTTACTTATATCACTGTGACAATTTTTAACTACTAATTTGTACATTTTAGTCCCTTCACTTCTTTCACCCAGTCCCCAAACCTCTTACCTTCTGGTAACCACAAGTTCCCTGTCTATGTCTATGAGCCTGTTTCAATTTTGCTAGTTCATTTATTTTATTCTTTAGATAACACCTATAAGTGAAATCATACAGTATTTGTCTTTCTCTAACTTACTTATTTCACTGAGCATAATACCCTCTAGCTCAATCCATGTTGTTGCAAATGGTAAGATTTAATTCTTTTTATAGACCAGTAATACTCCATTGTATAAATATTTCACAGCTTTTTATCCACTCATCTATTTTTTTAAACCCTTGCCTGAGGATATTTTTCCACTGGTTTTTAGAGAGAGTGGAAGAGAGAGGGAAAGACAAAGAGAAATACCAATGTGAGAGGAACAAATTGATTGGTTGCCTCCTGCATGTGCCCTGACCAGGGCCCGGGCTGGGGAGGAGCCTGCAATGGAGGTATGTGCCCTTGACCAGAATCAAACTGGGGACCCTTCTGTCCACAGCCAAACCAGCGAGGGCTATCCACTCATCTATTGATGAAGCACTAGCATTGTTTCCATATCTTGGCTATTATAAATAACATACAGCAGCCATTCTTTATTTTTAAAAATCCCAGACAACTAGAAATAGACATTAACTTTAAAAATTTGATAATTTGATAAAGGGTAATATGGAAAAAAACACTCAAGTATTTTACTCAATGCTCTACTACTCCCAATACTTCACTTCTGGTACCTCTCATCACTAAATGTGTGGGATTTTTTTTTCCAAATCAAGTAGTTTTCCAACTCTCCAGCAGACACAGCATGTTCACTACAATTTAACTCAATTTTAACACTATTTACCTGGTTATAGCATCATATCTCACATGTTAAGGATTCAGTCTCACAAGACTGCTCCCACTTCAGATGTCAATCACAAGTGTAAATTATCTCCTGTGCTACTGACCAACTGGCTATAAATCAAAGATCACCACAACCTCCACCTAAGGTTTAATTCATTTGTTAGAACAAACCCCAGAACTCAGAAAAATAGGTCACTTACTAAATTACTGGATATTAAAGGATAGGAATGAACAGCCAGATGAAGAGTCACACAGGGTGAGGTCCAGAAGTATCCAGAGCATAGAGATTTGTCTCCAGAGAATTTGGACTGCTTCAGGAAGGATGTGTTCTTGTTCACAAACCTCAAAGCTCTCCAAACCCTGTCCTTTTGGGTTTCTATGGAGGCTTAATTGGCTAGGCATGATTGATTAAATCACTGGGCAATGGTGATTAATTCAACCACTCTCTCTTCCCTCTCCACTCTCTGGAGATTAGAGGTTGGGGCTTTAAGTGCCAACCTTCTAAGCTCCTTATTGGTTTCTCTTACAACTAGCTCCAACCCTTGCAGGCTTTCCAAAAGTCACCTCATTGGCATAAACTATGGCATGAATATTAAAAGACACCTTTTTATCTCTTATCAATTTAGAAATTCCAGGGGTATTAGGAGCTCCATGTCAAGAATGGAGGAAAAATCAAATAAGTAATTCTTATTATAAATCACAATCCTATTTAATGGTGAAAGACTATTTTCTTAAGAAGATTGAAAAAAATGGCAAAGATTTCCCTTCACTTCTACTGTTCAACATTGTAGCCAATATAATAAGGCTAAATAAATAAATGGCATAGAAATTATAAAGAAATGTAATTTTATACTTATAGCATGATGTCTTACATGAAAAATATCACAAAGAATCTACAAGAAAAAAGAAACATGTAGAACTGGAAGGTTACAGGACACAAGGTCAATATACAGAAATCTATTGTATTATTTCACATTAATGGTGAATATTTGGATTTCAAAAAATTTTAAAGTACCACTTACAGTAACACCAAAAATAAAATCCTTAGCTATATGTCTAACAAAATAAAAAGAGGATATATAGGCCTAAAAGTATAAATGATAAATAAATAAACAAAGGAAAGCTAACTGAATGAATATATTCCATGTTCCTATGTTTTAAGACTCAATATTTTTAGGTACTAATTCTCCCCAACTTGATCTGCAGATACAATGTATCCAAGTCAATTCCCAGAAGGATTTTTGGTATATTTAATGAGATGACTCTAAAACTAATATAGAAATGAAAAGAAATAGAATAATCAAAATAGTTTTTTTAATGAATAACAAAGTTGGAGGACTTGCACTACCGGAAGTAGAAGAAATTATGCTAAGTGAAATAAGCCAGTCAGAGAAAGACAAGTATCACATCATCTCACTTATATGTGGAATTTAATAAACAAAATAAACTGATGAACAAAATAGAACTAGAGACATAGAAGTATGCATCAGACTGATGAATCTCAGAGGGAAGGAGGTGGAGGTGGGGAGAGATTACCCAAAAAACATATGTGTATATATGTATAACCCATGGCTACAGACAAAAGTATGGTGAAGGCCTGGGGAGGGAGATGAAGTGTGGGGGAGGAAAGGATCAATGGGGGGGTAGGGGGACATCTGTAATAAAGATATTTTTTAAATTATATTTAATTTAAAAGTACATAAAGTGGGGGCAGAATATAGTAAAAAAAAAAGGGGGGGGTAGTATGATATTGGGAAGAGGAAAGACACACAGATAACGAGAAGTGATTAGAAAGCCAAGAAGTAGACACATCTACTTCTGGACCTGGCTAGGAAAAGCAGACCTTGCTCTTTTCTAAAGGCACCCAGCCCCACGAGAGGTTTTCACAGGCTATGGATTGCTTATTGCTCCAAACATGGTACAAAGAGACAGTCACAAACAGTGTCTGACAATGTCCTGCACCAGAGATCCTCCAAAAATGACTGGGAGTCAAAGCAGGTATACCTAATAGATAGAAACAAACCCAAACAGGCAGACAAAATAGGGAGACCCAAAAAAAGCCCCAAATGAAAGAACAATAGTATTCTCCAGAGAATCAAAAAGAAAAAAAATTAAAACCATGGGGAGAGCTTAATGGAGCTATGGGACAACATGAAACATAACAACATTCACATATAGGAGTACTAGAAGGTGCAGAAAGCGAGTAAGGGATAGAGAATCTGTTTGAAGAAATAATGGCAGAAAACTTCCCTAACCTGGTGAAGGAAAAAGTCACATAAGTTCAGGAGCACAGAGAGTCCCAAGCAAGAAGAACCTAAAAGGGCCCACGCCCAGACACATCATAATTAAAATGCCAAAAAGTAAAGACAAAGAGAGAACCTTAAAGGCAATTTGTTAACCTGCAAAGGAGCTGCCGTAATGCTGTCAGCTGATTTTTTTTTTTTTTAATCAGAAACTCTGCAGGCCAGAAGGGAATGTCATAAAGTATTCAAGGTAATGAAAAGCAAGGATCATAAAACAAGATTACTACATTCAGCAAGGCTATCATTCAAAATAGATGGTGAAATAAAGAGCTTCCCAGACCAAAAAAAGAGGCTAAAGGAGTGCATCACCAGCAAACCAGCATTGCAATAAATGTTAAAGGGACTGCTGCAATAAGAAGAGAGAGAGAGAGAGAGAGAGAGAGAGAGAGAGAGAGAGAGAGAGAGAGAACATAGGCATAAAGAATTAAAATTACAATAAATACGTACCTATCAATAATAACCTTAAATGTAAATGATTAATGCTCCAATCAAAAGACATAGGGTAGCTGAATAGATAAGAAAAATTGACCCAAATATATTCTGTCCACAAGAGACCCACCACAGAATAAGAAGACTCACACAGAATGAGAGTGAAGGGATGGAAAAAATGTTTTCCATGCAAATGGAAAAGAAACAGAAGCTGGGGTACCAATACTCATATATGACAAAATAGACTTCAAAATGAAGACCATCACAAGAGACAATAAAGGTCATTACATAACATTAAAGGGATCAATCCAAAAAGAGGCTATAAAACTGTTAAACACATACATATGTACCCAATATGGGAGCACCTAAATATATTTAAAAAACCTTCTGGAGGACTTTGAGAGATTGAGAGCAATAGAGTCAAAGTAGGGAACTTTAACACCCCACTGACTTCACTGGATAGATCTTCCAGACAAAAAACTTAACAAGGAAACAGTGACTTCTAAAGGACACACTGGATCAGATGGATTTATTTGACATTTACAGAACATTTCACTACAAAGTGGCAGAATATACATTCTTCTTGAGTGCACATGGGTCATTCTCAAAGATAGACCACATGTTAGGACACAAAACAAGTCTCTAAAAGTTCAAGAAGATTGAAATAATATGAAGCATCTTCTCAGATCACAATGGCATGAAATTACAAATCTACAGTAAAAACATTCAAAAACATTCAAACACATGGAGGATAATTTGCATGCTGTTAAACAATGAATGGGTTACCAATGAGATCAAGGAAGAAGTAAAAAACTTCCTGGAAACAAATGAAAATGAACCCACTACAACTAAAAATCTTTTGAGAGTGCCCTAACTGGTTTGGCTCAGTGGATAGAGCGTTGGCCTGTGGACTGAAAGGTCCCAGGTTCGATTCCGGTCAAGGGCATGTACCTTGGTTGCGGGCACATCCCCAGTAGGAGATGTGCAGGAGGCAGCTGATCGATGTTGATGTTTTTCTCTCATCGATGTTCCTAACTCTCTATCCACCTCCCTTCCTCTCTGTAAAAGATCAATAAAATATATTTTTAAAAAAATAAAATATAAAAAAAAATAAAAATCTTTTGAGAGCGATGTTCATAGCACTACAGGCCTACCTAAAAAAATACGAAACATTTTAAATAAACTATCAAACCCTACAGATTAAAAAATTAGAAAGAAAACCCCACAGTAATTAGAAGAAAGGAAGTAATAAAGACAGAACATAAATGAGTGAGATCATGTGGTATTTTTCTTTCACTGACTGGCTTATTTCACTTAGCATAATGCTCTCCAGTTTATGGATATTAAAGAACATTATAAACTGATGAACAAAAATAGATACAGAGGCAGAGAAACATTGAACAGACTGTCAAACAACAGCGAGAAGGCTGGGGAGGGTTGAGGGGGGAGGTAAGAGATCAACCAAAGGACTTGTATGCATGCATATAAGCATAACCAATGGACGCAAGACACTAGGAGGGGAGTGAGGGCATGTGCCGGGGAGTTAGAAGAGGCTGGGGGAAGGTCAATTGGGAAAAAAAGGAGACATATGTACTACTATTTGTAATACTTTAAACAATAAAAAATACAAAACATTAATAAATGCATAAAAATTTTTAAAAAGCAAAATATCAATGAAACCAAGAGCTGGTTTTTTGAGAAGATAAACAAGATTGATGAACCTTTAGCCAGACCCATCAAGAAACAAAGAGAGAGTATCCAAGTAAATAAAATCAGAAATGAAAGTGGTGAAGTAACAAATGATACCACAGAAATACAAAAAAACAATTGTAAGAAAATACTATGAACAACTATATGCCAATAATCTTGACAGTGTGGAGGAAATGGACAACTTCCTAGAAAAATGCAATTTCCAAAACTAAATCAGGAAGAATCAGAAAACCTGAATAGGCCAATAACAAATTATGAAATGCAAGCAGTGATTTAAAAAAAAAAAAAAAAGAAAGAAACAAAAATTCCAGCAAGAAAAAGCCCTGCTCTGAACAGCTTCAAAGGGGAGTTTTGCCAAACATCCAAAGAAGAACTAACACCTATCTTTCTCAAACTATTCCAAAAAATTCAAGATGAAAGAACACTTCCAAGATCTTTTTATGAGGCCAGCATTATCCTAATTGCAAAACCAGAGAAAGATACTACAAAGAAAGAGAATTATAGGTCAATATCCCTGATGAACATGGATGCTAAAATCCTCAACAAAATATTAGCAAATCGGATCCAGCAATATATTAAAAAGATTATACACCATGACCAAATGGAATTTATTCCAGGGATGCAAGGCTGCAACAATATTCACAAATCAGTAAATGTGATACATCACATAAACAAATTAAAAGACAAAAAATCACATGACCATAGATGCAGAAAAGGCATTTGACAAAATCCAACACCCTGTCCTGATAAACACTCTCAGCAAGTCTGAACAGTGGGATCATACCTCAACATAATAAAAGCCTTATATGACAAACCCACAGCCAACATCATACTCAATGGGCAAAAACTAAAATCATTTCCCCTAAAAACAGTAACAAGAGAGGCCTGTCCACTTTTACAACTCTTATTCAACATAGTACTGGAAGTCTTAGCCATAGCGATCAGGTAAGAAGAATACATAAAAGACATCCAAATTGGAAAAGAGAAAGCAAAACTGTCATTATTTCCAGATTACATTATATTGTACATAGAAAACCTTAAAGACTCCACCAAAAAATATTAGATTTAGTAAATTAATTCAGCAATGTAGCAGGATACAAAATTAACATCCAGAAATCATTGGCATTTTCATACACCAAAAATAAATTCTCAGAAAGAGAAATTTAAAAAAAACAATCCCATTTACCATTGCAACAAAAAATTAAGATACTTAAGAATAAACTTAACCAAGGAGGTAAAAATTCTGTACTCAGAAAACTACAGGACATTGAAAAAAGAGATAGAGAAAGACATCAAATGGAAGAATATACCATATTCATGGGTTGGTAGAAAAAGCATCATTAAAATCTCCATATTACCCAAAGCAATCTATAGATTCAATGCAGTCCCTATTAAAATACCAATGGCATACTTCACAGATCTAGAACAAACATTCCAAAAATTTATATGGAACTAGAAAAGAACCCGAATAGCTGCAGCAATCTTGAGAAAGAAGAACAAAGTTGGAGGGATCACAATACCAGATACCATGCTATACTACAAAGCCACTGTAAACAGATCAACCTGGCACTGGCATAAGAACAATCATATAGATCAGTGGAACAGAATAGAGACCCCAGAAATCGACCCAAGTATTTCCCTCAATTAATATTTGACAAAGGAGACAAGAACATACAGTGGAATAAAAAAAGTCTCTTCAATAAATGAGACTTTGAGAAAACTGGACAGGTACATGCAAAAAAATGAAACTAGACCACCATACACAAGGATAAACTCAAAATGGACTTAAATGTAGGTCACGGAACCATAAAAATCCTAGAAGAAACCATAGACAGCAAAATCTCAGAGATCTCTTGTAGCAATATGTTTGCCAATACATTTCATAGTGCAAGGGAAACAAAGGGAAAAATAAACAAATGAGAGAAATAAAAATAAAAAACTTCTACTAAACAAAAGGATTCCACTGTATGGGAGAAGATATTTGCCAAAGATACAACTGATAAGGGGCTAATATCCAAAATATATTAAGGAACTCATGCAACTTAACAAAAGGAAGACCAATCCAATAAAAAAAAAAATAAGCAAAGGGCCTGAATAGACACTTCTCCAAAGTGGACATACAGAAGGCCAAGAGACATATGAAAAAATGCTCCAAATCATTAATCATCAGAGAGATGCAAATTAAAATGATAATGAGTTATCACGACACCTGTCAGAATGGCTCCCATCAACAAATCAACAAATGACAAGTACTGGAAAGGATATGGAGAAAAGGGAACCCTAGTAAACTGCTGGTGGGAATGCAGACTGGTGCAGCCACTGTGAAAAACAGTATGGGGTTTCCTCAAAAATCAAACATGGAACTGCCATTTGACCCAGCGATCCTACTTCTAGAAATACCAGGTATATCCTAAGAAATCAGAAACACTAATCAGTAAGAATATATGAATCCCTATGTTCATAACAGTACAATTTATAATAGCTAAGATCTGGAAACAGTCCAAGTGCCCATCAGTAATTGAGTGGATAAAAACCAGTGGCATATTTATACCATGGAATACTATGCAGCTGTAAAAAAGAAGGATCTCTGGCCCTTTGATACAGCATGGAGGGACCTAGAGAGTATTGTGCTAAGTGAAATAAGCCAGTCAGAGAAAGATAATTATTACTTGATCTCACTCATATGTGGAATCTAAAGAACAAAGGAAACAGATGAACAAAATAGATCCAGAAACATAGAATCATCTAACAGACTGTGAAATCTCAGAAGGAAGGCAGCAGTGAGGTGATAGGTAGGACGAGATTAACCAAAGAACTTATATATTTATAACCCATGGACACAGACAATAGTATGGTGAAGGCGGGGGGGGCAGTGTGGGTGAGAGAGGCTTTATTGGGGGGGGGGGAAGGGACATCTGTAATGCTTTGTACATGTAGACACACATAAATGTAGTCCAGAGACAATTAAGTGACAGTCATTTCAACAAATGTGTTCAAACAAACAAAAAAAGATGTGTTCAAACAATTGAATACCCATAAACCGAGGGAGAGGGAGAGAGAGGGAGAGAGAGAGAGAGAGAGAGAGAGAGAGAGAGAGAGAGAGAGAGAGAGAGACTGAACTGAACTTGAAACACACACCTTAACCAAACAAAAAAATTAACTCAAGGTGGATCACAGACCTAACTAAAAAATGTAAAATTATAAAACTTACAGAAATCACGGGGTTTCTGAGCCTAAGTTAGGCAAATTTTTTTGAACATGAGACCAAAAGTATAGTCCATGATAGAAAAAAAATGGTAAACTGTGATTTGTAAAAATTAAAAAATGTTGTTCTATGAAATACATTGATTTAAAAAATGATAAGACAAGTTACAGGCTGTGACAAAATATTTGCAAGTCACATATCTGATAAGTGACTTTTATCCTAACCGGCTTGGCTCAGTGGATAGAGCATTGGCCTGCGGACTGAAGGGTTGCAGGTTTGATTCCGGTCAAGGGCACATGTCTGGGTTGCGGGCTCAGTGGGAGGCGTGCAGGAGGAAGCCAATCAATGATTCTCATCACTGATGTTTCTCTCCCTCTCCCTTCCTCTCTGAAATCAATAAAAATATATATAAAATATATTTATTGAACTCTCAAAACTCAATAAGGAAATAAATAGCCCAATTACAGACATGCACAGAAACTTTTATTCCTTTGAAAATTCTCAAAGTTTCATTAACTTCCCCTACCATCCAAAGAGAAAGATGTGTCCTATGGTTGGAAGATTTGCTGCCATTTTTCCACCATTTGAGTCTTTGGTTCTAAAGAAGGATCTTGGTGGTTTTTCCTTACTCTCCTACAGTGACTGTTCTTCCTCCTGGAATCCTTTGCAATGAGAAATGCTTTTTCAGGACTCTTGCTATTCTAACCCAGTAGGTTTGTGGAGAATATCTTTCAGGTGAATATGCATTACCCTCACTTGTATGGCCTTAAAGGGTTCTATATTCTTGGCTAACCCAGACTTGGAGTTTACCAATTTGTTAGCAATTTTAGCTAAAATCTCCATACTCATGTCTGACTATGTCTACTTCAGGTAAAGTAATTATGTCCTGTTCACTCTTGAAAACATCTGGGTTTTCTTAGATTTTTAGTTTAATTGCTTGCCTGGTAACCTCAGCTTCCTGATGGGATCAAGAAAATTTTTGAATTTCCAATTTGTCCCTGTTTTTTGTTGGTGTTGTAACTGTGTAAGTGATACCCTTCCTAGGTTTTCACATCCCAAATGAAGACCAGAAATTCCACTTAGATTTAAATATACTTTTTGTATATACTATCCTTCATTTTTGAATACCAGGTACTGTTCAAGGCACTTTAAACATGTCACTTAATCTTCATAGTAGTCCATAAGTTAGGCATTATCCCCATTTTACAGATTATTTTATTAAGTTGAGAAAATTTATATAGCTTGTTCTTGCTGGTAGAGGCTATAAAGAGAAGAGCCTAATATCAAACCTACTTCTGCTTAGTTCATGTCTGCCTTTTATTTATGCTCCTTATTACATTATATTGCTTCTCTTTAGGAGTTCAGAGAATTTAAGATTCACTCTCTTCTATTGCTACTTGGTAAGAAATCTAACCTTTTTTTTTTTTTTTTTAGAAATGACAGGAGGCACAGGGGAATGCAAAGGGCTAAGGACTCATCTGTGTTGGCAGAGCTTACTCTAGGGGGTTTACAGTAGGAGGTGGACTTTTGACAACTTTCTCTAGGTGAGCTAGCAGGCATAGGTCTTTTGAAATGAGAACTTGGCAACATAAAATTGATATGACCAATACTTTACAGATGACTGGTTCCCCCAAAGAACAGGAGGCAGTTTGGATTAGTCACAGATTGGAGAGTGACACAGCAATCATTACAGGGTCTGAGTCCAGCTGCTAAACCTGGAGAGATTAAGGCCATGTCAACAACTGCCAAGTAAAGCTTCCTGTTAGTAAATCTGTGTGAAAACCTAGTTTTTTCCCTTCCCTTTAAATGAGGAATAAATTTGCCATGGCCAAAATTGAAAACATATTGGCATATCTAACTGGACTAGAAACCTGGAAAAAATGCCACTGCCCTTAGAGAAAGTGCAGATATACATATATCTATATATATAAAAGGCTAAGTGATCATCGCATTGAAACAACAGAACAGATGGCTAAATAGGCTGTGTGGGGTGACCAGGCTGGCAGGGGGGTTAGTGAGGGGCAACCAAATGACCGAGCAGCAGGCTGCATGGGGCTACCAGGCCCGCAGGGGGGACATTTGGAGGTGACCAGACCAGCAAGGGGGGGGGCAGTGAGGGGCGACCAGGACAGCAGAGGGAGGCAGTGAGGGGCAACCAGGTTGGTGGGGGGGGGCAGTTGGGGGCCACCATGCTGGCAGGGGGAGGGGCAGTTGGGGATGACTATGCCTACAGGGGGGACAGTTGGGGGTGACCAGGCCAGCAGGGGAGGCAGTTAGGTGCTATCAGGCAGGCAGGCAGCTGAGCAGTTAGGAGCCAGGGGTCCTGGATTGTGAGAGGGATGTCCGACTGCTGGTTTAGGCCGGGATTGTGCGTAAACCTGCAGTTGGACATTTCCCGAGGGGTTCCGGATTAGAGAAAGTACAGGCTGGGCTGAGGGGACCCCCCCATGCATGAATTTCGTGCACCAGGCCTCTAATATTAGATAATTTTCCATTTATTGGCTCTGACTTTATTGATGCACCCTTCTATTTATTTTTTTTTATTTTTTTTTTTTCAAATTTTTATTAAGGTATTATATGTGTACATATCTTACCATTGCCCCCACCCCCACCCCACTCCCATACATGCCCTCACCCCCCAATGTTTTGCATCCATTGGTTACTCTTATATACATGCATATAAGTCCTTCAGTTGATCTCTTATTTCCCCCACCTCTCCCTAACCTTACCACTGTAATTTGACAGTCTGTTTGATGCTTTACTGCCTCTGTAACTATCTTTTTGTTCATCAGTTTATAATGTTTTTCATTATCCCCAAATGAGTGGGATCATGTGATATTTTTCTTTCATTGACTGGCTTATTTCACTTAGCATAATGTTCTCTAATTCCATCCAAGTGCCTACAAATGGTAGTAATTCCTTCTTTTTTACAGCAGCATAGTATTCCATTGTGTAGATGTACCATAGTTTTCTGATCCAGTCATCTGCTGATGGGCACCTAGGCTGTTTCCAAATCTTAGCTATTGTAAATTGTGCTGCTATGAACATAGGGGTGCATATATCCTTTCTGATTGGTGTTTCTGGTTTCTTAGGATATATTCCTAGGAGTGGGATTACTGGGTCAAATGGGAGTTCCATTTTCAGTTTTTTGAGGAAACTCCATACTGTTCTCCACAGTGGCTGCACCAGTCTGCATTCCCACCAGCAGTGCACGAGGGTTCCTTTTTCTCCGCATCCTCGCCAACACTTGTCGTTTGTTGATTTGTTGATGATAGCCATTCTGACAGGTGTGAGATGGTATCGCATTGTTGTTTTGATTTGCATCTCTCGGATAATTAGTGACTTTGAGCATGTTTTCATGTGTCTCTTGGCCTTCCTTCTGTCTTCTTTCGAAAAGCTTCTATTTAGGTCCGTTGCCCATTTTTTTATTGGATCATTTATCTTCCTTTTATTAAGTTGTATAAGCTGCCTGTAGATGTTGGAAATTAAACCTTTATCAGTGATACCATTTGCAAATATGTTCTCCCATACAGTGGGGTTTCTTGTTGTTTTGTTGATGGTTTCTTTTGCTGTGCAAAAGCTTTTTATTTTGATGTAGTCCCATTTGTTTATTTTCTGTTTGGCTTCCATTGCCCTAGGGGCAGTATCACTGAAAAAGTTCTTTTGGCATATGTCTGAGATTTTGCTGCCTGTGGATTCCTCTAGTATTTTTATGGTTTCCCGTCTTATATTTAAGTCCTGTACCCATTTTGAGTTTATTTTTGTGTATGGTGTAAGTTGGTGATCTAGTTTCATTTTTTTGCATGTATCTGTCCAATTTTCCCAACACCATTTATTAAAGAGACTGTCTTGACTCCATTGTATGCTCATGCCTCCTTTGTCAAATATTAAATGCGCATATTGGTTTGGGTCGATATCTGGATTCTCTATTCTGTTCCATTGATCTATATGTCTGTTCTTGTGCCAGTACCAGGCTGTTTTGATGACAGTGGCTTTGTAATACAGCTTGAAATCTGGTATTGAGATCCCTCCTACTTTATTCTTCTTTCTCAGGATTGCTGTGGCTATTCGGGGTCTTTTTTTATTCCAGATGAATTTTTGGATAGTTCTTTCTAGGTCTGTGAAATACGCCGTTGGTATTTTAATGGGGAGTGCATTGAATCTATAGATTGCTTTGGGTAGTATGGACATTTTGATGATGTTGATTCTACCAATCCATGAACATGGTATGTTCTTCCATCTGTTTACATCTTCCTCTATCTCTTTTTTCAGTGTCCTGTAGTTTTCCGCATATAGGTCTTTTACCTCCTTGGTTAGGTTTATTCCTAAGTATCTTAATTTTTTTGGTGCGATGGAAAATGGGATTGCTTTTTTAGTCTCTCTTTCTGTAAGTTCATTGTTGGTGTATAGAAATGCCATAGATTTCTTGGTGTTAATTTTGTATCCTGCTACATTGCCGAATTCATTTATTAAGTCTGTTAGTTTTTTGATGGAGTCTTTCGGGTTTTTTATGTACAATATCATGTCATCTGCAAATAAGGACAGCTTTACTTCTTCTTTTCCAATTTGGATGCCTTTTATTTCTTCTTCTTGTCTAATTGCAGTGGCTAATACTTCCAGTACTATGTCAAACAGGAGTGGTGAGAGTGGGCATCCCTGTCTTGTTCCTGTTCTTAGTGGAAATGGTTTTAGTTTTTGCCCATTGAGTATGATGTTAGCTGTGGGTTTATCATATATAGCTTTTATGATGTTGAGGTATGATCCTTCTATTCCCACCTTGTTGAGAGTTTTTATCAAGAAAGGGTGTTGGATTTTGTCAAATGCTTTTTCTGCATCAATTGATATGACTATGTGATTTTTATCTCTCAATTTGTTTATGTGATGTATCACATTTATTGATTTGCGGATATTGAACCATCCTTGCATTCCTGGGATAAACCCTACTTGGTCATGGTGTATGATCTTTCTGATGTATTGCTGGATCCTATTTGCTAGAATTTTGTTGAGGATTTTGGCATCTACATTCATGAGGGATATTGGCCTGTAATTCTCTTTCATTGTGTTGTCTTTATCTGGTTTTGGTATTAGGGTGATGCTGGCTTCATAGAAGGAGCTTGGAAGTGTTCCTTCCTCTTGAATTTTTTGGAATAGTCTGAGGAGGATAGGTTTTAGTTCTTCCTTGAATGTTTGGTAGAACTCTCCTGTGAAGCCGTCTGGCCCCGGGCTTTTGTTTGCCGGAAGCTCTTTGATGACTGCTTCAATTTCTTCCATAGTTACTGGCATGTTGAGCTGTTTAGATTCTTCCTGATTGAGTTTTGGAAGGTTATATTTTTCTAGGAATATGTCCATTTCCTCCAGGTTGTCCAGTTTGTTGGAATAGAGTTGTTCGTAGTATTTTTTAACAATCCTTTGTATTTCGGCGGGATCTGTTGTTATTTCACCTCTTTCATTTCTGATCTTGTTTATTTGGGTCCTCTCCCTTTGCTTCTTGGTGAGCCTGGCTAGAGGTTCATCAATCTTGTTTATCCTTTCAAAGAACCAGCTCTTGGTTTTGTTGATCTTTTGTATTGTTTCTTTGGTCTCTATGTCGTTTATCTGTGCTCTGATCTTTATTATTTCCTTCCTTCTGCTTACACTGGGCTTTTCTTGTTGCTCTTTTTCTAACTCTTTGAGTTGTTGGGTTAGGTAATTTATTACCCCTGTTTCTTGTTTTTTGCAGTAGGCTTGTAGAGCTATGAACTTCCCTCTCAAGACTGCTTTCGCTGTGTCCCATAGATTTTGGATTGTAGTGTTTTCATTGTCATTTGTTGTCATGATGTTTTTTATTTCTTCTTTGATCTCTCTGGTAACCCAGTCATGGTTTAATAGCATGCTGTTTAGTCTCCATGTGGTTGATTTCTTTGGGTTGTTTTTATTGTAGTTGATTTCCAGTTTTATGCCACTGTGGTCTGAGAAGATGCTTGATATGATTTCTATCTTCTTGAATTTGAAGAGACTTTGCCTATGTCCCAACATATGGTCTATCTTTGAAAATGACCCATGTGCGCTTGAGAAGAATGTATATTCTGTGGCTTTGGGGTGAAATGTTCTGAAGATGTCAATTAATTCCATCTGGTCTAGTGAGTCATTTAGGATTGATGTTTCTTTGCTGATGTTTTGTTTAGAGGATTTGTCCAATGGTGATAGTGGGGTATTAAAGTCTCCTACTATGATTGTATTGCTGTCAATGTCTCCCTTGATATCTTCCAGGAGTTTTTTTATGTATTTGGGTGCTCCTGTATTGGGTGCATATATGTTTACCAGAGTTATTTCTTCTTGTTGGATTGCTCCCTTTAGTATTATGAAATGGCCTTCCTTATCTCTTATTATGTCCTTCAGTTTGAGATCTAATTTGTCAGAAATAAGTATTGCTACCCCAGCTTTTTTTTCAGTTCCATTTGCCTGGAAAACCTTTTTCCATCCCTTCACCCTCAGTCTGTGTGCGTCTTTTTTTCTGAGGTGGGTTTCTTGTAGACAGCAGATATATGGGTCGTGTTTTCTTATCCAATCTGTTACCCTATGTCTTTTGATTGGGGATGCACCCTTCTATTTAAATAGGCTTTCAGTGGGACCTGTGTTCACACCTGAAAAAAATAAGATCAGATAAGTAGTTCGGGAATAAATGTAGTACATGGTTTAAAAGTAATAAGCAGAAGTTCTGGCTGGTGTGGCTCCTCAGTTGGTTGGAGCCTTGTCCTGCAAACCAAAGCTGTGGCAGGTTTGATTCCTGGTCAGGGCACATAACTACATTGCAGGTTTGATCTCTAGTCCCAGTTGGGGCAGAAGAGTTTGATAGATCAATTCAGGAAAACTTACTAATTAGCTGTGAAATTTCAGCAAGTTACTTAACCTCTCTGTTCTTCCAGTTTCTATAACTCCAAAATAATAGTAGTAATCTACACTGTGGATATTCAAAATTAAAGAAATCAGTACATGTAGAGCACTTTAAAAGAGGCCCTACAGAAGATGGCGACCTGCAAGAAGGTAGGGAGGGAGAGGGTGTGAGAGAGTGAGGGAGCGATAGAGGAGTGTGTGGAAATATGTGGTGTGTATGAGATATGGACAGTCAGATCTTGTGGGTATTCCAGGGGGCTACCAAACTGGGCAGTCTTGGATGGCGAAACTCCGCTGCCACCAGAAACAATCCCAATCCGGGGAGGACACCACCAGTACAGAAACCACACCATCTTGAAGAACAAAGCTGCTTGAGACTAGGAACCTAGACTCACCACCACCCAATCTGGTCTCAGACGCAAACTGGGACCCTATAGCCACTTGGGTAAAAGAACTGTGACCACAGCTGCAGAACTAGGGACACCAAGACTCCAGGCACCCAGGCTGCAAATTTCTATGATTCACAGAGCCCATCCTCCTCCCTGCCAGCCCGCTGTAGCAGCATAGGAACTGCTAGACCCTCTCTGTGTAGGCAGGCCTCCTGGCCACACAGAAAGGCTGCGCTGAATTTGAGCCTGGGTGTGCAGGCATGGGAAGTTTGTTTCCTGCAGCTCACACTCCCACGAACAGACCCCAGACCCACACAGGGAGGCTGCACTGAGTTTGAGCCTGGGCGCACAGACATGTGGAGTTTGTTTTCCATGGTGCGCACTCCTGTGACCAGATCCCAGGCCAACTCAGGGCAGCTGTGCCACCTGACTTTGATTCTGAGTGAGGGCACATGAAAGTCTGTCTCCTGCAGCGCAGGGCAGCTGTGCAACCTGATCCCCCAAGCAGACCGGGGACCCTCATTCTTCACGCAAGAGTCAGTACTGAGCATCAATGATTTGACTCTGTTTCTCATCACCAGCGCACGGGATCCCTGATTCCGAGTACACACACACACACTAAGACCCAGTGACTCCAATACTCAGCAGATGCACACAGGGACCTAATTCTCAGCATGAGACTGCAGCAACTGACAGAGACTCAAATACTAGATTCTAGGTGTGGGCACAGGGGGACACTGACTCCTGCCATGTGCTAGGGGACTCTGATTTTCGGCTCACAACAGTGGGTTCTCTTTTTCAGGAGGGGTCCCGGATTCTAGGTGTACATGAGGCTGCACTGAGCACCAGTGACTCTGATCCTGGGCAAGCAGGGCTCCCACAGACCCACGACAGCCACACGTCTGGATCTCAGAGCTCTTCAGTGACACTTAGGTGGCGTGAAGCTGCCACAGCACATGGCCCTAGCCACCACAATTCGGTGATTGGAACTTCTGGTGATAGTTAGAATGGGGAGACAATGAAACAATCCCCAGAGGAAAGAAAAAAAGGAATTGCCAAGAAAAGAAATAAGTGAAACTGATGCATGCAACATGACAGAAAAAGAATTCAGAGTAATGGTTGTACAGTTCATACACTGGATGAACAAGAAAATCAACAACCTATGCAAAAATCAGGAAGAAATCAAAGGTGATATAGCTACAATCAAAAACACCATGGAAGGTTTCAACAGTAGACTAGAAGAAGCAGAGAACCAAATAAGTGAGTTAGAAGATAAGGTACAGAAACAAGTCCAATATGAACAGCAGCTGGAGAAAAAAATTAAAAAGCAGGAGGAGAGCCTAAAGGAGCTTTGGGACAACACGAAACAAAATAACATACGTATAATAGGGCTGCCAGAAGGACAAGAAGAGCAGCAATGATTAGAAAATCTATTTGAAGAAATAATGACAGAAAACTTCCCTGAAATGGGGAAGAAAAAAGTTACACAAGTACAGAGAGTCCCAACAAGATGAATCCCAAAAGACCCACACCAAGACACATCATAACTACAATGGCAAATGTTAACAACAAAGAGAGAATCTTAAAGGCTGCAAGAGAGGGACAGAGAGTTGCCTACAAAGGATCCCCCATCAGATTATCAAATGATTTCTCAACAGGAACACATTAAGCTAGAAGGGAATGGAAGGAAGTATACAAAGTGATGCAAAGCAAAGGACTGAGTCCAAGAATACTTTATCCACCAAGACTATCAATCAAAATTGAAGGGGAAATCAGGAGCTTCGCAGACAAAAAAAAAAAAAAAAAGGCTAAGGGAATTTATCACTACTAAGCCAGCAATGCAAGAAATGCTAAAGGGACTCCTGTAAAAAGAAGAAATAGAAAGGGAGGAAGGAACACAGGCATAAATTACAGAAATGGTTACAAACAAGTACCTATCAATAATAACATTAAATGTAAATAGATTAAATGCTCTAATCAAAAGACATTGAGTGACTGAATGCATAAGAAAACATGACCCATATATATGCTGTCAATGGGAGACCCACCTCAGAACAAGGGATTCACACAGACTGAAAGTGAAGGGATGGAAAAATATCTATGAGGCAAATGGAAATGAAAAAAAAAAAAAAAAGCTTGGATAGCAATACTTATATCTGACAAAATAGACCTCAAAGTGAAGACCATAACAAAATAAAAGAAAGGCCACTTCATAATTCTAAAGGGATCAATACAACAAGAGGATATAAATCTGGTAAACATTTATGCACCCAATGCAGGAGCACCCACATACATAAAAAAAAACATTAAGAAGATATCAGGGGAGAGATTGACAGCAACACAATCATAGTAGGAGACTTTAATATCCCATTAACATCACTGGATAAATCCTCTAGACAAAAAATTAGCAAAGAAACTTCAATCCTAAACAACTCACTAGATCAGATAGATTTATTAGACATCTTTAGAACATTCCACCCAAAAACTACAGAATATACATTCTTTTCAAGCACACATGGGACTTTTTCAAAGATGGACCACATATTGGGCACAGACAACGTCTCTCCAAATTCAAGAGGATTGAAATTATATCAAGCATCTTCTCAGATCACAATGGCATAAAATTAGAAATCAAGTACAGTAAAAACAATGACAAAAATTCAAACACTTGGAGGCTGAATAACATGCTATTAAACAATGAGTGGGTTACCAAAGAGATCAAAGAAGAAGAAAATATATCCGGGAAACAAATGACAGCGAAAACACAATTATCCAAAATCTTTGGGACACTTTGAAAGCAAACCTGAGAGGGAAGTTCATAGCATTACAGGCCTACCACAAAAAAAACAAGAAAAACTGGTAATAAACCATCTAACTCTGCAACTTGAAGAATTAGAAAAAGAGCAACCAGAAAAGCCCAGTGTGAGCAGAAGGAAGGAAATAATAAAGATTAGAGCAGACATAAATGACATAAAGAAAAAAATATATACAAAAAATCAATGAAACCAAGAGCTAGTTCATTGAAAGGATAAACAGGATTGATGAACCTCTAGCCAGGCTCACCAAGAAGCAAAGAGAGAGGACCCAAATAAACAAAATCAGAAATGAAATAGGTGAAATAACAACAGATCTCACAGAAATACAAAGAATCATTAAAAAATACTAAGAGCAACTCTACTCCAACAAATTGGTCAACCTAGAAGAATTGGACATATTCCTAGAAAAATACGACCTTCCAAAACTCAACCAAGAAGAATAAAAAAACCTGAATAGGCCAATAACTATGGAGGTAATTGAAGCCGTCATCAAAAATCTTCCAGCAAACAAAAGTCCAGGGCCAGATGGTTTCATAGGGGAGTTTTACCAAACATTCAAGGAAGAACTAAAATATATCCTCCTCAGGCTATTCCAAAAAATTCAAGAGGAAGGAATACTTCCAAGCTCCTTCTACAAAGCCAGCATCACCCTAATACCAAAACCAGATAAAGACAACACAATGAAAGAGAATTACAGGCCAATATCCCTCATGCCAAAATCCTCAACAAAATTCTAGCAAATCGGATCCAGCAGTACATCAGAAAGATCATACACAATGACCAAGTAGGATTTATCCCAGGAATGCAAGGCTGGTACATATCCACAAATCAATAAACATGATACATCACATAAACAAATTGAGAGAGAAAAACCACAGTCATATCAATTGATGCACAAAAAGCATTTGACGAAATCCAACACCCTTTCTTTTTCTTTTTTTTTTAATATATTTTATTGATTTTTTACAGAGAGGAAAGGAGAGGGATAGAGAGTTAGAAACATCGATGAGAGAGAAACATCGATCAGCTGCCTCCTGCACACCTCCTACTGGGGATGTGCCCGCAACCAAGTTACGTGCCCTTGACCAGAATCGAACCCGGGACCTTTCAGTCCACAGGCCAACGCTCTATCCACTGAGCCAAACCGGTTTTGGCGTCAACACCCTTTCTTGATAAAAACTCTCAGCAAGGTGGGAATAGAAGGATCATACATCAACATAATAAAAGCTATATATGATAAACCCACAGCTAACATCATACCCAATGGGCAAAAAGTAAAACCATTTTCCTAAGAACAGGAACAAGACAGGGATGCCCACTCTCACCACTCCTGTTCGACATAGTACTGGAAGTATTAGCCATTGCAATTAGACAAGAAAAAGAAAAAAAAGTCATCCACAATGGAAAATACTACGCTCCGGTAAAAAAGAAGGAGTTCTTACCATTTGCAACAACATGGATGGAGATGGAGAGATTTATGCTAAGTGAAATAAGCCAGGCAGAGAAAGATAAATATCACATGATCTCATTCATTTGTGGAATATAATGAACAACATAAACTGATGAACAAAAATAGATCCAGAGACAGAGAAACATCAATCAGAATGTCAAACCTCAGGGAAGGTAGGGGAGGATGGGGGTAAAGGGGAGAGATCAACCAAAGGACTTATATGCATGCATATAAGCCTAATCAATGGACACAGACAACAGGGGGATGGGATCATGAATGGGAGGTGGGGGGCAATGGGGGAATAAGGACACATATGTAATACCTTAATCAATAAAGAAATAAAAAAGGCATCCAAATTGGAAAAGAAGAAGTAAAGCTGTCCTTATTTGCAGATGACATGATATTGTACATAAAAAACCTGAAAGACTCCATCAAAAAAATAACAGACTTAATAAATGAATTCGGCAATATAGCAGGATACAAAATTAATGCCAAGAAATCTATGGCATTTCTATACACCAATAGTGAACTTACAGAAAGAGAGACTAAAAAAGCAATCCCATTTACCATCGCACCAAAAAAATTAAGATACCTACGAATAAACTTAACTAAGGAGGTAAAAAACCTATTCGCGGAAAACTACAGGACACTAAATAAAGAGATAGAGGAAGATATAAACAGATGGAAGAAAGTACCATGTTCATGGATTGGTAGAATCAACATAATCAAAATGTCCATACTACCCAAAGCAATCTATAGATTCAATACACTCCCCATTAAAATACCAATGGCATATTTCACAGACCTAAAAAGAACTCTCCAAAAATTCATCTGGAATAAAAAAAGACCCCGAATAGCCATAGCAATCCTGAGAAAGAAGAACAAAGTAGGTGGGATCTCAATACCAGATTTCAAGTTGTACAACAAAGCCACTGTTCTCAAAACAGCCTGGTACTGGCACAGGAACAGACATATAGACCAACGGAATAGAATAGAGAATCCAGATATGGACCCAAACCACTATGCTCAATTAATATTTGACAAAGGAGGCATGAACATACAATGGAGTCATGACAGTCTCTTCAATAAATGGTGTTGAAAAAATTGGACAGATACATGCAAAAAAATGAAACTAGACCACCAACTTACACCATACACAAGAATAAACTCAAAATGGATAAAAGACTTAAACATAAGATGGGAAACCATAAAAATACTAGAGGAATCCACAGGCAGAGAAATCTCAGACATATGCCGAAGCAATTTCTTCACCGATCTTGCTCCTAGGGCAATGGAAGCTAAAGAGAAAATAAACAAATGGGACTACATCAAAATAAAAAGTTTTTTCACAGCAAAAGAAACCATCAACAAAACAACAAGAAAGCCCAATGTATGGGAGAACATATTTGCAAATGTTATCACTGATAAAGGTTTAATCTCAACATCTACAGGGAACTTATACAACTTAATAAAAGGAAGATAAATGATCCAATAAAAAAAAGGACAATGGACCTAAATAGAATCTTTTCGAAAGAAGAAAGAAGGCCAAGAGACACATGAAAACATGCTCAAAGTCACTAATTATCTGAGAGATGCAAATCAAAACGACAATGCGGTACCATCTCACACCTGTCAGAATGGCTATCAACAACAAATCAACAAATGACAAGTGCTGGCGTGGATGTAGAGAAAAAGGAACCCTCGTGCACTGCTGGTGGGAATGCAGACTGGTGCAGCCACTGTAGAGAACAGTATGGAGTTTCCTCAAAAAACTAAAAATGGAACTCCCATTTGACCCAGTAATCCCACTTCTAGGAATATATCCCAAGAAACTAGAAACACCAATCAGAAAGGATATATGCACCCCTATGTTCATAGCAGCACAATTCACCATAGCTAAGATTTGGAAACAGCCTAAGTGCCCATCAGCAGATGAGTGGATTAAAAAACTATGGTACATCTACGCAATGGAATACTACGGTGCTATAAAAAAGAAGGAATTCTTACCATTTGCACCAGCATGGATGGACCTGGAGAGCATTATGCTAAGTGAAATAAGCCAGGCAATGAAAGAAAAATACCACATGATCTCACTCATTTATGGAAAATAAAGAACATTATAATCTAATGAATAAAAAGATAGACACAGAGGCAGTAAAGCACTGAACAAACTGTTGGATTACAGCGGGAAGGCTGGGGAGTGTTGGGGAGGGAGGGAAATAGATCAACCAAAGGACTTGTATGCATGCATATAAGCACACCAATGGACACAAGACACTGGGGGGGTGAGATGAGGGCATGTGACAGGGGTAGGGGAGGCTGGGGGAAGGTCAATGGGGGAAAAAAAAAAGGAGATATATGTACTAATATATGTAATACTTTAAACAATAATGAAAAAAAAACTAAAACCATTTCCCCTAAGAACAGGAAAAAGACAGGGATGCCCACTCTCACCACTCCTGTTTGACATAATACTGGAAGTACTAGCCATTGCAATAAGACAAGAAGAAGAAATAAAAGACATCCAAATTGGCCAAAACCGGTTTGGCTCAGTGGACAGAGCGTCAGCCTGCGGACTGAGGGGTCCCAGGTTCGATTCTGGTCAAGGGCATGTAACTTGGTTGCGGGCACATCCCCAGTGGGAGGTGTGCAGGAGGCAGCTGATCGATGTTTCTCTCTCATCGATGTTTCTGACTATCTATCCCTCTTCCTTCCTCTCTGTAAAAAATCAATAAAATATATTTAAAAAAAAAACGACGTCCAAATTGGAAAAGAAGAAGTAAAACTTTGACATGATATTGTACATAGAAAACCCCAAAGACTTTATCAAAAAAATACTAGACTTACTAAATGAATTTGGCAATGTAGCAGGATACAAAATTAACACCCAGAAGTCTATGGCTTTTCTATACACTAATAATGAACGCACAGAAAGAGAAATAAAAAAAAGCAATCCCATTTACCATTTCAACAAAAAATTAAGATACCTAGGAATAAACTTAACCAAGGAGACAAAGGACCTGTACTCAGAAAATTTCAGGACTCTGACAAAAGAGATAGAGGAAGACATGAACAAATGTAAGAATATACCATCTTCATGGATTGGTAGAATCAACATCATTAAAATGTCCATACTACCTAAAGCAATCTATAGATTCAATGCAATCACCATTAAAATACCAACGACATACTTCAAAGACCTAGACAAATTCTCCAAAAATTCATCTGGAATAAAAAAAGACCCTGAATAGCCACAGCAATCTTGAGAAATAAGAACAATGTTGGAGGGATCACAATACCAGATATCAAGCTATACTACAAAGGCACTGTTCTCAAAACTGCCTGGTACTGGCACAGGAATAGATATGTAGACCAGTGGAATAGAACAGAGAACTCAGAAATCAACTCAAGCTAGTATGCTCAATTAATATTTGACAAAGGAGGCAAGAGCATACAATGGAGACAACACAGTCTCTTCAATAAACAGTGTTGCAAAAACTGGACAGATACATGCAAAAAAAAATGAAACTAGACTACCAACTTACACCATACACAAAAATAAACTCAAAATGGATAAAGGACTGAAACGTAAGATGGGAAACCATAAAAATCTTATAAGAAGCCATAGGCAGCAAAATAACAGACATTTGTCATAGCAATATCTTTGCCAATACAGCTCCTAGTAAAATGGAAACTAAAAAATATATAAATAAATAAATGGGACTACATCAAAATAAGCTTCTGCTCAGCAAAAGAAACCATCTACAAAACAACAAGAAAGCCCACTTCATGGGAGAACATATTTGCCAATGTTATCACCAATAAGGGTTTAATCTCCAACATTTATAGGGAACTCATACAACTTAACAAAAGGAAGATAAAGAACCCAATCAAAAAATGGGCAACAGACCTAAATAGATCCTTTTTGAAAGAAGACAGAAGGAAGGCCAAGAGACATATGAAAACATGCTCAAAGTCACTAATCATCCAAGAGATGCAAATCAAAACAACAATGAGGTACCATCTCACACCTGTCAGAATGGCTATCATCAACAAATCAACAAATGACAAGTGCTGGAGAGGACACGGAGAAAAAGGAACCCTCGTGCACTGCTGGTGGGAATGCAGACTGGTGCAGCCACTGTGGAGAACAGTATGGAGTTTCCTCAAAAAACTGAAAATGGAACTCCCATTTGACCCAGTAATCCCACTCCTAGGAATATATCCTAAGAAACCAGAAACACCAATCAGAAAGGATATATGCACCCCTATGTTCATAGCAGCACAATTTACAATAGCTAAGATTTGGAAACAGCCTAAGTGCCCGTCAGCAGATGAATGGGTTTCAAAACCATGGTACAGCTACACAATGGAATACTACGCTCCTGTAAAAAAGAAGGAATTCTTACCATTTGCAACAGCATGGATGGAACTGGAGAGGATTATGCTAAGTGAAATAAGCCAGTCAGTGAAAGAAAAATACCTCATGATCTCACTCATTTATGGTTAATAAAGAACATTATAAACTGATGAACAAAAATAGATACAGAGGCAGAGAAGCATCAGACTGTCAAACTACAGTGGGAACGCTGGGGGAGTTGGGGTGAAGTGGTAAGAGATCAACCAAAGGACCTGTATGCATGCATCCTATCTCATAAAGACAGAATATGCAAATTGACCATCACACCATCACAAAGATGGTGGTGCCCATAGCCACAAGATGACGGCACCCAGTCCCCTCAGCCCCGCCGGAGTCCCCCGTCCTTTCAGCCCCACTGGGGGGCGGCCAGAGTCCCCCAGTCCTTTCAGCACCGTGGGGGGTTGTGGGGGTGGCTGGAGTCCCCATGTTCTTTCAGCCCAAACTAATTACTATGGCAAGTGGACCGAGAAGGTTTTCAGCAATTGTGAGAAGCAAGCCTTGGCAGGATCGAGGGAGAGCTGGTGGGCTCAGAGCCGCTCTCGCCTGGGGAGGCCCTTGGAGTTCAGTTCTGAAACTGTAGGGACCCTCTCCAGCATGGGCTGGGGAGGAAGTGCCGCTGCCACCCGCCCAGTGCCAGGGCCCTGGTTAAGGAAGCAGGTCTAAGTTGCCACCATGGGGCCTGGCGTAGCTCTCTCACCCCGGACCATCATGGCTGAGCTCTGGCGGGGGCAGTGAGCACCTCCGGGATCACTCTCTGACCCCAGGCCGCCTGTGGACACAGGTGGAGCAGACGCAGGTTGAACATTTTAATAAAAGTGGGATGCCTGCACCGCTGCGCCCCAGTCCCCGGCAAGGAGAGGGCAGTGGGATTGGGGGCGCAGCCTAGGGATCCCGTTAGGAGGCACCGGGGCTCAGGAGGGGCTGGTATCAGAGGGCCCCTGTTGCCGGGCTGAGGACAGGACGGACCCAAGGTGCCTCCAGTTGCCATCACCTGCCCAGTGCTGGGTCCCAGGCCCTCACTCCGGAGCTCAGCCATAGGAGGCACAGGCCCCAGGATGTTTGTCCTGTTATCTGGCTGGAAGTACAGGAGGCAGTTGAATTAGAGTCATGATTGTAATTTAATTTCTCCAAACTCAGAGATATTTTCTTTCCAAATACATCAGGGGCCAGGAAAGGTTCAAAGAACTGGGGAACCATTCCCAAATCAGGAAGGGAAGTCACAGGGTGTATACTATTGCTACGAATACAGTATTTGCTACTACTTACAACATATACAATGTAATGTATTAGATGCCTTCTTATCGCGTGAAGTACGTATTCTCATAGAGTAATACTGGTAGATATGTTATACTTATGGCGGTATGTCATATCCTATCTATACTAATAAAAGGGTAATATGCTAATAATACCAGAGACCTTCCGGGAGACCTTTTGGACGTCCTTCTGGAAAGAGCCATGGTGGCAGGGCTGAGGCAGAGACAATTAGGGGTGATCAGGCCAGGAGGGGAGGGCAGTTACGGGTGATCAGGCTGGCGGGGGAGGCAGTTGGGGGCAAGCAGACCGGCAGGGGGAACCAGTTGTGGGTGAGCAGGCCGGCATGGGAGGGCAGTTGGAGGTGATCAGGCCACGGGGGGGGGGGGGGGCAGTTGGGGGTGAGCAGGCCAGCGGAGGGGGGCAGTTAGGGGCAATCAGGCCAGCAAGGGGGGCAGTTGGGGGTGAGAAGGCCAGTTGGGGGGGCAGTTCAGTGTGAGCAGGCCAGCAGGTAGAGTGGTTAGGGGCGATCAAGCAGGCAGGAAGGTGATCGTTTAGAAGCCAGCAGTCTTGGATTATGAGAAGGATGTCCGAGGGGTCCCAGATTAGAGAGGGTGCAGGCTGGGCTGAGGGACATCCCCCCGCCCCATGCATGAATTTCGTGCACCAGGCCACTAGTATAAGCATAATGAATGAACGCAAGACACTGGGGGGGTGGGTGAGGGCATGTGCCGGGTGTTAGGGGAGGCCAGGGGAAGGTCAATGGGGGGAAAAAAGAGACATATGTACTATTATTTGTAATACTTTAAACAACAAAATAAAATTTAAAAAAATAACATTGTTAAGTATTATGCAAGTATCAGTTGTTGTTAAATTTTATGTTCAAAATAATGGAAACAGTGAATGATCTGATAAAAATTTCAGTTGCCAAGGATGCTTTTTAAAATTACATAGCATATAGTGGAGTGAAGAGATGCTAAAGTTGACTTTATTGCTGTAATCTAAAAATTGGATGATAAGGCCTGGAATGCTGGCTCAAATGTTGAAAGGAAGAAAAGAAGCCAAAATTTATTTGGGGGCAGAAATGGACCAATCTTGATAGTGTGAAAGATGAAGGATGGTAGAATTTGGGAAGCTGGGAGATCGGTGGAGCCAATTGTTGTAATGGGAAAATTAGTACGGGGCTGTCTGTTGGCAGGATGGTGGGGAGTCTATTAAATTTGAGGTATAATTTAGATTCCAAAGAGGAATGTCATGTGGATGGCAGACAATGTGGGACAAAACAGGAAGAGAGATTAGCATTAAAGTTGTATGTCTAAGAATGATCTATATTTAGGTAGTTCCTAAAATCATGCATGTGTCTCAGCTCCCTTCTAAAAGTTTCTGAAAGCTGTACTTGTTCCAAAATATATACTTGGACATGAAAATGAGTATTTGAGAATGAATAAAGAATGCTGATTTACATAAAATTATTCAAACAACCGAGGATAAAATGAGATGCATAACATAAGCATAATAAAATCAACAAGAACAAGTTGCCTGGTAGCATATTCTGATCCCTGTAACAATTTCCCAAATTATACTCCAATGTAGAAATTGCCTCTACTTGAAAAAAGTAAACAATAATAAAGTACTCATTTTGAAAAACTGTGTCATTCAACTAAAGTAAAACTACATTTGAAAAGTTAGAGTTGCAATATACTATAAAATATTATTTTCTCATTCCTTAGAAAAATGATCATTAATGCCACCCTTTATAACTCTCTAAAGATGCACTTTGTTTTGTGAAATACAAATGAATTTCTGAAATTTTGCAAGCAAATACATTATATTGTAAATGTATTGGGATATAATTTATAAGAAAATTTTATGTGATTGATCATAAACTAATTTATCTGTGTACTTAATTTAGAAATCTATTTTTTTAAATAAGGCATATAGTCTAAAACAAAGATGATTAAAGGCTATAATATATGTCTGCTCAGCCCATTTAACTTTCTCTGGGAAAAGCTGGTTTCTACTCCCACCACTAAAACACAGGGGTGGGCTCCCAGAAGCCATTAATTTTACTTTGTGACTGCACACTCCTAGTCACATTTAATTGAACTAAGTGCAGAAGCCTGATTATAGCTATTCAAATAAGTATCTTTCCTCTTGGAATTTGGAATTAGGACTTAACATTAGTCAGTCTCTAGCTGGAAATGTAACATGTACTTCTGGAACTGAAGGTCATCCAGAGTTTTTTAATCCTCACCCGAGGATATTTTCTCCATTGATTTCCAGAGAGTATAAGGAAGCAAAGAGAGGGGAAGAGAGAGAAACATCAACATGAGAGAGACACATTGATTGGTTGTCTCAAGTTGAGTCGAGATAGGATTCATGCTTCTCTAGACTGGAAGTTGGCTATCCATGTAAAGAGCTGGAAAAGCAGATTTTTAGACTACTGTCTCATCTCTCTTGGCATAAGACCAATTATAACCCATGAGTGATATTCAATGGAAAATGGTTACAAATTTCAGGATAAGAAAATACCTTGGGCAGGGGACAAAATGGTGGTGGAATAGACGGACGTGTCCTGAGCCTTGTCCCGGAGCAAATAGAATGAGCAGCTGAAACGAGTAACATCCAACCTGAATTGGCAAAGGAGACTCAGCTGGTGAGAATTTGCAGCTGGGAAGGGCAGAGGACGCCTGGAGAAAGGTAAAATCAAGGATCTGGGCAGGAGAGATCTGCCAGACCTCTGAGCCCAGAGGGTCGGAGGGAAACCACACAGCACTGAGCCGCGTCCATGGGGACAGGCACAGCATCTGACTGTGGAAAGAAGGTCCACAGGACTGCTGGACTGCAGGGGATTCTAGAACTGGGTCCACAGTCACGAAAGGCTGAGCCCAGAGGGGGCAGCCTGAAGGGCTGACCAGACTGCGCAGTGCCAGCAGGAGAGGAGCTCACAGAGGTGCAGTCTTTCCTCGCTCTGTGGCCTGTGCTTTTCTTCACTGAACCTAGTTCATAGGACCTTTCAGATACGGACACTCACCCGTGGCTGAGGCGGACTTGTGGAGTCTGGGGAGAGGAAGGGGTCCAGGAGAAGTGGCAGCGAGTCTAGCGCTGAGTCATACCTGAGCCCGGACCTGGGCAGCCATTTTGTCCTGAAGCAATAGCCCCTCCCTCCAGCCTCCAGGCAACCAATACAGCCACACCCAGATTCAACCCAAAATGGTAAAAAGAATTTAAAAAAAAATCTGAATAGTCCCTGAGAGTCCACAGGGACTGGCCTAAAGAGAGGCCTTCAGTCCCACCAACAGAAACTGAGGAACCACAGACAATACAGAAGACTGGGATCTTAAGCCAGCCAAAGGAACAACACTTCACTTTTTCATTTTTATTTTTTTTATTATTATTCTGTTATCTATTTTTTTTCTTCTTTTTTCTTTGTTTTCCTTTTTTGTTTGTTGCTTTATTTTCTATTTCTTTTTAATTATTTTTCCATCACTCTATTTTATTTTATTTTTATTTGCTATTTTTTATATTGTATATCAATTTTTAAATCAATTTTTTGTAAATTTATTATTATTATTATTTTCTCATTCTCTTTCTTATCTACTCATCCCCTTTCTACTTGCTCTACACTGAATTGAGATCCTCCCCATATTCATCCAATTCTTAACCTTATTTTCTGTATGTAAGCTCAGCCTCTACAGATTCTGCCCCCACCTTCTTTGCTGGGTGTTTGGTGTTTGTATTTCTTTGGTTTATCTATTGATTCTGTGGTGTTTTCTCCATATATATATATATATATATATATATATATATATATATATATATATGTGTGTGTGTGTGTGTGTGTGGTGTGTGTGTGTGTGTGTGTGTGTGTGTGTATTCTCCTTTTTCTTTCTTATCTTTTTTTCTCTCTTCAATATCATTTGAGCTCTCTTTTCTCTCCCCTAATTCTCTTTTCTCAGGTGGTCACTTATATTGGGGTTATCAGTGTCGTGAGTACATTGGTGCTTTGTTCCCTTTGTGTTGTGTCTTCTTGGGGTGAATTTTATCCTGTCTGGCCAGAAGCTAGAGAGCGAGCCACATTAACCAGACACCTGGAGAGGAAACTCCATCCACGAATGAGTCAATAACACCCCAGACCCAACTACAGAGGCAGGAAGAAGGTGGCAGTGAGGGAGAGAGTGTGAGTGAGGGAACAAAAGAGGAGTGTGTGGTCATGTGGTGTGTGTGTGTGTGTGTGTGTGTGTGTTCGTGTGGTGTGTGTGTGTGTGTGGCACAGTTAGATCCCACAGGACCTTCGGGTGCAGGCTAACTGAGCTTGCCTAAAAAGGCAGCTTTTGCTACCGTTGCAAAGACTACCGGGAGGCCGGCTCTTCCTCAGAGGCCTAGCCCTTTTGAAGGGGAGAGCTGCTATAACTGAGAGCCAAGCCTCACCCCCACCCAGGGTGCACTCAGAGAACACCTGGGACTCTACAGCCACCCCTGCCAGGGACCTTCTGCCTTGGCTGTGGTCCCATGGTCACCGAGTCTCCAGCCACCCAGGCTCAGGCTCCTATGAGTTCTGAAGCACACTCCCCTCTGACTGGCCCAATGCTTTAGCCCAGGGCACTGCAACCTTGCAAGCAGCAGGCACATGAGCAGCCCGCTCCTGTCCAAGGAGCAGCAGCCTTAAGACCAGCCCACCCCAGGCCTAAGAGCAGCAGCATCATGTGGCCTGCCCCTGTCCAAGGAGCAGCAGCTGTGTGAGTGGCCCGCTCCTCCATCTGAGGAGCAGCAACCATGTGAGCAGCCTTCCCAGTCCAAGGAGCAGCAGCTGCATGCAGCCCACACCCTGCACCTGTCCGAGGAGCAGCAGCTGTGCGAGCAACCAGCCCTGCGACCAGCCCCCATCCAAGGAGCACCAGACCCAGGAGCAGCCTCTCCCCATCCGAGGAACAGCAGCTGTGTGAGCAGCCTCGGCCCACCAGCCAGAGGAGACACCACTGCTGCAAACAGCACACACAAGAGGAGCCGCTGTCAACTGAGGAGCAGCCGCTACCATGACTGCCCGAGGAGCAACTGCAGCCCAAGGAGCCACTGCCACCCAAGAGGCAGCCCCTGCATGACTCAACATCTAGATCAGTCGGTGAGATCAAAAATGGGTAGACAAAGAAACCCCCAAAGGAAAGAAAAGGAAGAATCACTAGAAAAATAGATAAGTGAAACAGAGGCATGCAATATGTCAGAAAAAGAATTCAGAATAAGGGTCATACAGTTCATAAACCAGATAGAAGAAAATAATCAACAACTTATGTAAGAATCAAGAAGAAATAAAGACTGATATAGCTGCAATAAAAAACACCATGGAAAGTTTCAACAGTAGAATAGGAGAAGTGGAGGACCGAATTAGCGAATTAGAAAACAGGGAAGCAAAACACACTCAAACTGAACTGCAATTGGAGAAAAAAATTAAAAGACAGGAGGAGAGCCTAAAAGAGCTATGGGACAACATGAAATGAAGCAACATAAGAATAATGTTGTCAGAACAAAAGGAAGAGGAACAAGGGTTAGAAAACCTATTTGAAGAAATAATGTCAAAAAACTTCCCTGATGTAAGGAAGAAAAAAAATCACACAAGCAGAGAAAGTCCCAAGCAAGATGAACCCCAAAAGACCCACACCAAGACACATCATAATTACGATGGCAAATGTTCAGGACAAAGAGAGTATTTAAAGGCAGCAAAAGAGAGACAGAAAGTTACGTACAAGGGATATCCCATTAGATTATCAAATTATTTCTCTGCAGAAACACATCAGGCCAGGAAATAATGGGAGGAAATTTACAAAGTCATGCAAAGCAAGGGACTGAATCCAAGAATACTCTATCCAGCAAGGCTATCATTCAAATTTGAAGGGGAAATAAGGAGCTTCACTGACAAAAAACAGCTAAGGGAGTTTATCACTACCAAGCCAGAAATGCATGAAATGCTAAAGGGACTGTTGTAAAAAGAAGAAATAAAAAAGTAAGAAGGAACAAATGCACAAAAAATAAAAATAGCTACAAACAAGTACCTTTAAATAATAACTTTAAATGTAAACAGACTAAATGCTCCAATCAAAAGACATGAGTGAGTGAATGGATAAAAAAACATGACCCATATACACTGAGTGGCCAGATTATTATGATCTCTGAACGTATAATAATCTGGCCCCTAAGTGTATATCCTATATAATAAAAGGCTAATATGCAAATAGTTCCTTCAACCAGGAGTTCGACCAGCAGGCAGGCCAGCCAACCGCCCATGTCCCCTCTCCCTGGCCAGGCTGGCTGGCTGGACCCCACTCATTCACAAATTCATGCACCAGGCCTCTAATATATATATACTGAGTGGACAGATTATTATTCACTCAGAGATCATAATAACCTGGCCACGCAGTGTATATGCTGTCTACAAGTGACCTGACTCAGAAAAAGGGACTCACATAGACAGAAAGTGAAGGGATGAAAAAATATCTTTCAGGAAAATGGAAATTTAAGAAAAGCTGAGGTAGCAATACTTATATCTGACAAAACAGACATCAAAGTGAAGGCCATAACAAGAGATAAGGAAGGTCACTTCATAATACTAAAGGGATCGATACAACAAGAGGATATAACCCTGATAAACATATATGCACCCAATGCAGGAGCATCCAAACACATTAAAAAAATTCCTGGAAGATATCAAGGGAGAGATCAACAACAATACAATCAGAGTAGAGGACTTTAATACACCACTGACATCACTGGATAAATCCTCTAGACAAAAAATCAGCAAAGAAACAGCAATCCTAAATGACTCACTGATCAGATGGACTTAATTGACATCTTCAGAACATTACACCCCAAAGCCACAGAATATACGTTCTTCTCAAGTGCACATGGGACATTTTAAAAAAATAGACCACATATTGGGTCACAAGCAAAGTCTCCCCAAATTCAAGAAGATCGAAATCATATCAAGCATTTTCTCAGACCACAATGGCATAATATTAGAAATAAACTACAATAAAAACAATCCAAAAAAGTCAAACACTTGGAAGCTGAATAGCATGTTATTAAACAAAGATTGGGTTACCAAAGAGATCAAAGAAGAAATTAAAAACATCCTGGGAACTAATTACAATAAAAACTCAACATTCCAAAATCTATAGGACACAATGAAAGCAGTCCTAAGAGGGAAGTTTATAGCTCCACAGGCCTACCTCAAAAAAAGAAGAAAAAATGGTAGTTAATCATGTAACTCTACAACTCAAAGAATTACAAAGAGAGCAACAAGAAAAGCCCAGAGTGAGCAGAAGGAAGGAGATAATAAAGATCAGAGCAGAAATAAATGACATAGAGACCAAAAAACAATACAAAAGATCAACAAAACCAAGAGCTGGTTCTTTGAAAGGATAAACAAGATTGATGAACCTCTAGCCAGGCCAGGGGTCCTGAAATTTTTTAAACAGGGGGCCAGTTCACTGTCCCTCAGACCGTTGGAGGGCTGAACTATAGTTTAAAAAAAAAAACTATGAACAAATTCCTATGTGCACTGCAGGCCCGGGACGAATCGGCTGCTAAGCAGGACAGGCAGTGGCACCCGGCGGGCCGGATAAATGTCCTCGGCGGGCCGCATGTGGCCCGCTGGCCATAGTTTGAGGACCCCTGAGCCAGGCTCACCAAGAAGCAAAGAGAGAGGACACAAATAAACAAAATCAGAAATGAAAGAGGCGAAATAACAACAGACCCCACAGAAATACAAAGGATTGTTAAAAAATACTATGAACAACTCTATTCCAACAAACTAGACAACCTGGAGAAAATGGACATATTCCTAGAAAAATACAACATTCCAAAACTCAATCAGGAAGATTCTAAAAATCTAAATAGGCTGATAACTATGGAAGAAATTGAAGCAGTCATCAAAAAGCTTCCAGCAAACATAACCTGGGGTCAGATGTCTTCACATCGCACCAAAACATTTAAGATAACTAGGAATAAACTTAACTAAGGAGGTAAAAGACCTATAGAGGACAATGAAAAAAGAGATAGAGAAAGACATAAAAAGATGGAAGAACATACTGTGTTCCTGGATTGGTAGAATCAACATCATCAAAATGTCCATACTACCCAAAGCAATTTATATATTCAATGCACTCCCCATTAAAATACCAATGGCTTATTTCACAGACCTAGAATGAACTTTCCAAAAATTCATCTGGAATAAAAAAAGACCCCAATAGCTGCAGCAATACTGAGAAAAAAGAGCAAAGTAGGTGGGATCTCAATACCAGATATCAAGCTGTATTACAAAGCCACTGTTCTCAAAACACCCTGGTACTGGCACAAGAACAGACATATAGATCAATGGAATAGAATAGAGAATCCAGAAATCGACCCAAACCACTATGCCCAATTAATATTTGACAAAGGAAGCATGAACATACAATGGAGTCAAGACAGTCTCTTCAATAAATGGTTTTCGGAAAATTGGACAGATACAGGCAAAAAATGAAACTAGATCACCAACTTACACCCTACACAAAAATAAACTCAAAATGGATCAAGGACTTAAACATAAGATGGGAAACCATAAAATACTAGAGGAATCCACAGCCAGAAAAATCTCAGACATATGCCGAAGCAATTTCTTCACGGATACTGCTCCTAGGTCAATGGAAACTAAAGAGAAAATAAACACATGGGACTACATCAAAATAAAAAGCTTTTGCACAGCAAAAGAAACCATCTACAAAACAACAAGAAAGCCCACTGCATGGGAGAACATATTTGCCAATGTTATCACCGATAAGGGTTTAATCTCCAACATTTACAGGGAACTCATACAACTTTAAAAAAGGAAGATAAACCAATCAAAAAATGGGCAACCGTCCTAAATAGAACCTTATCGAAAGAAGACGGAAGGAAGGCCAAGAGACATATGAAAATGTGTTCAAAGTCACTAATAATCTGAGAGATGCAAATCAAAACGACAATGAGGTATCATCTCACACCTGTCAGAATGGCTATTATCAACAAATCAACAAACAATAAGTGCTGGCAAGGATGCAAAGAAAAAGGAACTCTCGTGCACTGCTGGTGGGAATGCAGACTGGTGCAGCCACTGTGGAGAACAGTATGGAGTTTCCTCAAAAAACTAAAAATGGAACTCTCATTTGACCCAGTGATCCCACTTCTAGGAATATATCCCAAGAAACCAGAAACACCAATCAGAAAGGATATATTCACCACTATGTTCATAGCAGCACAATTCACCATAGCTAAGATTTGGAAACAGCCTAAGTGCCCATCAGCAGATGAGTGGATTAAAAAACTGTGGTACATCTCCACAATGGAATGCTATGCTGCTGTAAAAAGGAAGGAACTCCTACCATTTGCAACAGCATAGATGGAGCTGGAGAGCATTATGCTAAGCAAAATAAGTCAGTCAGAGAAAAATAAATATCACATGATTTCACTCATTTGTGGATTATAATGAACAACATAAACTGTTGAACAAAAACATATCCAGAGACAGAGAAGCATCCATCAGACCATCAAACCTCAGAGGGAAGTTTGGGGAGGGTGAGGGTAAGGGGGAGAGATCAACCAAAGGACTTGTATGCATGCATATAAGCCTAACCAATGGACACAGACAACAGGGGGGTGAGGGCATGAGTGGGGGGATTGGGGGGTTAATGGGGGGATAAGGACACATATGTAATACCTTAATCAATAAAGAAATTACAAAAGAAAATACCTTGGCTGTTCTATGCAATGATTAATAAATTGCAATAAGAAAGTGCAAGGGTAAAATCTAAGGTTGTCAAACTAGAAACAGATGGATAAAAGTGAGATTATCTAACTGATGTCTCTGAAGTCAAAATTAATGATGAAAATATTTCACATGTAGATTACTATACTAAAAGAACCAAACTTCTGATTTTCCCTCTTTCTAGGAATAAGATTGATGTATCAACCAGAAAACTGTGGAATCTTGGCAATTTCAATGGGCAAATCTAAGAGGAATCTGATATTGTAGAAAGCTCAATTCCAACAAATTCCTCCATTGGACTTTTCTCTGTGCTCCTTAGAATTTATCTATTCCACCCATAGTTAAGTATGTTTTACCACAAGTTGGAGTACGACATGGATGCATGATCATATTCTGAGAAAATTTTGAGTAGAAAATCCTGTAACTAGATTATACATTCATTTTCACTTTAGATTGAGGTTAAGAGCACTAGCACTCAAACTAAATTGCCAGGATTCTTGTTATAGGTATATCCACTCCTTAGCTGTGTGATCTTAGGTAAATCATTGACTCTCTTTTTCTTAGTTTCACTGCCTGTAAAATAGATCAACAAATTGTATTAATCTCATTTTTAGAGGAATAATATGGAAAAATGGCTCAACACAATACATATTATGCAGTAAGAACACAACAAATAATTATTATTATCATCATCACAATCCAATATAATTTCTATGTGCCTCCTTTGTGCCAGTGACTATTCTGTGTTCTACAGACATACAATTAAAATACAGACAAGGTTCCTATCTTCCAGAAGCTTAGACTGTAGTGGAGATAGGAAAAGAAAACAAAAACAAATAAATAAAAATAGGAGATATTTCTAAATAGCATTAAATGGCATGAGTTAAATAAAGAAGGATACTGGGATACAAAGTGATGATGATGAAGGTAGAATGGTTGGATAGGATGATCAGGGAAGTCCTCTCTGAGCTAAGTTCTGAATACAGACCAGTTATGAAAAAAACTTGGGGAAGTTTTCAAGAGGAGAAATAGCAAATACGAAACTGTAATATGGAGTTGGAGGAGGTAAGTAATTGGTGTTTGAGATAAATAGAAAGCAGGTCTGTATGGCTAAAATGTTATCAGTGAAAGGAAAAGAGTTGCCAATTGAAGTTGGAGATGATGCAAGGCCTTGAAGGCTATGCTGAAAGTTTGGAATTTATTCTAAGTGCAATAGAAAACCAATGAAGGGATTTTAAGCAAAATGTTGACCATAACTAATTTATATTTTGAGAAAATCCTTAATAGGGTGATTATGGGTACCTTGCATAATCCATTACTTGTAATCAAATTTTGGTGGCCTTCTTTTTCTGGAAATACATGTAACATAAGAGTTGGTTAACTTTGTCAGTTACTAGCAGTGTAGCCTTAAGCAAGTTACTTAACATCTGTGAATATTGGTGTCTTTGCTGATTTTGAAGCCCTGGGAATAATAACACTGACCTCACAGAGTAGTTGATGTTTAAATTTGATACTTTATTAATTCAACAAATACTTATTGAGTACTACTTACTATGTGCCAAGTACTATTCCATGTAGAGAATATAGCAGTGATTATAATGAAGTCCTGGCCTTCATGGAGTTTACATTCAAATGAATGAGATATATTATAATAAATACAAATAAAGGCTCATGATCGTGTGAGACATGAAGAAGAATAAAGGAAGGTAAAATAATAGAGAAGAGTCAAGGAAAATTTCTCGAAGAAGTTGACAGACCTTTTAAGCAGAGTTCTGAAAGCAAAGAAACCTTGTGCCATGCAAATATCTGGGGAAGAGATTACCAGACAGAGAGAACTATGATTTTAAAGCCCTAAGACAGGTTCCTGCTTGGTGTATCTAAAATACATCAAGGTCTACTTAGTGTGAGGTCAAAGAACAAAAGGAAGAGTGGTGTAGGAGATGAGATCAGAGAGATAACTTGGGGGCAAGATCATGTAGAACCATGGAGGCCAGATGATCTGAATTACATTTTCACAGAAACACTGGCTACTGAGTAGAAAATAGATTTTATACATTAGTAAAAAGGGGCTGAACTCAATATTTGGACCCTTTGGTCTCTGAAGGTATAAGCAGGAGGAAATGGCACAGAGCTCCATTCCTTTGGATGAATAAAAATTAAACCCTCCCCGTATCTGGAAGCTGGGTATCTGAAGCAAAGCCTCCACTACCACCTCATAACATGGCTACAAAATTCTGGGGTCACTGCTAGTGGCTGTCACCAGTGTCAATCTGTTGCCAGGGGAGGCAGAATGGAGCAAGTCACCTCTTGCTTTAGAACCAGATCTATAATTTTCAACCAGGATGAGAGATCTCCAACCAATAACTTGAGACCTGTTTTTGATCTGAGAAGTCTAGTGAGCTTGATCAAAGAAAACATAAAATCCCTAGACATGAAAAGATCAGATCACACTGGCTGGTGTGACTCAGTTGGTTTGAGCGTCGTCCCATACACCAAAAGTGGTGGGTTGATTCTAGGTCAGGGCACATACCCACGTTGTGAGTTGATCTCTGGTTGGGGTGTGTATGGGAGACAACCAATTGATAAGCCTGTAAACTAAAATTTCACAGCAGGGAGGAAATCAGTGTCATGAAAAATAGCTAACAAATAGATAACAATTTCTCATAAAGAATATTCAAATGAATATATTTTAAAAGAAATATTTTGTAAAAGAAATGATAAAGCATATACTAGAATACCAAAATTCTACACCCAACATCATAACTAATGCTGAAACTTAAAGAGTATGCTTAGGGAAATCAGAATACAAGAAGGATTTCTGCTAACATCATTACTAAACAATGTTTTAGTAGGCACACTAGCTAATACACAGGAAAAGAAGAAATATTATTTGTAAGAATTAGAAAAACTAAATTGTTATTTGTAGTTGAAAGCATTTTTTACATTGCAAATATAAGAATTTATAGACAAATTTTTATAAATAATAAAAGACAATCAAATTTTCTAAATATAAAATCATCATAGCAATCAGCAGTACTATACATCAGCAATGACCAATAAAACAATGTAATAGTAATAAAGTACCATTTTACAATAGCAAAAAATATTTCAGAACTATTATATATTTAGAAATGAATTTGAAAAGATTCTATATTATAAAGATGTTAATTTTTCCCAAATTGTCTGTAAACTTAATGCAATTAACAGTTAATATCCTAACAGGCGGCTTTTCATGGAACTAAATTTACTAATTCTAAACTATATCATATGGAAGAGCAAAGGTCCAAATATCTATAACATTCTCAAAAGGAAAACATAGATGGAAAACTGGTTCTACCACAAATAAAGACTAATTACAAATAAAGACTAATTATAAGAATACAATATTTGGTACAGGGATTGGCAAATAAACCAATACAACAGAATGTATAACTGGAAATAGATTCAAACTTATGAATATATGAGAGAAAGTATATGAACATATGAGAAGTAGTATTACAAATGAAAGGGAAGCATAAATCATTCAGCAAATTGTATTATAGAAATCAGTTCCCCATTTAAAAAAACAGATTCCTTTCTCAAACCTCAAAATAAATTACAGATGCTTGAAAGATTTACATATGAAAAATAATTAAGGCCCTTAGAATGAATGTCAGAAGAATACTGTTTTAATCAATGTAGGGGTCCACAAACTTTCTCTAAATAGGGCTTGATAGTAAATAATTTAGGTTTTACATACCACACAGTTTATGTCACTTTATTTTCTACCCTTAAAATGAAAAAAAATATATATTAGCTCATGGGCTATTTGTATACAGACTGCTGCCTAAATGTGACCCGCTCAAATGTACTTTGTATATTGGATACTCTGAAGGAAGTCTAGTTAAAGGAAGGAGAGTATAAAAATAAAAAATAAAAGACAAGTTAAATACTGGGAGAAAATATTTGCAAGGCAACGTTTTAATATCCAGAATATATAAATTACTCCTAGAAACCAATAAGAAAAAAAAATAGGAAAGTGGGAACTGGAAACTTAAGGTTGAAAAATCTGAATTATCATTAGGAATTAGAAAAACAATGTTAAAATTAAAATTATATACTATTTCCACCCTCAGATTGACAAAAATTATAAATTCTGACAGAACCAAGTATTGAGGAGGATGTGGGAAAATTCTTGTACACTGCTAGTTGGAATATAAATTGGTAAAGCCACTTTGTAGATTGATGATAAATCCCATAGAACCAACTGTCATGGATCTGGAAAAAATGCCAATACAAATGTAAGATTAAGCTATAAGCTAATAGAGTATAGAGCCTAAATCACAAAACTTAATAGCATCATTTTCCTCTGTTTGACCTTACCCATCTGGACATGTCTTTTATCTTCAGGCACCACATTTTAAGAGCAAAACTGATTAATTATTGGGTACCTGGAGAAGGCTGGTGAAGGAGGTGAAGTGTCTGCTAAAAACTCAGTACTATAATTGACAATTGAATGACATGGGAATACTTAGAGCTTACTAGAAAAAGCTAGCAGTGCCATTAGAACTGACAAAACTGAAAAATGAATAATGCAACATACTTTTCTTCTAGTCTTCTGGAATGTGTATCCCTTGAAAACTCAGAGACCTAAGTAACCACAAAGGATAGTCTGAAATTAAGGTTTTGCTAACTAAAAGCAGTATCTTCCCTGACAAAGGCCAATCTTTACCTTAACCGAGCCTATTGTGTTTTTGCATCTATGATAAGATATCATTGAAATGTCAAAGTAATTTTCCTTTTTCCAGACCCCTCAAAGCACAGGCACCACTCTGCAGAGACCACAAATCCCATCATTGTCATTGAGTTAATTGTTGACTATTAACTGTCCTGTACCCACCTATTTTACTTTTTATTCAATCCCAGAGGTTTCCCCGCTTTGCTTTCTCCCACCTCCCTGACCTATCACCAATGGATTTCATAAAACCTGCTTACATCTTCTCTTTTGATAGTAATGTATACTAGTAAAATAAGGTGCAAAACTGCCCTTCTCTACAGCATTTTCTCAATCCATTGAGATTTTGCTTCCCAACAATTGTCAACCATTTTTGCTCAAATAAACTCACAAAAATTCTTCACAGGTTTGAATGTTTCTTACATTGACAATTTGTATTTACGGATCAGCTGTGACTATTTTTTCATTATGTTCCTCAAATTATTTGCTTGATAATATTTATTGTGCAACCTAAAGTATTTCACAACTGCTAGAAAGTTAAATAATCTTTTCAATTTTAAGAGAAAATTATGCCGATTGCCTCATGAACTCTACATTTTATGACATAAGTTTTAACTTTAAAACCTGGTATATACTATATGTCATAAATGCTGTCACAATGTATGGGGTAATCTAGGGTACATCTCTTTCAAAATGTAATGAATCAGTTACCCTGGATCCTACTATCTCATTTTGCATTGTATCAACTCTAAGTTATTCCCATCAATGAGAAATCTTCATGCATTGGGTCAAAAATGATTGGCCTATAAGATGGTGAAAAATTTAGCCATGCAGATGACTAAAAGATCAAAAAACAGTGACAGGTAAAGGCAGTGCAGCTGAGAGAACATTAAAGTGGAAACAGCCTGGCTTAGTTTGAAACCAGAATTTGGGACACAACCAGACAGACTTCAGTTCAAATCAGTGTTCTGATGCTTCCTGAATATATTATCTTGGATAAATTAACCTCTCTAGTCCTAAGTTCCCTCATTTGTAAAATGTGAGATAACAGCTCGTCTTTAGTATGAGTCAGAAGCTGTACTAAGAATTGTGTGTGTGTGTGTGTGTGTGTGTGTGTGTGTGTGTGTGTGTAAAATAATACACTAATCACAAAAACCTTGAGGTAAGTACTATTATTATTCCCCCACCCCAAAACAGAGACATAGCCAGTTTGAGTAAACTGAAGTTATATACCAAGAAAGAGGTACAGTTGAGGTTTAAATCCAAACAGACTGAGTTCAGGATCCAACTTATAGTAAATCACCTAAGACACTGGACAGATAAAATGAGAGAGTGTATATGAAGAATGTATCATGATATCTACAACATAATAGATTCTAACAACTGTACTGGTCAGGATTCTTCTGGTTTCAAGTGACATCCAATCCAAATTAGTTTAAGCTAATTTGCACATGGAAATAATCACGGAGGACGTTATTGACTTACATGACTGAAAAATACATGGATAAAAAGTGGTCAGCAGGGTTCAGGTTTTCTTTCCATGCCTTGGCTCTGCTTTTCCCTCTTGGCTTTATTCTCAGACTAGCTTCTGCCATGCAGTAGCAGAGATATCTACCAGAAGCCCTAGGAATAGTACATTATCTTTACACTTAGAAATGCCAAAGAAAAGAGAATTTATTTTCTAGTCATGTCTTTCATTAGCCTAGCACAGACACAGGCCCTTCTTCAATCTAGTTACTCCACCCAGAAGAGAGCAATGATCAGGGCATGAGATCAGCCCTCCCCAATCATATGGATTGAAATTCAAAGAGGTGTATGATTGGCTCAAATCAACCATTCATAATGCAGTTAAGAAATCTGCCTCTTCAGAAAAAAATCCAGATAGAGAAAACAATAGAAAAACAGACTTTTTTCAAAGAAAATCTGAATAAGGTAGCACCTAATTGATCATTCTTAATTACATCAGGTAATTTTATATGCCATGTTTTGTCACCTACCTAGATACTTCCAAGTTTATTCTTCAGTATTTTAGTCCTCCCAAGTAAAAACAGGTTTGCCATAGTATTCTGAACTTGGTCTAAACACCTCCAAAGTTCATGAACATAGAATATAAGAGTGAGGGATTTAAGGGACAGTTTCTAAATAAGAAATACCTTCTGTTCACTTTACTTTGGTTGCAAATTTCCAAATAATTGTATTATAAATGAGCTCAACGTATATGGATGTGACTAAAATTTATTAATCTGTTTTCAGAAATTTTTAATGTAAAATCTGTTTTCAGAGAAAACTATAAAACATATATTACATAAAGAAATAGTGCCTATATATCAAATAGATCCAAATGATGACTACATCTTTACTAAGATTTAAAAATTAATTCCTCTCTTGCAGTGATTTTGGGGAAAACAAGGAATATAAAGAGATCTTATTATTGCTTAATGTATTTTTTAGTTTTTAAATTCATGTTAGATTTCGACTTGAGGCACATGAATTTTCTTGACTATCATACTCAAACATTCAGTATAGAAAATATCCTTTGAAAGTACAATATATCTGAATAGATTAGCTATTTTCTTTAATGTAGCTTTGTCATTAAAATAAGCCATTTGTGAGATGTGATTCAATTAGCCCAGCCTTTGAAAAAAGGACAGAGCCACAGAACTAGTACAGGGTATTAGTTGTACCTAATACTTTTCCATTTGTGCCTTTTGACCTATTAATCAAAGTCCTTGTATTTTAATAAACCAATATCATTTCATACAATTTAAGAAAAAATTCTCTTAGTAACATTAATTTAATTATAGGTAAAGCAGAATATTAGTGGCATAATAGGTATAAGAAAAAAATGTCCAAGAATGTTGGAAAAAATGCTTACCACGTTGATATTCTAAGCAGTAGGAAATCCTCAAGCAAATATATATTTTTTAAATCTACAATATATTGTCCTGGGTGTTGAAGATCCTCACCTGCCTGAAGGCCAGGGACTGGATATGATGATCTCTTGAGATTTTTTTTTTAGGTGTGATCCTATTTACTAATCTCATGTTGATTTTAATCTTAGGTCAGAAAAGTCAAGAGTAAATTCGCCTGCTCTTTGTTGTTGCTCTCCTCCCACAACACTCTGCCCTGTGTCCTGAGTAACATGCCTGGAATATTTAATGCACCCCTTTCACCTACCTTGTCATTTTTTAATTCAAAAGAAAAATCTTTCTGATAACTATACATGTTTATTTCTTCTTTCTGAACTAGATTATGTAAAAGTAGCAGGTTTTTGTGACTCTTGTTATATGACTAGTAACTATGCTATGTTATTGAAAGAAGATAAAATGGCATCTTGTTTATAGGCCAATGTAACCAGTTGATTCAATAGCTTCAATTTGGTGGAGTATAAATGTGAAATGGTTTTGCATATTTTTTTCTCCAATCTTTGCCTGCACCTGAGCTATGTTGCACCTCAATTTCCTGTCCTTTAATGACACCTTGAGTACATTATACAATTCTCAGTAATGTGTGGTCATTAAAGCTCAGTTTAGACAGGTTTATAAATGATTCAGATCTTCCTCCCATTGTTAACCAGGATTGTGGACACATAAGAACCTAAAAGGGGGAGAAATGTGTCTTACACTTTTCTCCTATATCTCTTCTTCACCTTGAATGGTCAACCTCTATACGATCTACTCCCTTGTTCTCCCCTGAGCTCTGGTACTTCACATGTGTTGAAGGTTAGGAAGATGATAGATGATGATAGATAGATTATAGATAGATGAAGAACAGGCAGGTATTGTCTGTAATCAAATCTTGTAATCAAGTGTCCATTGATTATAGTCTTCTTTCTAATATCGTTGCTTCTCTGGCTAAAACTAAATGGTCATCAGAGCTAGGATTGTAGTGAGATGAATGAGGCATTCTACTGGGTGGTTAATCTAAGGGAACAGAAAATAGTAATCAAAAAGAAATAAATTTTTAGTGAAATTTTTCAAAAAGTCAAAATTAATGCAAAATGTATGATGAAGAATCTATAAACTGTAAGGTTGATCATCCTAATGAAGCTTTCAGTGAGAATATGAAAACAGAGTGGGGATAACCATGCAGAAAAATTCTCAATGATATTGGAGGGGGAATTTTATTTCTCAAAGAATGTGGGATGACGATTCAAGTATGTTTATTTGGATACTAGATGCCCAGTACACAAATATTCGTGTACTGGGAGAGGGGTCCCTCAGACCGGTTTGCGCCCTCTCACAGTCCAAGAGTCCTCAGGGGATGTCCTACTGATGGCTTAGGCTCACTCCCTGTGAAAGCAGGCCTAAGCTGCAGTCTGGCCTCCCTCTATGGGAGGCAACTGGACCTGGCCAATCAGGGGACGGCACCGCCCCCATCACCCCGTCACTGCTGCTGCCCAGCCTCCCTTTGTGCGAATGTGACTGGATGGGCTGATCAGGGGACTGTGCCAGCCCTCCCCACTCCCGCCATCATCTCACCACCACTGCTGGTCGCAGCCCTGCCTCCCATCGCTGTTCCCTCCCTCTGCCCACTGGCACGTGTCTTGGCTGGACTGGCCCTGCCTGATTGCTGGCCCCAACCCCCGCCAACTGGTTGTTCTGCTGTTCAGTTGATTTGCATATTATGCTTTTATTACACAGGATTAAAGGAAAGGTTGACCAGAGAAGCCCAGAGCATGTGGAGTCATTTGGATTGCATACATAATGTTCGAATGAATAATTTTTAATTCAGATGAATTATTTATTAATCATAACTTCTTATTAGTGGAATTGCTGAGTTAAAATCTAAAAATGTTTTATGAGTTTTTATAGGCATAATCTAATGGAAAAAACTTGGCCGTTGGATTCAAACAAACTTGATTTCAATTTCTATTCCATATTTGTTATTTTTGTAACTATTGACAAGTTGTTAACCTCTTTTAGAATCAGTTTCTTGATCAATAAAAGAAAAGTGATGATTCCCACTTGATGGAATACTACATGCATTTTTGGAGAACCTACCCTGTGATTTCCCTCACAGGGAATCTACTCTTTCCCACAGTCTTTTGCTAAGCAGTCAGAGTGTCATATGGCCATGCCCCATAACCACTCCTTTATTTTTGCCAAGAGTGAACATGGCTTATCCATAACATGGCTAATATTGTGTGCCTGATGGGTACTGCCTTAAGAAGATAAAATAAGTTTATTAGATATATTTTTGAGAAAGTTGAATGAAGAGCAGAAATAAGCAATTAGCTCTAGAAAGTTGAACTTTATGGTATTTCTCTTAGCAAAATAAATAGTCATTTGGGGGCCATATTAAAAATAAGCAAGGGGATGCAGAGACAGAAATACACAGAAAGACATGTATATCTATGCATACATATCTACATATACCTAGAGAGAGACAGACAGAGACAGAGGGAGACATAACCACACAAATAAATACAGAAGGAGATTCAGAGAAATACTCAGAGAAACAGCCAGAGAGACATTTGGAGAAAAATGGACTCAGAGAGATGGAAATACAAAGAAACAGAAGCACACAGAGACACTCAGAAACAATAGATACATAGAGAGTGACAGAAAGATACACAGCTGAAAGAAAAACAGAGGGTATGTGTGTGAGAGGGGTGAGAGAGAGAAAGAGACAGAGAGGACACAAAGAGAGAAAGGAGAAAGACACAGGGAAGATCAACAGAAGGAGACAAAGAGAGAGGTACACAGAGTGAAATATAGAAGAATAGAGAACTGGAGAGAAAACGTGAGAAAAGTAGAAAACACATTCTCACACAAAAATATACTGAGAGAGTGACCACATAAACAGAAAATGACAGCCACACAAAAACAGAGAGAAACAAAAAGAGAGGCACAGACACAAAGACAACTGAAGCTGACTCGGAGAGATGGGACACCCTCAAAGATACAGGTAGAAATGGCAAGAACACCAGCTATGGGGGTAATTTGATTTCTAGTCTTCCTGTCACTTGGACAGTTCTCTCTTACTGGATTACCTTGGGACCTCCCTAGGTACACTTCTCATCCTTCCCCAGCCTTGACTTGCACTAGGTTTAGTTTTCTGTTCCTTGACCCCAAAGAGCCCATAATAGCATGATAGGCACAGGGCCTGGTTCAATGCCACTATTAGCACTGAGGTAATATTAGTCCCCATGTTTCATGTGATTGCACTGCTTTCTGAAATGGCCAGCAATTTCACAGAGCAGCCAGCAGTGAGTGAATGAATATTGAAACAAATTATCTGAACTAAGACTTTTTTTAAAAAATTTCTTTATTGATTAAGGTCCTCATCCCCCCATTCCCATCCCAAACCCCTTCCCACACATGCCCCCACGCCCCTGTTGTCCATGACCACTGGTTAGGCTTATATGCATGCATACAAGTCCTTTGGTTGATCTCCAACCTTTACCCCCACCCTCCCCTACCTTCCCTCTGAGGCCCAACAGTCTGATCGATGCTTCCCTGTCTCCGGGTCTGTTTTTATCCATCAGTTTATGTTGTTCATTATTTCCCATAGATGAGTGAGATCATGTGATACTAGAAATAGACTTATAAGAACTGAAAATGAGACAAGCAATAATGGTTATGCTGAGAGGCAAATGAATCAGTCTGTAGTGAGTTTCTTTCTGGGCCAACAGTTCTTTTGAGTCCCAATTTCAATGTCAAACAGTTCCTTATGTGTACATGTCAGCAATGATATTTCAGTTCTGGATGGTGGACAAATGGTGGTAATGCAGGTCCGACACTCTCTAGTTTGGTCCTGGGCAACCTGCTGCGATGCACAGCTGATGACTGCTAGTATGGCAAGGCGTCGTCAGCGTCTTCCATCTCTGGACTGTTTCTCTTCTGTCTTCATGGCTGGAGCAGTCCTGTCAATTCCTCTCTGTTGCAGGAATCCACATGGTCTTGGAGTTGTTTTCTGAAAATATACAAACATATTCTCAACCAAAAGTTAATAAAGGAATCTTTTCTATAAATTTGACTTGGGATCCTTTTTCATTTTTTGCCCAAACGATTTTCCTTTGGCTTGTTTTGACACCAGGTGTGTTTTTCATGGGTGTCTTGCTGTTAGCATTACAAATGAAAGTTAATTTTCTAAAGTAAAAATTTTCTAGGTGTAATTTACTTACAGGATATTTTTCCTTACATGATATTCTTCTACTATCCCCCCTTTTTTGATTTAAATATTAGGAGGCTTTTGGAAATTTTATAATGTAGTCTTGATAGCTTTTAAATTTTAATTTTTTGCACTAAAATATGACTGCTTTAGGTTCATTACATGTTATGCAATTTTACCATGAGATGAACTACCAATAAAAATTTTAGTTAACACTTTAGGAACAGCTTTTTGTCCAGTACCATTAATTTTTCTAGAATATTCGCTTATTTCAATTAGTCAATTTAAATTAGTCTGAAAACTTGACTACTATTTTACTGTCAAATTTAATATGCTAACAACAATCTTATTTTACCCTGTAAATACTAGTGGAAAGGATTATTTGCCTTCTTGAGTAGGCCCTGAGCATTCCTGGTGCTAGGCTGGGTTTGGATATCAAAAACCCACTTCCCCACACCATGGGTACAAGACAACTCAAACAAGTCTTGTTGCAGTGAGAGGGCAGCTGCTGTTGGCCAAGTCTCTGACTGTTGCCTGGGTCCCGATTTGAGCTGGGCATGGGAAGCGAAGCAGCCATGGGGGCAGGAGACCTCCCTCAGAAGGGGTGAGGGTTCAGGCCCCTGCAAAGTTGGGGGGGTGAGGGCCTGTGCCCCACCTCTGTTGACCCCCAAGTTCTCTCCTGATGGCCCCTCTGCGACTGTGCCTGTAAGACTTCTTTCTTAATTGAAGGTCAGTCACTTTCTCAGAAACCACTGAATACTAAAAACAAACACAAACAAACAAAACCATTTTTACCTCAAAGTGAGTAATCAATCAAACAAGTATTAGACATTCTCATTCTCCTTTGAATCAATTTAATATGAATCTCCAATTCTTATATGAGAATATACTTCTACAGTACACTTCCCTTCCTTTGCATTCATTTCTGGTGCTCTTCTTCTCCCTTTCTCTGTACCCTCTCCACCCCTGCATTTTTCCTCCAGCCTGTACATTGACTTATATCCAAAATGACAATTTAACAGTCGTGGTGGTGGTGAGGGTTCAGGATCAGAGAAAGTAAGAGGGGGACTCTCTCTCTCTCTCTCTCTCCCCCCCCCCCCGATTTCTCTTGCACCATAGAGACTGACTGTCCCTACTGAAGTCTATTGCTTTGGAGAACTCTTCAGGCTTCCCTTACTACTAGTCTGAGTTAAACATGCCCTTGATCCCTTGATTTTGCTATAATTATTGATAAGCTTACTGATTAACATATGATCTTTATATTTCTTTATATTTCTGTGTCCTCTACTGAATTTATGAGTACCCCAAAGGATTTGACAATATCTCATTCTCCAATTTTTCCCATATTGCATGATACCATGTCTGAAACACTGTAGAAATTTAATAAACACTTGAAAATTAAATGGGACTCTCCCAATAAATAAATGTATACCCCTTTAAACTCCAAAAAACATTTATTTTAAGCTACTTTTTAAATGAAAATATTTTAAAAACAAATTGTATTCCCCCTTTTTTTAAGAAAAGAAAATATTTAACACAAGAGACAGTGTGTCACACTATACATATTGGATAAAGAGCATGTGTTGTGGGAGCAACCAAACGGAGCTTGAGTCCTTATTCTGCACTTCCTAGTCACATGATCTTAACCCCTCTAAGTTTCATTTTCCTCATCTTTAAATGGCAATAATAGAGTACACATACAAGGCATTCAGAAGTCAAAATGCATCAATAAATAAAAAAGGCTTAGAAAAGTACTTGACACATAGTAAGTGTTCAATAAATGCTATTTGTTACTGTCTTCACCATTTTCTTGATGACTCAAAAGCACAATATAAGTCTTGGTTTTATGCTGTGCTTTAATAAAGTAGTACACTACCAAGATATGTAAGAATGATTGTCCTTATATTAAATGACCTCACACTGCTGAAGTTCCAAAATCCTTGTGTATCCTTCTCCTATTTTCTTCCTTACATCAGCTAATACCAATGTGTCTGCCATGGCATTCGCATTTCCACTCCAGTTTTTAAAGCATCACATTTAACAGTCTAGAAAAATATATGACTTGATTTCTTAGAATAGTGTGTAAAGTAATAGGAAAGGGGCTATGAACAAAATCCTAATCATAAGGAATTTTCATTCGAAGAAAAAAATGTATGTTATTGCACAGACATACTGATTTCTCGGATGCATTTTGTTCTTTCTAATTGTCAAGGAAAAATACTCTAAATTTCTGAATAATAAACTTCTGGGATAATTAAAGTATATCTCACTAGGGTGCCATCTGTATAAGGATAATACAGCATAGTGGGAATAGTAAAGACAACACAAATCTGGGACCAAAATGTATATGCCCATGTGAACTTGAGCAATTTGTTTAGCAAATCTGAACCTCATTTTTTTCACATGAGAAAAAAACAGTCCTAGAATAGTAAGAGCTATTGGATTAGAAATTGTCATAACCAGAGTGCCAATATACAATAGGGTTCAACATACAATAATTGTTAAACTTATGTTTTGTCTACCACAACTGTCTTTATATTTCCATCCAAATGTTTTAACTTTTCACAGCTTTCTACTTTACTCTCTGAGATAACTCTATTTTGGTTTATAACTTTTTATAAATATTTTACTGGCTTGATAATATCTTGATAAAATGAACTATCTCACTATGCTTTAATTTTTATCTCCATTTTTAAATAATATTGAATATTAAAATTTTATTCCAATATGTCTAAATTATTTACAGGTAGTTTTGGTAAAAGAAGAATTAAAACTTTCATCCCTTTTCTTCCCTGCCTTGATTTGAATCATTTGAATGGTCCTGGCTTATAGGCTAATACTCATCCACTACATATTCTGCTGATGATTTTCTTTGAACAGTTCTGTTTCCATCTGTCTCCAAATCTGTCTTGCATTTTTCAAATAAATATTAATAAATTATAGATGTTTTAGTAAGACTGAATCTTACTAAAAAAGGACATAAGATGGGGTTAAAGGAGAACCCATGCCAATTACTATGACATTGACATTTTATCTAATTTTTAGGGGACCAGTAAGCATAGTTTATATAATGTGCTTTGTCTATTGCTTGTCTAGCCGTTTTTCAACATTTATGCACAAATGGTAATATTTAATGTAAATAAAAGCTTATAAATTCTCATTTAGATCACAGCTTCCCATTCTTGGAACAATGTAATATTTATGATTATGTCACATTCGAGACACAATGGAATATCTTTTTTGATCCACTTCCAAATCTAGCCTAACTGAGGCAGAACTGTCTCTTTAATTATCCTAAAAATATTTGAGAATTTAAGGGTGAGCAAGGGAGGGAACTGATATATTATGACTGGATGTCTATTTCTGTCTGATTCATTACTTTTTATTTAGAGATATCTCCATTTTAAACTAATCATTACTTGTCCCCTCAAACAAAATATATCTTTCAAATCTCAGGAACACAATTAAAATTAAATTTTAGTCCTTTAATATTTGAAAGTAGAGTTTCTACTACCTCAGATTCAGTACTAATTGTGCATGTCACCTAAAATCCTATATAATAAAGAAGTAATATGCAAATTGACCATCACTCCAACACACAAGATGGCCGCCCCCATGTGGACACAAGATGGCTGCCACAAGATGGCCGGCAGGGGAGGGCAGTTGTGGCAATCAGGCCAGCAGGGGAGGGCAGTTGGGAGGGACCAGGCCTGCAAGGAAGGGCAGTTGGGGGCAACCAGGCCTGCAGGGGAGGGCAGTTAGGGGTGGCCAGGATGGCAAGGGAGGGCAGTTAGGGGCAATCGGGCTGGCAGGGAAGGGCAGTTAAGGGAGACCAGGCTGGCAAGGGAGGGCAGTTAGGGGTGACCAGGCCTGCAGGGGAGGGCAGTTGGGGGTGACTGGGCCAGCAGGGGAGGGCAGTTGGGGGTGACCAGGCTGGCAGGGGAGCAGTTAGGCGTCAATCAGGCTGGCAGGGGAGTGGTTAGGGGGTGATCAGGCTGGCAGGCAGAAGCAGTTAGGGGCAATCAGGCAGGCAGGCAGGCGAGTGGTTGAGAGCCAGCAGTTCTGGATTGTGAGAGGGATGTCCAACTGCCCGTTTAGGCCTGATCCCTTGAGGGGTCCCAGATTGGAGAGGGTGCAGGCTGGGCTGAGGGACACACCCCACCCCCGTGCACAAATTTTGTGCACCGGGCCTCTAGTTTAATTATAAAGATGACACTTTAATCCTAGAGAAACTGGTTAGTGTATTATAAGTGAGGAACAAAAATATCAACAGACAGATCAGAGCTCCAGAAATATTTTTTTATTTTTTCCAAAAGAATGAGTTACATTAACTTGAAACTGTATGAGAAAAACTTCAAATGTTATTCTTGCAGCAGTGGACATTCATAAGGGCAATGATACCTGACATTGTGGTTCCTTTTTAGACACTTAATGACTTACTGGATCATTAAACATCATTCACTCCCTGCTTTTCATGGTCCTTCAAGCTAGTCATTAACTCCATAGGAAAGAATGTGAACAATGGAATTACTGCCTAATTGCAGTTACAATATTTTCTCCCCTGTTTAACATGTGCCTGTGTAACATATCAGAAACTATTATTTTGACGACTTTTGCAGTGACTGATGCCTTCACTGAATGATTTTAAAATCTACATGTTTTATTAGAGAAAAATTTTACAGATATAAATTGGGCATACATAATTATATTTTTCAGTTTTTTGGAAAATAAACAAAAGTTACCAACGAAATAATCCACATAAAAATGAAAACTAAAACTTAAACAGTACTGAAACACAATTAAAGTAGAAGGCTATATTTGAAATAAATTTTTCTTTCTGATCATTACTTAGCTTAGTTTATATTTACTGACTTTGAATATTTCTTTCAGTGGTACAGAAGTACATATTATATCACTTTAATTGTAAAATAATTTTATGTATACTTATAAGTAAAAAAATATAGCAAAAGAACTTGCCTTTCATGTCATCATTTGAATGCCATAGAATAGAGAATTTTTCCTATTGATGGTTTCCAGATTAGACTTATAGAGTAGATGTCAGAATGCCACCCACAGGTGACATTCAGCTCATATAATATGTTTATATGTTTTTATAAAAGTTTAATTAATTTAAAATTGAATTCTAAGAGAAAGCTGAGAGAAAAATCTTTGTGTCCTAGGCATAGGCAAAAAGTTTTTAAAAATAACACCAAAAGCTCTAACCTTAAAAGAAAAAAATGATGAATCGGACTTCACCAAAATTAGGAACATGTGTTCTTTGAAAGACACTGTTGGGAGAATGAAAAAAACAGGCAACAAACAGACTAAGAGAAAATACTTTCCAAATCATAAATTTCATAAAGGACTTGTATCCAGGATTTATAAGGTGCTGTCACAATTCAACAAGTAGAAAAATCAGCAACCCAATTAAAAAAAATAGGCAAAGGATTTAAACAAAACACTTTACCAAAGAAGATATACAAATGGAAAATAAGCACATACAATTATATTCAATATCATTAACCATTAAGAACATATAAATTAAAGCCACAATGAGATTTTACTACAAGCATATCATAATGGCTTTTTAAAAATGGCAAACTAAGTGCAAGATGTGGAAGCAACTAGAATTTGCATTCATTGGATGGATCTCAAAATATTTTTCCAAGTGGAAATTTCATATATAGTTAAACATAAACTTACCACACAACCAATAAGTGTTCACTCAAATGTAATTAAAACTTACATTTACATAAAAATGTGCACATGGATACTTATTAGTAATCACCAAAATATGCAACCAATGCAAATACTGTTAAACTAGGAAGTAGATATCTATACAATGTAATGGAATAATCCTCCCAATAAAAAGAAACAACTTACTAATAAATGCAATAACCTGGATGAATCTTAAGTGCATTATTCTAAGTGAAAGAAGCCAGAGTCAAAAGGTTACCTACTATACATACTATAGGATTCTATATGACATTGTGGGTAGAATAAAACTACAGATACAAAAAAACAAAACAAAACTACTGGTTGCCAGGATGTGGTAGACAACAAAAGGACATGGGAATCTCTATCTTGGTTGTGGTGGTGGTTACATATCTGTACACTCTTGTGCATTCTCAGAACTTTACAATTAGAAAGGCAAATTTTACTGTATGTAAATTATACTCTTAAGAAAATATGGGGAAAATAATGGTTCAATATTTCAGAAATCTAGCATGTAATTATTTTTTTTTTTTTGCCTGGGACAAAAAATGAAAAATCTGTCAACACTAGGATAAAATTTATTCAACAAATGTTAATGGAATCCCAACTATAAGTCAGATACTATTCTAAACAACGAGAATGCATGCGGTTGGGAATAAAGCAAACAAAAATCCCCAGATTTATGGAACCTATATTCTATAATGTGAATGGGGAGACAGACAATGACCACATATATATGTAAAATACATAGGAAGTCAGATGCAGATGAGTGCTATAAAAAATGATAAAACAAGGAGTTGGTGGTGTCAAAAGTGGAAGACTGAAATGTAAAATAACATATATAAGGAAAACTTTACTGAGAAGGTGCATTTGAAGATGAGATAGCTAGATATGCATTTTTCTGTATTGTAGGAAGAGGAAAGTCAAGGGCAAAGGCCTTATGACAGGAGTATAGCAGGCATGTTCAAGGAACAATACATTGGTCAGTGTGCCTGAATTAGAGAGGAAGAATAGGAGATGATGTCAGGAAGTTAAGAGGAGCCAGATTGGTCATGGCCTTGTTTTCATTGCTATGAAAAAAATCATTAAAGTATATTCAGGACAGAAATGGCATGATCTGGCTACTATAAAAAGGCTAGAGTATGGGTGGGAAAGGTAGAAGTAGCAAGACCATGATACTATTTCAACATCAAAAATGAGAAATAATGATGATTTGGATCACAGTGGAGACAGTAGAGAGAGTGAGATGTTGTTCAATTATGATATATTTGGAAAGCAAAACCAATAAGATGTGCAAATATTTGTAGGACATTGGATGAAAAAGATAGGAGTCAAAGATGACTATAAGTTTTTTATTTAAGCAATTATAGAAGTGAAGATATCATTTACTGAGAAGCAGCAGGTTTGAAGATAAGGACTATATAGAGTTATATTTTAAATATATTTCATGTATAATGCCTAACAAATATCAAATTGAAGAAGTCAGCTAAGCAGTTGGGTATATGATTTGAGAGATCAAGGTATGGGGTAGAAATATAGATAGCATGTAAATCTAAGATCAGATGAGATCACTGAAAGAATGAGGACAAATAAAAAATAATAACTATGCCCTGAGCAGTGGGTGGAGCATCATCCTATGTACCAAAAGCTTGTGAGTTCAGTTCCTGGTAAAGGCACACACCTAGGTTGTGGGTTCAATCCCAGCTCAGGGTGTGTACAGGAGGCAGCTGATCTCTCTCTCCCTTTCTCTCTTTCTCTCTCTCTCTCTTTCCTGTCTCTGAAATCAATGAAAACTATCCTCAGACTGAGGATAAAAATAAAATAAAACATAAAAAGTAATAACTATGTATGGTGCCAGGCAGATCCTGGAAATATCGAGGGGGAATACTTTGTATAGTATATGATTGTCTAACCACTATACTGTACACCTGAAACTAATACAAAATAATATTGAATGTAAACTGTAATTGAAATATACATTTTTTAAAAGTGAAGAGTTCCAAGGACTAAGCTCAGGACCGGTCCAAAGTTTAGAGGCCAGAGTTTTGAGAAGGAACCAGCAAAGGATATTAAAAGGAGCAATTGCTAAAATGAGAGGAAAACCCAAAGTATGTTTCCCCAGAAGCCAAGTGATGAATGTGTTTCAAGACGAGAGGAATAGGAGAGGATCCAAGATGGCAGCGTAGGTAAACACCTAAACTGCTGCCTCGCACAACAATTTCAAAACTACAACTAAAAGACAAAATGTCTATCACCCAGAACCACAGGAAAGCTGGCTAAGTGGAAGTTCTACAACTAGAAGGAAAGAGAAAAGAACATTGAGACGTGCACAAGCCCTGAAAATCTGAGGTACGAAGGTGCGCATATTGGGCTGGCAGCAGGCGACTGGGAGCGCTGCTTTTTTCAACCGAAGGGAGACAAGCACCCAATTACTCTGAACTCCAGTTTCTGGGGAGATGCGGGGGACCCAAACTCCTACAGGGAGAAGCTGGACTGTCTGCCATCGGGTGGGAAAGTGAGGGTGGCTTGCTTGCAGGGCTGCGCACAGGAATAATTGTTTACTGCACTGAGGCGCAGGACGCAGGGACGTGGTTGGAGACCCAGAGCTGGCTTACTGGCAGCCATCGCTGTTTGCCACGCCCTAGCCTAGTGACACCCTGAGACCCCGCCCTGCACAACCTACAAACCCACCCAAGCTCCAAGCAGCGGCTTTAGCATATGAATGGCCTGCCCTATTGCAGCTTAATATAGCAAACTTGCAGCCCAAGTCAGACAGCTCCAAAACCTCCAAACCCCAAGCAAAGAGGAGAAAACTGTAGTTCTTGCTGTAGAGCCTGCTGGGTGGCCTCAGACAGTAGTTGACCTGCACCCCATTAGAGATCCAGAAGCCAGTGTACCTAGTGGTCAGTGTGAGAAACCAGATTTCAACTCCTCACATTTGCATCAAGAGGGAGACTCAGTGAGCACCAAAGCCCTACTGAAACAAGTCCTGTACCATAAGCGTGTCTCCAGCGCAGCAGTTCTTCCATTATAGACACAGCGGGTCCTCACAGCCAATTGGCCTGAGGTCAATTCCTCCCAGTATACCAATAGCAATCAAGGCTTAACTATACCAAGACTTTGCACTCAGCCCACAAAGGGGTGTACCAAGAGCGTCCACCTCAGGTGATTGGGAAGGCTGAGCTACTGGCCCCTATAGGTCACCTACCACACAAAGCCACTCCATCAACACAGGGAAGCAGCAAAATGCAGAGACAAAGAAACATGTCACGAATGAAAGAAATGGAGGAAAGCAAACTACTGGACAACATAGAGTTCAGAACCACATTTATAATGTTACTCAAGAATCTTCTAAAAACCGCTGAGAAACTTGATGAGACCTCCGAGGAGCTTAGTGAGACGTTCAAACCTTAATGAGAATGCCAAAAAAATGGAAAAGGACCAGTCAGAAATTAAGCATACACTGTCTGAAATAAAGAATATATAGAAATTCAACTATAAATCAAAGGACCCCAAGAATCAAACCAAAGATCTGAAATATGAGGAAACAAAAAACACCCAACCAGAAAAACAAAAAGAAAAAAGAATCCAAAAATATGAAGATAGTGTAAGGAGCCTCTGGGACAACTTTAAGCGTACCAACATCCGAATTTTTGGGGTGCCAGAAGAAGAGAGAAAGCAAAATATTGAAAACCTATTAGAAGAAATAATGACAGAAAACTTTCCCTACCTGGTGAAAGAAATAGACTTACAGGTCCAGGAAGCGCACTGAACCCCATACAAGAGGAATCCAAAGAGGACCACACCAAGACACATCATAATTAAAATGCCAAGGGCAAAAGACAAAGAGAGAATCTTGAAAGCAGCAAGAGAAAAACGGTTAGTTACCTACAAGGGAGTACCCATACGACTGTCAGCTGATTTCTCAACAGAAACTATGCAGGCCAGAAGGGAGTGGCAAGAAATATTCAAAGTGATGAACAGCAAGAACCTACAACAAGATTACTCTACCCAGCAAAGCTATCATTCAGAGTTGAAGGTCAGATAAAGAGCTTCACAGACAAGAAAAAGCTAAAGGAGTTCATCACCACCAAACCAGGATTACATGAAATGCTGAAGGGTATTATTTAAGAAGAGGAAGAAGAAGAAAAAGGTAAAGATAAAAATTATGAACATCAAAATGACATCAAATACATACCTACCAACAAATGAATCTAAAAATCAAGTGAATAAAAAATCTGAAGAACAGAATGGACTGGTGAATATAATAGAATCAGAGACATAGAAAGGGAGTGGACTGACAATTCTCAGGGGGAAAGGGATGTGAGGGGTGCAGGAAGAGATTGGACAAAAATCTTACACCTATGGATGAAGACAGTGGCGGGGAGTAAGGACATGGGGTGGGGTGGGGTGGGGAATCAGGTGGAGGGGAGCTATGGGGGGGAAAAAGAGGAACACCTGTAATAATCTGAACAATAAAGATTTATTTAAAAAAAGACACGAGGAATAATCAGTTGTGTCGCACACCTTTGATATGTTAGGACAGATAAGGATTGCGGATCAAAAATGGATTTAATATAATGGTGGTCATAGTTGACCTTGATAAGAGACATATCAGTGGAGTGATAGGGTCAAATGTCTCATTGAATTGGGATCTGGAATAAAGTGAGAGGAATTGAAGACAGCAAGTAAATAACATTATTTAAAGAGTGTTTTGTTTGTTTTTTGTCAAGAGGAGGAAAATGTGATGGCAGCTGAAAGGGGGTTAATGGATGTGGTGTCAAAAGAGGTTTTTAATTTTTGTTTTTTCCTCAAGATGAAAGAACATCCGTAGTTTGAAGCAAACAATATTATAGAAAGGAGAAATCAGTAATGGGGGGAAAACTTGGAAAATTGCTGAAAGCTTGTCTCTGAACATGCCAGAGGGACTAAGATCTAGTGGACAAGCAGAGTTTAATCATCTCTAGAAACATAATTCTCCTAAAGAACAGAAAGGCATCTGGGTAAAGTTACTGGTATAGGTGGAAATTCATTTCTGATTGTTTCTATTTTCTCAGTTAAATTGGAAAGAAGACTCACCTGAGAGTGAGGGAGAGAGAAGAGGTGATAGAGGTATGTGAAGAAGATGAATGAAGATTCTAGCCTGTCCTGACAAATTTTTTAAAAAGGGGAAATTTTGACTCACAGTCCCAGTCTTATTTTTAATTGTACCTTTTCATGTGTTTTGAGGGTGGCTAAACAAACATACATAAGAAAGAACTAAATCTCAAGTGATAGTGATGATGCAAGCTATTATTGAGCACCTACTATATGCAAAACATTTTACATAAACTCTAATTTTCACAATAACCCTGAAAAGTGCATAAATATTATTTTCCTGCATTCACAAAGAAAACACAAATTTCAGAGAAGGTAATTTAGTTGCCATTCCACATCCAAAGGCATCAGTTATCACTTAAACCCAGATCTGTTTCTTTGAAAGATGCTTCAAGACTAGGAATGACACTTTACCCCAAACCCAAGAAAGTCTGAAGAGATTGGCATCAATCCTCAGCAATATTTTATATTATTAGTATAAAGATTCAAATCACTTGGAAAAATAAATGGAGACTCCTAGAAGCCAATATTGGTTCACTAAAAACCTGTCATATTAGTTTGTTCTTTTTTTCTGACTGGTTTCAAATGTATTTGAAAAACAGTACATTTTTTCAAAAGAAATTTGACTAGGCTTTTCAGGTTATCTTTATGAACAAGATTGAGAAGTATAGTCTTTATGATAGTGTAAATAAGTGAATAAGTAAATATTTAAATGACCACGACTCAAAGGATACAGATTAATTTGGGTGATTGGCCAGGGAAACAGGTCAATCACGTATGTTCTACTTTATGGGGGTAGGGGTGGATATCTACATATGTTATTCAGAATTCTGTGAGGAAAATTTGTCACTTCATCCCCAGTTAGTATTTATTCAATCATTTATTTCATTTGGTGCCAACCTGAAGTACAAATGGAAGCTCAGAAGTATAGCTGTCTTGTGTGCAGAAGAGGAATTACAAGCAAGAATGTTGCTATGGTCACATTTTTTTTTCCTGCACTATAAGTAATAAATCATGTTGCTATCACCAAAATCCCTACATCATGATGCTGACTGTGTACTGCAAATTGACTTCTTCCTTATATATTTATTTATGCTGTGAAAATAATGTTGTGCATCTGATAAATATTGTAACAAAACATTCTTTTTTCATTTCAAATAAACATTTATAAAGCAAAAAATAAAATAAAATACTGCATCCAATGAAAGCAGAATAAACATTACCTTAAAATATACATAGAACATTAATCAAAACAGATCATATGCTAAACCAGAAAACCCCAATAAATTTAAATGCAAGTTATGCAGTATATGTCTGGGGACCACAGAAAAATTATAATAGGAATTAATACCAAAACGATATCTGGAAATTTTTGAAACCCTTATAAATTAAACAACACACTTTGAAATAAACCAAGGGAAATTAGAAAAAGTCTTGAATTGAATGAAAATGAAAACACAACAAATCAAAATTTGTAGAATGCAGCTAATACAATACCTAGCAAGAAACCCATAGCTTTAAATGCTTATATTTTTAAGAAGATTAAAATCAGCAATATAAACTGCCATCTTAGGAAGCTAAAAAATAAAATAGCAAGTTAAACCCAGGTAAGAAGGAGAAAAATAAATTTAAGAATGATGATCAGCCCTGACTGGTTTGGCTCAGTGGCTAGAGCGTCGACCTGCGGACTCAAGGGTCTCAGGTTCGATTCCAGTCAAGGGCATGTCCCTTGGTTGCAGGCACATAACCAGTAGGGAGTGTGCAGAAGGCAGCTGATCAATGTTTCTCTCTCATCGATGTTGCTAACTCTCTATCCCTCTCCCTTCCTCTCTGTAAAAAATCAATAAAATGTATTTTTTTTAAAAAAAGAATGATGATCAGTGAAATAGAAAAACATACAAATAGAAAAAATTAATGAAATCAAAAGTTGACTCTTTGAAAATATAAATACATTGATAGACCTCTAGCTAATGATCAAGAAAAGACTCAAACTAGAAATATCAGAAATAAGAAAGCATAATTATCCATCATGTTGAATTTAAAGAATTACACCATTATAAAAATTATGACAGGCTTGGGGGGCGGGGTGGCTCAGTTGGCTAGTGTGTTATCTGGTACACCAAAAGGTTATGGGTTCAATTCCCAGTCAGAGCACATACATAGTTTCCAAGTTTGATCCCCAGAGAAGGTGCATATGAGAGGTAGCAGATCAATGTTTCTCTCTCATATAGATCCCCCCCTCTCTCTCCCCCTAGGAAAATTTAAAAAAAAAATACATATGTCCTTGGGTGAGGATTAAAAAATGAAGCTATGAGAATAAATTTGACAACTTAGATGAAATAAATACCCTTAAAAGATTAAAAAATTGATGAAAAAATAGAAAATATGAATAGCCTTATATTTATCAAAGAACTGAATTCATAATTCATAACAATCTTACAAACAAGACTCCCTGCCCATATTGCCTCACAGTTGAATTCTTTCAAATAATAAAAATCTCTTCCAGTTAAGTTGACAACATAGGTAAACATGGTACTCACCTACTCCCACAACCACATCAAATGGTTCTTCCAGAACAACAGTCATTCGGAACCACCTGAAATCTGGCTGAATGAAAATCCTACAACTAGGGAATTAAAGAAGAAGATACATCAAGACTTTTAGGAGGGGTGGGAGATGCAGAACAGCTGGTCCCACACCAACATGTGGTGGATAAAAATTGGGAGGGATATCTTGGCTGTAGAGGTACTCCCTGAGGACCGAGGGGTCCCAGGTCCACAGATCAGGGTTCCAGTGCCAAGAAGAGAAGTCCCAATAACATATATGGTAAAAAAAAAAAAACAACAGTGTGGATTGAGGTTGAGGGAAACAAGGGATGCTGAATTCACAGGCAGTTCCTCTTAAAGCAGCAGTCGCCAACTGGTGGTCCACGGACCACTGGTGGTCAGTGAGGTCCGAAAGGTTGGTGACCACTGCCTTAAAGGGCCCATGCATGGACATATACTCACACTGCCTGAGCTCAAGCACTGGGGCAGTGGCTTGAAAGGTACCAGAGACATACATGGAGGAACTGAATTAACTGGCATCAGGGTGAGAGCTGGGCTGGTAGCTTTCTCCCAGACAGAAGTGCTGGCAGAAGCCATTTTTCATTTGGTAAGCCTTCCCCCCTCAGAACTGGCAGGCTAGGATGCCATATCTGAGACTCCATCAACCTGGCTCACCCTGTTTACCCCACCCTGGTGATTCCCTGAAGCACTGCCCCACCCAACTTGCAGGCCCACCCAAGTTCTTTCCAGTGGATTTTCCATACCAATAGTGTGTCTTGTCTCATGCTTCAGAGTATCCTAAAGTTTCACAAACAAGCAACACCTGGCCTTGAGGAGTCTGGCACCTCTCACCAAGTGGCCCATGCCCAGCATTAGCAGCAGCTGGCCATGTATCACAGTTTGGCCTAGACTGGGCACCTCCAAGCCCAGTACAAAAAACAGCCATCTGCAGATCACCTTGTAGCTCATGCTGGGTGGCCCCCAAAAGAACACCGGTAGTGTTTGACCTTGCCCTTCAGCATGAGAAGGCCGCAGAGCCAGCACACCAAGTGGATAACTTTGCACCACATTAAAGCATCACCACCAACCACCTACCAAAGGGAAACAAGAACTCCACTGAAATAAGTCCTGCTCTGTAGAGTCGGCGCTTGAACAGCTGATAATCCAAGGTGGCTGGAGGTCAGTGATTGAAGCCAATCCTTGTAGCTGATCGGCCTGTGGGTAAAACCCTCCCACTGACTTGCCAACAACAATCAAGGCTCAATTACAAGAGGAGGGTTACACAACCCACACTGGGAGGTGTACCTTGAGTGCCTAACTTGGTTAATCAAGGAAGTTATGCCACTGAACCCTACAGAACACCTACTGCATTAGGCCACTCTACAAAGCCTGGGAGACATGGCAGCACTACCTAATAATACATAGAAACAAACACAACAAAGCTGCCAAAATGAGGAGACAAAGAAACATGTCACAAATGAAAGAACAGAACAAAACTCCAGAAAAAGAAGTAAACAAAAGAGAGACAAGCAATCTTCTAGTTGCATAATTCAAAATACTGCTTATAAGGATGCTCAATAAACTCAGTGAGAACATCAACAGCAAAAAAAAAAAAAAAAAAAAAAAAACATAAAAAAATGGACCAGTAAAAAATGAAGGATACACTAACTGAAATGAAGAATAATTTCAAAGAAAACAACAGTAGAGTAGATGAATTCAATAATCAAATCAGCAATTCGTAATACACTGAGTGGCCAGATTATTATGCGTTCAGAGATCATAATAATCTGGCCACTCAGTGTATAAGGAAGCAAAAAACACACAGTCAGAATAACAAAAAGAAGAAAGAATCCAAAAAAAAAAAAAAAATGGGAATAGTGTAAGGAGCCTCTGGGAAAACTTTAAGAGTACCAACATTTGCATCATGGGAGTGCTGGAAGGAGAAGAGAGAGAGCAAGAAATTTGAAAACCTTTTTGAAAAAATAATGATGGAACATTTTCCTAACCTGGTGAAAGAAAGTTCAGGAAGCACAGAAAGTACCAAAGATGAACCCAAAAAGGCCCACACCAAGAAACATCATAATTACAATGCAAAAGGTTAAAGACAAAAAAATAATCTTAAAAGCAGCAAGAGAAAAACAGTCAGTTACCTACAAGGGAGCTCCCATAAGATTGTCAGCTGACTTCTCATCAGAAAGTTGGCATGCCATAAGGAATTGGCAAGAAATATTCAAAGTGATGATAACCAAGAACATACAACCAAGCTTACTCTACCAGGTAAAGCTATCATTTAGAATCGAAGGATGGATAAAGAGTTTCCAAGATAAGAAAAAGTTAAAGGAGTTAATCACCACCAAACCAGTATTATATGAAATGTTAGAGGGCCTTCTTTAAGAAGAAAAAGAAAGATAAAAAAAATATGAACAATTAATGGCAATGAATACATATCAACAATGGACTAGACAAGACAAAAAAAGCAAGAAAAATAGAAACAGACTCATAGATATAGAGAATATTTACATGATTGACAGATGGGAGGGGGTTAGGGGGTGGGTCAAAAAAGGAATTAAAAAGTACAAATTTGTTATTACAGAATAGTCATGGGATATAAAGTACAGCATAGGGAATATAGTCAATTATCCTATACTAGTGGCCTAGTGCATGAAAATCGTGCATGGGGAGGAGGGGTTCCTTAGCCCAGCCTGCACCCTCTCCAATCTGGGACCCCTCAGGGGATGCCCGACTGCTTATTTAGGCCCGATCCCACAATCTGGGACCACTGGCTCCTAACCGCTCACCTGCCTGCCTGCCTTATTGCCCCTAACTGCCTCTGCCTGCCTGCCTGATTGCCCCTAACCCCTCTGCCTGCCTGCCTGATTGCCCCTAGCCCCTCTGCCTTCCCCCATCAGTTGGCCATCCCCCGAGGGCTCCCAGACTGTGAGAGGGCACGGGCTGGGCTGTGGGCCCCCCCCCCAAAGTGCATAAATTTCATGCACCGGGCCTCTAGTATTCTAATAACTATATATGGTGTCAGATGGATGTGAGATTTATCAGGATGATCACTTAGTAAGTTATGTAATATCTAACCACTGGGGTGTACACCTGAAACTAATAAAATAATACATGCCAACTGTAATTGGAAAATAAAAATGAGATTTCATTCAGCCATGTAGGAGTCATGTGATTAACTTGTTTCAATGCCAGGAGCCACTAAGTGACAATGATGTTGGGTACCGAAAGCAGAAAGGGATTCATGGTGAAGGTCTGGGGCTTGCTCTGATCTTGCTTGGTGGATGAAGTGCAGTGTTGTTTTTATTCTGACTGCAAAATTCAAAATGGGGCTCAAGGTATTTGTTTCATCTACACCAGAGAAGGCAGACTAAGTAGCGAGGCTTTTGTTGAACTTGAATCAGAAGACGAAGTCAAATTGGCCCTGAAAATAGAGAAACTAAGGGACACAGATATGTTGAAGTATTCAAGTCAAACAACATTGCAAAGGATTGGGTGTCAAAGTATGGTTCCAAATAGTCCTGTCACAGTCAATGATGGTTTTGTATAATTTAGAGTACTCCTCTTTGGATATAGCAAGGAAGAAGTTGTTCAGTTCTTCTCAGGGTTGGAAATCATGTCAAATGGGATAAAATTGCCAGTGGACTTCCAGGGGAGGAATAGGGGAGGCCTCTGTGCAGTTTGCTTCACAGGAAATAGCCGAAAAGGCTCTAAAGAAACACAAGGAAAGAATAGGGCACAGGTATATCGAAAACTTTAAGAGAAATTGAGCTTAAGTTAGAACTATGATCCACCACTAAAACTTATGGCCATGCAGCAGCCAGGTCCCTATGACAGACCTGGGACTGGCAGAGGTTATAATAGCATTGGCAGGGGAGTCTGCTTTGAAAGGAGGAAGTGTGGTGCTTATGGTGGAGGTTATAGAGGCTACGTTTATTATAATGGCTATAAGGAAGGCTATGGTTTGGGGTCAGATGTATTTGGAAGATATCTCAATTACTGTTTTTCAGGAATGTCTGACCACAGATACGGATCGGATGGTGACTCTACTTTCCAAAGCATAATGGGACACTATGCACACATGCAGGGATTACCTTATAGCACCACTGAGAATAACATTTATAATTTTTTTCACCGTCAACCCTGTGAGAGTACATACTGAAATTGGTTCTGATGGCAAAGTAACTGGTGAAGTAGATGTCGAGTTTGCAACTCATGAAGATGCTGTGGCAGCTATGTTGAAAGGCAAAGCAAATATGCAACAAAGATATGTAGAACTCTTCTTGAATTCTACAGAGGAGCAAGTGATGGTGCTTATAGTAGCCAAATGATGGGAGGCACGGGCTTTCAAACCAGTCAGTCCAGTTATGGTGGCCCAACCAGCCAGCAGCTGAGTGGTGGGTATAGAGGCAGCATAAGTGGGTATGATGGCCAGAGCAGCATGAGTGGGTATGACCAAGTTCTAGAGGAAAACTCTAGTGATTTTCAATCAAACATGGCATATGCAGCCAAGGAGCATTGAACAGCAGCTACTATAGCAGTGCAAGCCATGCATGTATGGGAGTGAATGGAATGAGAGGGATGTCTAGAATGTCTAGTATGAGTGGTAGATAGGGAATGTAATTGATCCTTATCAGTGATTCTTGGTCAACATTATTTTAAAGAAAAAAAAAAAACACAAAACAACAGTTTTGCAATACCAGCTTGTGATTTATCCTCGGCTTTAATTGGAAATCAGGATAAAATTAAAGATTTAAGGTTTAGTATTTTTGAACACAAATATTCATCTAGGATATAACAACTAAGTTCAATAAACTATAACTGTTAAACAATTTTTAGCTTTTCTCAAGTTAGTTATAATGTAGTATGTACTTAAGCAGTAAGTATATTCAGGCAAAAGCAGCTGCATTATGTGAAATGTTGCTCTTACATCACATTATATTGAACACTGTTTGGAAGCATGTTGAAAGACATGCTTTTTGGTAAAGCCCAATGTAGGAGCTGGGTCTACAATTAAAACTGAAACATTTGGCATGTCTGTTAAGTTTAGTTTCATTTCATAACTTCTAAGGCATGTAAGTTTAACCCTTTTTTTAAGTTAGTGGGAAAATTTTGAGATGCAATAACAATACTTTAGGATTTTGGTCTTGGTGTTTGTATGAAATTCCAAGGCCTTGATTTAAATCTTTCATTGTATGGGATTTCCTTTTAGGTGTATTGCGCTAAGTGAAACTTGTCAAATAAATTTTCCTTAAAAAAAAAGAAAAAGAAAAATGATTTACAAAAGAATATAAAAGTAAGAAAGTAAGGAAGAAATAATGACAAGCCTACATTTTTTTTCCCAGAAAGCAGAAGATAAGAAACTTGTCAAGTCATTCTAGGAATTCAATATTATTTTCATACTAAAATCAGACAACATTATAAGAATAGAAAAATATAGACCGAACTCTTCATGAGCACAGACTGGAAAATGATTAACAAAATATTAGCAAATGAAATGTAGAAAATATATTAAACTAGAGGCCCGGTGCATGAAATTCGTGCACGGAGGTGTGTGTGTCCCTCAGCCCAGCCTGCACCCTCTCCAATCTGGAACCCCTCGAGGGATGTCCGACTGCCCGTTTAGGACCAATCCTACCTGGATTGGGCCTAAACGGGCAGTCGGACATCCCTCTCACAATCCAGGACTGCTGACTCCCAACTGCTCACCTGCCTGCCTTCCTGATTGCCCCTAACTGTTTCTGCCTGCCAGCCTGATCACCCCCTAACCCAGCTGTGAGCAAACTATGGCCCGTGGGCCGGATCCGGCCCGTTCGGCTGTTCTATCCAGCCCGCGGAGCTGAAAGAGTGGAGGGTTCTCTTGCTCTCCCCTCCGCTCCTTTACTTTGAATTTATATTAGTTCACACAAACACTCCATCCATGCTTTTGTTCCGGCCCTCCGGTCCAGTTTAAGAACCCATTGTGGCCCTCAAGTCAAAAAGTTTGCCCACCCCTGCCCTAACCACTCCCCTGCCAGCCTGATTGTTGCCTAACTGCTCCCCTGCCAGCCTGTTTGCCCCTAACTGCCCTCCCCAGGAGGCATAGTCCCCACCAACTGCTCTCCCCTGCAGGCCTGCGTCCCCCCCCCCACTGGCCTTCCCTGCAGGCCTGGTCACCCCTAACTGCCCTCCCCTGCAGGCCTGGTCCCTCCCAACTGCCCTTCCCTGCAGGCTTGATCGCCCCCAACTGCCCTCCCTTGCAGGCCTGGTCCCTTCCAACTGCCCTCCCCTGCTGGCCATCTTGTGGTGGCCATCTTGTGTCCACATGGGGGCAGGATCTTTGACCACATGCGGGCAGCCATCTTGTGTGTTGGAGTGATGGTCAATTTGCATATTACTCTTTTATTAGATAGGATAGAGGCCTGGTGCATGGGTGGGGGCCAGCTGGTATGCCCTGAAGGGTGTCCCAGATCAGGGTGGAGGTTCCCTTGGAGTGTGGGGCAGCCTGGGCGAGGTGCCTGTGGTGGTTTGCAGGCCGGCCACTCCCCCTGGCGACACAAGTGGAGGCCCTGGTATCTGGGATTTATTTATCTTCTATAATTGAAACTTTGTAGCCTGGAGCGGAGCCAAGCCTCCTGCTCGCTCCATGGCCACAGCCATTTTTGTTGGGATTTATTTATCTTCTATAATTGAAACTTTGTAGCCTTGAGCGGAGGCCAAGGCAGGCCAGGGCTGCAGAAGCTTGGCTTCCTTCATTGTCAGGGGCAACTCAAGCCTCCTGCTCTCTCCAGCTCCGTGGCTGCTGCCATTTTTGTTGGGATTTATTTATCTTCTATAATTGAAACTTTGTAGCCTTGAGTGGAGGCCTGGGCCTGCCAGGGTGTACGGAAAGCTTGGCTTCCTCCATTGCCAGGAAAACCCAAGCCTCCTGCTCGCTCCGTGGCTCAGCCATCTTGATTGGGGTTAATTTGCATACTTGTTCCTGATTGCCTGGTAGGCGTGGCTTGTGGGTGTAGCGGAGTGGTGGATAATTTGCATATTACTCTTTTATTAGATAGGATAAACAATACAACCTGACCAAGTGAATGTATCTTAGTGATTCAAGTTTTATTAACATTCAAAAATTAATCAGTGTAGTTCTTCATATTAACATAATAAAGGGGGGAAACATGATTATTTCCTTTTTTAATTTTTCTGTATTGTTCAAAGTGTTACATATGTCCCCTATTTCCTCCTTGGACCCTCTCCACCCACCCCAGCCAACCACACTATTGTCTGCCCATGGTTATGCATATATACATACAAGTTCTTTGGTTGATCTCTTCCCACTCACCCACCCTCCTCCATCTTCCCTTTGAGATTCCACATTCTGTTACATGCTTCCATGTCTCTGGATCTATTTTGTTCATCAGTTTATTTTTTTTATTAGATTCCACATATAAGTGAGATCATGTGATACTTGTCTTTCTTTGACTGGCTTATTTCCCTTAGCATGATACTTTCCAGTTCCCTCCATGCTGTCTCAAAGGGTAAGAGATCCTTCTTTTTTCTAGCTTCTTTTAACATCAGATATGCAAGATAAAGATCACTGGTACACTGCAAAATATAAAATATTGCTGAGATTAAAGAAAACCTAACTAAATGTAGAGATATACCATGCTCATGGATTGAAAGATTCAATGTTAAGATGTCAATTCTCCTTAAGTTGATCTGTAGATTCAATGCAATCCTAACTAATATTCCAGCAGTTATTTTTAATAGAAGCTGACAAGTTCATTCTAAAATATATGTGGAAATAAAAAGAACATAATAGCAAAAACAATTTTGAAAACAAAGGAATAAATGGAGAAATCATTCTGTTTCTTACTATTTTCCTACAACAATCAAAATATTGAGATATTGATTCAAAGATGCACATATAGATCAATTGAAGAGAATAAATCTAGAAATAGATCCTCACATTTATGATCAATTGATTGTCAACAAAAATGCCAAGGTAGTAAATGTGGAAAGCACAGGCTTTTTAAAAACTGGTGTTAGAACAACTAGATGTCCATGTGTGTGTGTGGTGGGGGGGGGAATGAAGATTGATTATTGCCTTATGTACGCCCAAAGAAAGTTGAAATGTATCATAAACTCAAATGTATAAGTAAATTTATAAAACATCTAGAAGAAATGAGGATAAAATTTTTGTTATGTCAGACAAAGGTTTACTAGATAGGGCAGGAATATAAAAAATGATAAAGAAAAAATAGTAAATTGGGATTCAACAAAATTTAAAATGTTTGCTTTTAGAAAGACACAATTAGGAAAATGAGAAAGGCTAGAATTTGGAAAAGTATTAACAATGCACATATCAGTTAAAAGATATGCATCAAGAATATTTAAATAACTCATACAATATAATAAATAGATGAAAGACAACTCCCATTAATAAGCAAATGATTTAAACAGACACTGCACGATAAAAGATAAACATCTCAGATATGTAAATAAAAATGTTCAATATAATTAGTCATTGAAGAAATGCAAATTAAAATCACAATGTAATATCATTACACACTCACTAAAATTTCTAAAAGTATAAGGCTGACAAAATCAAGTATTCATGATCATGTAGAGCAGCTTCAGCCCGCACACTTCTGATGGGAGTGTAAAATGATACTTCCATTTTAGCAGTTTGTTACAATATGACACATACATTTCCACTTACTACATGACCCAGCAATCCTGCTAGCTATTATCCCCAAAAACATTTTTAAGTGCATTCAAAGACTTGTACAGAAATGTTTATACGAGATTTATATACAGTAGCCCTAAATCTGGAAAAAAAACAAATATCCATCAACTGGTGAATGGATAAATCAAAAGTGGTATTTCTATAAATGGAATATTACTCAGAAGTAACAAAGGAATACATTACTAAAACTCACAAAAACATAAATTAATCTATAAAGCTTTATGCCTGTTATGGACTGAATGTTTGTGTCCCCCTAAAATTCATATGTTGAGGCCCCATCCTCCAATGTAGCTGTATCTGGAGATAGGGACTCTTAGGAAATAATTAATGTTATCTAAGATAATAAGGGTAGGAACCTAACCCAACAGGATTAGTGTCCTAATAACAAGAGATACCAGACTGCTCCTCTCTCTCCTGTCTCTCTGTCTCTCTGTCTCTGTCTCTCTCTCTCTCTCTCTCTCTCTCTCTCCCTTCATACATGCACTGAGAGGATACAGCAAAAAGGTGACTGTCAGAAAGCCAACAAGAGAGCTTTCACTAGAAACCAATCCCGTAAACGCCTTGATCTTAGTCTTCTCCAGAACCATGAGAAAATAAATTTCTGTTGTTCAAGGTACTAAGTATGTGGCATTTTACTATCGTAGCCTGAGCAGACTAATAAAATGCTTGGAAAAATCCATATATAAGAGAAGACATAATGTGATTCCATTTACATGAAGTTATAGAATATGGAAAAAAAACTATAGTGACATAAATCAAATAAAAGATTGCCTGAACCTAATGGTGGAAGGGGGCTTGAACATAAAGGGGTATAGGGAAACATTTGGAGTGGTGAAAATGTGTTATATTTTTATTATGATGGTAGTTACACAGGTTTATAAATTTGTCAGACCTCATAAATGTACCCTTAAGTGGGTACATTTTACTCTGTGTAAATAATGCCTCAAAGTTTATTTGAAAAAAATTGTAATTCAAGCTGGGAATGTAAAGAAATAGATTACATACTAGTAGATCAAAGAATGAAATAAGCATATAAAAATGTTAAATTTCATACCACATCTAAGGTACTGTATCTCTATGGAGAAGAAAAAAGAGACCATAAAAATATGCAAAGGAATGCAATCAAAATTCTTAGGAGTTTTAAAAACATATCCTATGATGAACAATTGAGAGAAACTGAATCGCTCATCCTGGAATAACGAAAACATGAGGATGAAATAAGGTAAAAATAGATATCTTCAAATATTTGATAACAGCTATGTGGAAAGTTAAGTGATTTGGAATCTGTGTAACTGCAGAAAGCCGATATGAATTATTACAACACCACAAGGGAAATGTTAAGGCTCAATATGACAAAGTACCTTCAACTAATTAGAGCTGTCCAACAATATCCTCTACCCTACAAATAAGTGATTTGGTCAGAGGAAAGCAATGTCAATTACCGTCATTTTCTACAATATTTTTGAATAATTACCATGCAGCTCATTAATAATTTTTCATATCATTAAACATGTGTCAATTTTACTTTGTTGTGAATTTTATTACTATAGTAAATCCTATTCTTGCATTCTCCATTTTTTAATTCTTATTACTTACAAAGTATAATGCTACACTCCTAAGTTAAAACAATTAGAGGGAATATTGCTCAGCAATACTACATGCTCTTGCTAAATGCTGCAGAAGAAGTGAAAAATTCATTGAATGTTTCTATGATGAGGTAATGTCTAGCACATTTTATATCAAATAGTTATAACTTTTAATGTAAATATTTGAAAAAGCTATCTTCACATGATGACAGTACTATGTGCTTTTAAATGAAAAGATGGTCTTCCAATGGAGGAGTTCAAGTTATTTATTGTAGTACTTTGTGTTACATTTTAAAATGTGAGTATATTCAGTTCAGATGTCAGGAAAAAGAAAAATTACTTTTCACTATTAATGGCAATAAATCATACATTGATTTTACAACTAATTTCTTAGTTAGCCTTGTTTTCAAATCAGAGAAAATTATCCATGCATGTAGATGAATCATAAATATACAATTACATGAATCACAAATATAACCTCCCACGCATGTAGGTTTCTATTTTACTTTTTTTAAAACCACCTAAATCATTTTTTAGGTATACAGTTCAGTGGTATCAAATACATTCATAATGTGCAACCATCAGCATCATCCATCTCTATAACTCTTATCTTTTAACTAGTGGCCCGGTGCACAAAATTTGTGCATGGGGCGGTGTCCTCAGCCTGGCCTGCACCCTCTCCAATGTGGAACCCCTTGGGGCATGTCCAACTGCCAGTTTAGGCCTGATCCCTCTCACAATCTGGGACCACTGCCTCCTAACCACTCACCTGCCTGCCTGCCTGATCAACTCTAAGCACTCTACCTGCTGGCCTGATCACCCCCACCTGCCCCCCCCCCCCCGTCGGCCTGATTGCCCCCACCTGCCCCCCCCCCCCCGCTGGCCTGCTCGCCCCCAACTGCCCTCCCCTGCCAACCAGCTCAGCCCCAACTGTGCCCCCTGCCAGGCTGCTCGCTCCCAACTGACCCCCCTGCTGTCCTGCTTGCCTCCAACTGCCATCCCCTGCCGGCCTGATCTCCCCCAACTGCCCTCCCCTGCTGGCCTGATCGCCCCTAACTGCCTCTGCCTCAGCCCTGCCACCATGGCTTTGTCTGGAAGGACATCTGGAAGGTCTCCTGGTCTAATTAGCATATTACCCTTTTATTAGTATAAATACTAGAACTCTATATTCATTAAACAATACCTCCCCATTCTTCTCTCTTTCTAACCCTAAACAACTACCATTTTACTTTCCATTTTCATGATTTTGATTACTCTAAGTACCTCATACAATGTGGAATCATATAGCATTTGTCTTTTTGTGAGTGGACTGTTTCACTAAGCATAATGTCCTCAAGGTGCATCCCTGTTGTAGCATGTTAGAATTTCTTCCTTTTAAAGGGTGACTAATATTCCATTGTATGTATATACTACATTTTGCTTATTTAATTAGCCATCAGTGGACATTTGGGTGGCTTCCACATTTCATCTATTGTGAATTAATGTTGCTATCAAAATGGGTGTGTAAATATTTCTTTGAGATCTTGCTTTCTATCTTTTGTATATATATCCAGAAGCAGAATTTCTAAATCATACTGTATTCTAATATAAAATTTTTGAGGAACTGCCATACTGTTTTTCATATTGGATGCACCATTTTATACTCCCATCAATAGTGTACAAGGGTTCTGATTTCTCCACATCCCTGGCCAACACTTCTCATTTTATGTTGGTTTTATTTTTTCTACAATAGCCATTCTAACAGTTCTGAAGTGGTATCTCATTGTAGCTTTCATTTGCATTTCCCTAATGATTAGTGATGTTACATATCTTTCCATGTGCTTATTATACATTTGTATATCTTTTTTAATATGCTTTTATTGGTTTTAGAGAGAGAGGGAGAGGGATAGAAAGATAGAAGCATTGACGAGAGCAAAACATCAGCAATTGGCTGACTCCTGCGTGTCCCCGCCACTGTGGATCAAGCCCGCAACCCGGGCATGTGCCCTGACTGGGAATCCAACTGTGACCTCTTGGTTCCTAAGTCGAGGCTCAACCAGGTGATATTTATATATCTTTGTTGTAGAAATGTCTATTCAAGTCCACTCGTTTTATAATCAGGTTGTCTGTATTTTTATTGTTCAATTTTTGGTATTCTCTATGTTCTGGATATTAACCACTTATCAGATTTATGAATTACAAATATTTATCCCATTCTGTGGGTTGCCATTTACTCTACTGATGTTGTCTTTTGATGCTAAAATATTTTTAATTTTCATGAATTTGATTTGTCTATTTTTACTTCTATTGCCTGTGCCTTTGGTGTTACATTCAATAAATCATTGCCAAATCCAATATCATGAATCTTTTACCCTGTGTTTTCTTCTAAGAGTTTTAGAGTTTTATTTCTTACATATAGGTCTTTGGTCCATTTTAAGTTAATTTCTGTATATGGTATTAGGTAAACGTCCAACTGCATTCTTTTGTTTGTGAGTATCCAGTTTCCCAGCACCATTTGTTGAAAAGATTCTCTTTTCCCCCATTTAATGCATTGGCACACTCCTCAAAAGTCATTTGAATATTATGCAAGGGTTTATTTCTGGGCCTCCAATTTATTCTAGGTCTGTCTTCAAGCCAGTAGCACACTGTTTTGAATAGGATAGCTTTGCAGTAAGTTTTGAAATCAGGAAGTGCAAGTCCTCCAGGTTTGTCTTTTTCAAGGTTTTCTTTGGAAAATGTCCCTTGAGATTCCATATGAATTTTAGAATGGTCTTCATATTACTACAAAAATGTCATTGGGAATTGAGAGATTGCATTGATTCGGTGAATCACTCTGAGTTATACTAACATCGTAAGTCTTCCAATCCATAAGCATGGGATGTATTTCTATTTATGTCTCCTTTAATTTTTTTTCAGCCATGTTTTGTAGTTTTTATTTTACAAGTGTTTCATTTTGTTGGTTAAGTTTATCCCTAAGTATTTTATTCTTTTTCATGCTATTGTAAATTGAATTTTCTTAATTTTCTATTTAGATTATTGATAGTGAATAGAGATGCAATTGATTTTTGTATGATTTTGCTTGCTGAAAAAGAACTGAATTTTTTTTATTAGTTCTAAGAGTTTTCTTGGTGGTGTTTTTAGCTTTCTATATATATATATACTAGTAGCCCTGCACACAAATCTATGCACCAGTAGCTCGCCAGTAGCTCGCTGCCACCCTCCAGTATCTCTCTGCCTGCTGCCCCAACCTCCTGTAGCTCCCCTGGCCCCCCTCCCCCGCCCCCCTCATAGCTTGCTGCCCTGCCCCCTCCTGTAGTTCTCCACAGCCCACTTGCAGCCAGTAGCTCACTGCCGCCCTCCTGTAGCTCCCTCCACTCCCCCCACTTACCCCCAATAGCTTGCTGCCCTACCCCCTCCTGTAGCTCTCCGCCCCCGCTTGTAGCTTGCTGCCCCACCCTCCTGCTGATCCGTGATCTGGTCGTTATGTGGTCGATCGTTACACTTCATGGCATAATAACCATTTGCATATTACATCTTTATTATATAGGATAAGAGCATGTTATCTACAGAAATATTTAAAATCCTCCTTTCCAATTTGGATTCCTCTTATTTTTCTTTCCTACTTGTTCTGGCTTGGATTTCCAGTTCTATGCTTTGTTTCAGATCTTAGAGGAAACCTTTCAGTTTTTCATTGTTGTGTATGATGTTAATTGTGGGCTTTTCATATACAGACATTATTATTATTACTTGGTCATTATTTTATTGAGGTAAGTTCTTTCCATACTTAATTTGTTGAGAGTTTTTAAAAATTTATCTTTATTGTTGAAAGTATTACAGATGTCCCCTTTTTTCCTTCCACTGACCCCCTCCACCCCACACCCACCCACCCCCCAGACCTTCCATCTCACTATTGTCTGTGTCCATGGGTTATGCATATATGCATATAAGTTCTTTGGTTAATCTCTTCCTACCCCCACCTCCCACCCTGCTTCCCTCTGAGATTTGTCAGTCTGTCCCATGCTTCTATGTCTCTGGATCTATTTTGTTCTTCAGTTTATTTTGTTCACTGGATTCCACATATGTGTGAAATCATGTGATATGTGTCTTTCTCTGACTGGCTTATTTCACTTAGCATAATATTCTCCAGGTCCATCCATGCTGTTTCAAAGGGTAAGATATCATTCTTTTTTATAGCTGCATAGTATTCCATTGTGTAAATGTACCAAATCATTTTTATTCATGAAAGGTAGTTGAATTTTTTCAGATGTTTTTATGCATGTCTTGAAATGATCATATAATTTTTGTCATTCATTCCCTTAATGCAATATGTTATATTTAATGATTTATGTGTGTTTACCATCCTTGCATCTGAGGGATAAATCCCACTTGATCATGGCACATGTTCCTTATTAATGTGCTTTTGAATTCAGTTTGATAGCATTTTGTTGAGGACTTTTACATCCATGTTCATTAGGGATACTGACCTGGAGTTTTCTTGCCATGTCTTTGGCTGGCTTTGGTTATGACTCTGTTATACTAGCCTCATAAAATATGTTTGAAAAGGTTCTCTCTTCCTCTATATTTTGGAAAAGTTTAAGAAGAGTAAGTGTTCATTCTTCTTTAAATATTTGGTAAAATTTACTTATGAAACCATCTGTTCTTAAGATTTTGTGTTAGGAGGTTTTTTATTTATGAATTCAATCTCCTTATTTGTTATTGGTCTGTTCAGGCTTTCTGTTTCTTCTTGATTCGGTCTTGGTAGATCATATGTTTCTATGAATTTATCCATTTCTTTTAAGTTGTCAAATATGTTAGTGTGTATCCTATCTAATAAAAGGGTAATATGCAAATTAACCATCACTCAGATGGTGGCGCCCAGTCCCCTCAGCCCTGCCTGAGTCCCCCAGTCCTGGGGGGGCTACCGCTGAAAGCGTGAGCAGCCGGGTGGAATGCTTGCTTTGTCACCGTGGCAACAGAGGACCTCTGGGCAGCGGGCGCGGAGCGGCAGGGGCGGGATGCTTGCTTCATCACCGCTGCAACGCCCCAGCCATGGAGGGCCTCTAGTGGACGGGGGGTGGGGGGGTGGGGGGGGCAGCCCACAGTCTCCGTGGCCAAGCACAGGCCCGGAGAGGATATGGCAGGCCCACATCCTGTGGAAGCAGCGCAGCTCCAGGATGCGCACTGCAGTTCCCGCCAGCTCCCAGGGAAGCGGCGAGCTGCCTACTACATGTGATATCACGCGATGGGCTACTGGTTTGTTCAGAATCGTCCCTATTAATATTTTTTATTTCTGGAAGATCAGTATGTTGTATATTCTTTTTCACTTCTGATTTTATGTAATTGAGTCTTCTCTCTTTTTTTCTTAGTCTAAATAAAAGTCTGCCAATTTTATCTTTTCAAGAAACCAAATCTTAGTTTCAACAAATTTTTAGAGTATTTCTACTTCTTATATCATTTATTTCTGATGTAATTTTTATTATTTCCTTTCTTCTGCTCACTTTTGGCTTAGTTTATTCTTCTTTTCCTAGTCCCTTCATTTGAAAATTACATTGCTTATTTGAGATCTTTCTGCCTTATTTAATTTAGGCATTTATCAATATAAACTTCCCTCTAAATACTGATTTTCACATATCCCATATATTTTTATATGTTGTGTTTTCATTTTTGTTTTGTCTCATCTCAAGACATTTTCTATTTCCTCTTTTGATTACTTCTTTGACCTGATGGTTGTTTAAGAGTGTGTTAATTTCCATGCATTTGCATGGAAAGTTTTCCAAATTTCTTGTTGTTATGGATTTCTAGTTTGATTCCACAAGGGATCAAAACAAGTGCTTATAAAGAGAACACTGGATAAATATATTGATATATATTCATAAATGGTTTATTATATAACAATGAAAAAATACATAATAATTACATGCAACAACATGGATAAATATTTTAAACATAATGTTGAGGGGAAGAAAACAAACCACACCAGTTTATACTGTATGGATTAAGTCATATATGCAGTTCAGGAAAATTGAATTTATTGTGTTAGAAGTAAGGACAGTGATTGCTTTTGGGGAATAGGTTGGAGGTAGTCACTGGGAGGTATGCAAGAATGACTCTAGTATGCTGGCAGTGTGCTATTTCCTGATCTGGAGAGTGGTTATATAGATATATTAACTTTTTAGTAATTAATTGCATAATGCTATGCATACTTCTTTATACAAGTCAATAAAAATTAAATATATATAAAGACAGATAATAGACAAGTATTATTAGCAGGTTTACTAGAAGTGAATCATTTTGTGGATTTCAGATTTAGATGTAGAAGAATTGTACAATTGACTGGCCAAAGCTATAGGGTTCTTTGGAATAATGGGACAAAGAGAGAGAGAGAGAGAAAGCAAGAGAGAAAGAGAGTGAAAGCAGGACAGAGAGTGAGAGCAAGAAAAGAGAAACATAGAGTTTCTCTAAGTTTAGATTTGGAAGGTGCCCTTCTTGGTTTCAATAGGACTTCAGAAACAGTGAGGAATCTTTAGAATAGTCTAAATATTTAAAAAATAGTTAAAATTCTTGATGGAAAGGGCTTATATCTATGAATCAAAAGCCCATTTGAGCTGCCACTAGCACTTCTTAAAATCAGACAGTCTAATACACAGCTGATTGGAATGCAGACTGGTACAGCCACTATGGTAAACAATATGAAGTTTCCTCAAAACATTAAAAGCGGAGCTGCCATTTGGCCTAGTGATCCCACTTCTAGGAATATATCCTAAGAATCCCAAAAGACCAGTCATAAGACATATATGCATCCCTATGTTCATAGCAGTGTAATTTATAATAGCTAATATCTGGAAATAGCCCAAGTGCCCATAAATAGGTGAGTGGATAAAAATGCTGTGGTACATTTACACAATGGAATACTATGCAGCAGTAAAAAGGAAGGATCTCTCACCCTTTGAGAGAACATTATGCTAAGCTAAATAAGCCAGTCAGAGAAAGACTCACTCATATGTGAAATCTAATGAATAAAATAGGCTGATAAACAAAATAGATCCAGAGACATAGAAGCATGGAACAGACTGCTAAATTTCAAAGGAAAGGGGGGTGGAGAGGGGTGGGAAGAGATTAACCAAAGAACTTATATGCATATATGCATAACCCATGGACACAGACAATAGTGCAATGAATACCTGAGTGAGGGGCAGGTGCAGGGCAGAGGAGGTCAATGGGGGGAAAAACGGGACATCTGTAATACTTTCAATGATAAAGATAAATTAAAGCTAAATAAATAAATAAATAAATAAATAAATAAATAAATAAATAAAGCAAGCAAGCAAGCAAGCAAGCAAGCAAGCAAGCAATCTGGCCCTGGCCAGGTGGCTAAGTTGGCTCAGTTGGTTGGAGCACCCTCCTGTGCACTAAAAGGTTGCAGATACAATTCCTGGTCAGGGTACATACCTAGCTTGGGGGTTTGGACCCATGTCGGGGCTGGAGGGAGTACAGAGGCAACTGATTAATGTTTCTTTCTCACATTGATGTTATTCTCTCTCTCTGTCTCTCCCTCTAAAATAAATTTTAAAAAAAACATATTCTTGGGTGAAATTTTTTTAAATAGCAATTTGTATCTTATTGATTCAATTTGTATATGCAGGAAGTCCCTTTCAAGTGCTGCATACATTCTATTTTAGAGCAATCATCCATAACTTCAAGATAGGAAGCATATGCTACCCATTTTCAATAGAGATACTTAGGATGTAGTGTAAGATTTTTTCCCCAATAAGAGTAACAAATCAACCCAGTGTTTTCAACATCTATATATATAAAAGGCTAAGTGACTGACCGTCCATCCGACCAGCCAGTACATATGATGTGCACTGGCAATTTAAAAATAAATATTGCCTTGCGCATGCACGATACATATAAAGCTCTCGCTGGCACCAATAACATGCTACCAACCAGCCAATACATATGATGCGCACTGTTTTTATATCATGTTTTTGTTGTTTTTATATCATGTCTTGGTTGTTGGTATATCATGTTGTTATTTATTAATCAATTTATCAATCATTGTTTTTATCAATGTTGTTTTTATATCATGTTTTTGTTATTTTTATATCGTGTCTTTGCTGTTTTTATCATCATGTTATTGTTTATTTGCTAATCAATTTTACATATCATTTTCATATACATTTTACTAATTTTCTTTTATCTCTGACACTTCTATTATAGAGAAAGGGCAAATAGCGATATTAAAATATTTTGTATTTTCATTTTATAATACTACTAGAGGCCCAGTGCATGAATTCGTGCACGGGTGGGGTCCCTCAGCCTGGCCAGCGATTGGAGCTGATCGGGGCCATCTCGCCCAGTCCGTGAGGAGGGACTGCGGGAGTTTAGCCAGCCGTGGGAGGTTGGCTGTGGAAGCGCACTGACCACCAGGGGGAGCTGCTACATTGAGCATCTGCCCCCTGGTGGTCAGTGCGTCATCATAGCAACCAGCTAACCGGTCATTCAGTTGACCAGTCATAATGGTCACTTAGGCTTTTATATATATACAGATATTATATATACTATTTCGAGATGTAATTTTTTGCAATAATATAATTACTGCATGAATATTTCTTCTAATTAATTTCCTTTCAATGTGCATGAATCCGTGCACCAGGTCACTAGTCTATAGTAATAATAAAGGAATATGCAAATTGTCCAGGATGCCATCACAGTAACATTAACAACTGAACAGCAGGCTGCGTGGGGTGACCAGGCCAGCAGGAGGGTTAGTGAGGGATGACCAAAGGAATGAACAGCAGGCTGCGTGGGGTGACCAGGCTGGCAGGGGGGTGAGGGACAACCAAATGACTGAACAGCAGGCTGTGTGGGGCAACCAGGCCGGCAGGGGGGTTAGTGAGGAACGAACAAACGACTGAACAGCTGGCTGCATGGGGCAACCAGGCTGGTAGGGGGGGGCAGTTGGGGGCAACCAGGACAGCAGGAGGGGTAGTAAGGGGCAACCAGGCCGGTGGGAGGGGGGAGTTAGGGGCATCCAGGCTGGCAGAGGGGGCATTTGGGGGTGACCAGGCTGGCAGGGGGGGCAGTTTGGGGTGACCAGGCCAACAGGGGGACAGTTAGGGGCGATAAGGCATGCAGACAGGTGAGCAGTTTGGAGCCAGCGGTCCCTAATTGTGAGAGGGATGTCCGACTGCCTGTTTAGGTCAGACATCCCCTGAGGGGTCCTGGATTGGAGAGGGTGCAGGCTGGGTTGAGGGCCCCCCCTCCCCCATGCACAAATTTCATGTACCAGGCCCCTAGTCTATATATATAAAAGCCTAAGCAACTGGCCAACCGGCCAACCATCCTGTAGTATGACACGCACTGACCAACAGGGGGCAGACGCTCAATGCAGGAGTGGAAACCACAGGCATAGAATCATGGAACTGATGAATCTCAGAGGAAAGGGGGGAGGGTGGAGGGTGGGAAGAGATTAACCAAAGATCTTATATACATACTAGAGGCCCGATGCATGGATTCATGCACCGGTGGGGTCCCTCGGCCTGGCCTGCGGGGATCGGGCCAAAACTGGCTCTCCCGACATCCCCTGAGGGTACCAGATTGCGAGAGGGTGCAGGCCAGGCCGAGGGACCCCACCAGTGCATGCATCCGTGCACCAGGCCTCTAGTCAATAATAATGCTCAAATTGGCCCAGCTTTGGTCAGAGGGAGTCTTTCAGACTGGATTCTCTATATTATCTTGACATGAACTTAGTAGCCTTTGTTAGTTTCTTTATTGTCTAGTATGACAGAATTTCCCAGGCTCATTTACACATTGCCTGTCCCAGACATGCAATCAACTATTTTTCAAAGAAAATCATTTGAGACCTCTACCTCTAGGCTATATTGTTGATGTAGTTTTAGACTCCTTCAGTTGACAGAAATACACGCATATATATCTTTGTAAATGTAAAATAAATAATTTCATTTCCAATCACCTTTGAGGTTACATGGCTTTTAAATTCTCTACACTTTATTTTTTCTCTTTTTCCTACTCTAAAAATCTTGGTAACTAAAGACATTAATGTACTTAATTATTTGTTTAATGAATATTAGTTTAAAATAACTATGTTGTTATCACTACTAATATAAGAATACCAAATTCAGTTTTTAGATTTATTTGCAGTTCTTGTTGTCTTTACTATATACCCAGTAAGGATATACAGCCAAAATATTGTGTTCTTTTTGTATAATGTGTTTTGTGTTTTCACATCCCATTATGTATACAAAACACCCAGCTGTGTCTCCTACTTCTGGTGGGAAGAAGAGAAAGGCAATTATTCTTGAGATGAAACTCAAGATAATTGCCCAGCATGAAGGTGGTAAGTCATAATTATATAAATTACATGAGATATTCAACACTTTATTATAAAATAGTCTTTGTGTTAAGTGATATTGCTCAATTGTTGGCTAATTTAAGTGTTCTGAGCACATTTAAAGTAGGTAGGGTAGGCTAAGTTATAATGTTTGGTGGGTTAGGTGTATTAAATCCATTTTCGACTTAAACTATTTTCAACTTATGATGGGTTTGTTTGGACATGACCCCATCATAAGTCAAAGAGCACCTGTATGTGTATATCCACATATATCTATCATTTTACTATTCCCTTCACAAAATACAGTATAATAAAAACATTGATCTGTATTTGCCCTGTTTTTATTTTTTGGTACTCCTAGAGATCATTCCATACCACTATATAGAGAACTCCCACATTCATTTTTACATTCATTTTATGGAGCATTGTACTCAATAGTTGGGCACTTATAAATATTTCTTGGAGATCCTCCTTTAAGGACCTACCTCTTACCTCTGAGGTCCCACTGACATAGGCAATGCCTCTCTTCATGTCTACTTATGACCCCTTTTCAATCTATCAGATAGTAGCTTTTCAATCCTACACATTATCATTTTGCCTGGAAGAAGTGCCATGTTGGAGAAAGTGCATCTTGCTCTAGCTGCATCTATCTTTTAGTTTCATCATTTCTGTCAGCCTCTACACATGTTGGCCTTTTGTAGGTGTAATTCCAACATCAGGTCCTACACTTTCCTGACACCAAGAGGTTCAGGGTCACCTTTCTACTAGTAAATTGTTGTCTTAAAGCTCCCTCTCTCAGTTGGCTTAAATGAAGGTAAACAGTGCTTTCTCTTCTTCCATTAAACATTCAGTACCCACTCCAAATGTTTTCTCCTATTATCTCTGTTTTGCCAACCTTAATCACTTATGTAGCATTTTAGCATTCCCTGCAAACATGGTCTAAAACCTTGCTATGGGAAGTGGAGATACTTCTTGCCCCTCTTTGTATTGGTTTCAGCTTTTGTGGTCTCTGACAAAAATCTGAGACTACAGAAAGAAGATTCTCTTTTATTATCCTCATTTTATTCCTATGAATAAGAAGCTGTATTGGGTGATTTGAAATTGATAAACGGTAATCCTTTAAAGCTAGCACAGTGCATAATGGTTAAGGGCATCAATTCTAGAGTGAGATTTATATACAAGCTCCTCTACTTATTAGGTATATGAAATTTGGCGATTTTCTTACAACTGCATGCTTATGGATAGTAATACCTACATCAAAGAGTTATTATGAAGACTAACTGGATTTATATTTGCAAAGCAATTAAAATAGTGTCTGCATATGATAAGTGTTCTATAGTAGATACATTAAAATATTAAATAAATCAAGAAGTATGATACTTTGATCTTTGAAAATCTGGGTCTTCTTAACACCTGAAAATTTAATTAATTGGTGTTTGTGCCTAAAAACCTGAATTTTTGACTCCTTAACTAATTTTAACCTCCAAAATTGTATGACACTTAGCCACTAGCCCAGCTAAGACCCTACCTATGACACATGCCACCAAATGCTTGTCATCTCTTCAACTTATGCCCTGGCATGTTATGACATAGTTTTTCAAGTTTTTTAATTATTTCTGTTTCCTTTGCCCTATATCAAGACCATATTCAACACCATACTCCTAATTCAGTGAAATGTTTTTAAAATAAGTTCTTAGAATATGTCAAATTTTGATTTAAGATTATTTTAAGACTAGAGGCCTGGTACATAAAATTCATGCATGGGGGGGGGTCCTCAGCCCGGTCTGTACCCTCTCCAATCCAGGACCCCTCAGGGGATGTTTGACTGCCAGTTTAGGCCCGAAAATGGTAGTCGGACATCCATCTCGCAATCCGGGACCGCTGGCTCCTAACTGCTCACCTGCCTGCTGGCCTGATTGCCCCTAACTGCCCTCCCCTGCTGGCCTGGTCACCCCTAACCGCCGCTGACTCGGCCCCCACCACCATGGCTTTGTGCAGAAGGACATTCATATGGATGTCCATAAGATGTCCAGTCTAATTAGCATATTACCCTGTTATTAGTATAGATTATACAACATAAGCTTTAAGGTAGAATTGCATTAGTAGAAATGAAGAGACATTTCATTTAAAAATGTATATTGGTTTGATGTGATTGAAATCCACTTGTTTATGACAAAAATCAAGTCTTTAGGAATAGGATTGCTTGCCCTAGCTGGTTTGGCTCAGTGGCTAGAGCTTCAGCCTGAGGACTGAAGGGTCCCAGGTTCGATTCTGGTCAAGGGCACAAGCCTGGGTTGTGTGCTCGATCCCCAGTAGGGTGCGTGCAGAAGGCAGCCGATTAATTATTTTCTCTCACCATTGATGTTTCTATCTCTCTCCCTCTCCCTTCCTCTCTGAAATCAATAAAAATCTATTTAAAAAAATAAAAGAATAAGATTGCTTTGCTATCAAAGCCAAGTAAGGTATATCATTTGTTGTCCCTGATGAAGTCTGAGCAGCTCATTTGCTAAGCGACTTCACTGAGTTCTTATCAAACAAAATCCGTGGAGAAGCAACTAAGCCCACCATGCATTTAGGTTATAAAGACCGAAAGTTGGGGAGGACAGAGTGTTTCTGGGGTAGGAGACAGTGAGGGTTAGTGGCTGGGAGGCAGGAAAGACGCAGGAATGCCCAGTGCCTAGAAGCACCAGAGGGTCTGGGATATGCAAACCTGCTGGGGGCGGGGTCAGGCCCTGCTCTCCGAGAGGTCAGGTCCAGAGGGAGGGCAGGGGTGAGGTTCCAGGGAATCCCTTTCCTGTGAGGCTTCTCCTCCTCCCCTTAACTCCCTAACCTATCCATTTGGATAAAGTGGGTAAGAAGCAGGTACACAATGCCTGGGCAGGATGCCCCTGAGTCCCGGATCTCTCCAGGGTGAGGGAGGGGTGTTTGTATTGGTTTATTTGATTCTTCTTACACTTGAAAGGGGTGGCAGGGGAGTGTTTGCCAGACATGGTTTCCTTCTGCTTGCTTGCCGGAGCTGCCCCTCGTGATGCCTTTTCCCTTCCTTCCCCGCTGCCCCGAGCTAATTCACATGAGATTGCCAGGGACTTTAACTATTGAATTTAACCAAAGTCTCCAGTGACTCTTTCAGCCAGGTGGCCTCCAGGCCTGGCTCAGAGTGCCTGCTGGCACCCCAGTCTGTGGCCACTCCTCTGGGGGCCTCTCCTAGGCCAGGAGGCACGGGCATGCCTGTTTGCGAACCCAGGCCGGGGCGGCCTCTGGGGTGGGCAGAGCGCGGGCCCACAGGCGCCCCTGCCCGTGGTCACTACCACCAGGGGGCCACTCCTAGGCCAGGCGGCGTGGCGTGCCTGTTCACGACCCCTAGCAAGGGCGGCCTCCCGGCTGGGCAGCACCACGGGCCCACACGTGCCCTCGCTGGTGGCCACTTTCACCAGGGGCTGCTCCTAGACCGGCCTGTGTGGTCCTTACTATTAAGCACCTGACTGGTCGTGACTAATCAGCATATCCGGGCTAATTAGCATATTCCTCTCTCATTATATAGGATAAGTAGGAAATGAGACAAAGTAAGGAAATAATGAGACAGCTTATTGTATATTTTACATTCTCTCTTTAGATTTTTTAAATCTGCATGTATAAATTATTTACAGTTAGAATCTAAAACCAAATGCTGAGTACCTTTGAACTGTAGATACACAATTGCCATTTACAATATCATTCAAGTCAATATAACCCAAGCTCTTCTAAAGTGGCAAGACCTCTCTAGAGCGAGTTACTGAGCATTTATTTTCTACATTTTTATAATTAGATATAACTTTGTTTTAGTGTTAAAATTAACTAGAAAATATGGGCAGGCAAAGTTAGAACTTTGGTTTCAATGTATTAGTGAAACTATGGCATTTTGTTTTGGAGAGAACACTGCATCTTACCATCAGCTATATACGTGTAGGGTTGTGCCAAAGGTCAAAGAATATAAAGGCAGTGAATGTAAGTTAGGAAACCTCATCAAGAAATAACAGAGTAACTGTAATCTTCATAGTCTCTAAATGTACATTCTGTTAAGGCAAAAACTTGAGAACTGCATTACTGGAGTGGATCATGAAGGCCTACATAAGCCAAAAAAGATATTTGTATTGAGACATAGTAACTTCTCTGAGAACATCTGCAGTTTGAATTTAGGACTGCTATATGAAATTCTCTAGCTGCTACAAATACACAGCTGGTGCCAACCTGCCTAATCGCATTCCTTGTCAGATAAATTGCCTTTCTGAAGCTATTCCATAACTTCATGACAGTGGGAATATACTTGCCTCAAATGTTCTGAAGGCAGAAGGGTATCTTTTTTAAATGTATCTTTATTGTTGAAAGTATTACAGATGTTCTACTCACCCCACATTGACTCCTTCTAGTCCACACACATCCCCTTCCCAAGCCTTCACTGTACTGTGGTCTGCCCATGGGCTATGAATATATGCATATAAGTTCTTTGGTTAATCTCTTCCCACCCAACCCCCTCCCTCTGAAATTTGTCAGTCTGTTGCATACTTCAATGCCTCTGGATCTGTTTTGTTCATTAGATTCCACCTGTGATACTTGTCTTTCTCTGGCTTATTTTGCTTATTTCTATCTTTCCTACTCTGCAGACTCAACAACAATCAGGAAACTAGGTGATTTTGTAATTAGATTACCCTGTTTTATCTGAAATCCTGCATATTTGAACACACAACTATCTTTATTTAAAAATATAAGAAAATTAAAATATAAGAAAATTCTCATGGTCTAATTGACAGCAAAGAGAGCACCTTCTAACATGTTTTTTCTGTTAATCACTGTAAATTATTTAAATCTGTTTCTGAACCAATTCCCTGGAATTCATTAAAACTGCCGTTTGCCTTTATTGTTTTCTTAGGCCTCTGAGTTGGCACTAAAGATTTCTGTCTAGTATTTTGGCTAATCCTGATTTTCTGTCTCAAGAAATCATGGAACAGTAAGTCTAAGTCTTCCAAAGATTGAATGTTTTATACTACACAATGAGGGATATAGAAGAAGTCAAAAGCATAGCCTTTGAGGTAAGATAGTTTAGTTGTAAAGACTTTTAGATATAAGGCACAACTGCCATCATATAATGCAGGGAAGACTTGATGACATGAAGCTCATGGATCACTTAACTAGCTCATGTTGGATTATGCATCCATATTACTTAGTACAGGACTAGGCACATAGCTTAATACATATTTGTTGAATAAATGAATTACTACCTATACTAATAATAGCCTAGGGTCGTCATGACCTAAATGACCAGATGGATGACCAGTCACCAGGAAGTGCATGGAGCACCTCTTGGTCCCTCCCCTGCGGCCCATAGGGTCCTATCACAGCAAGGCTGGTGGCAGGAAGGCGGGCAGGGTGGCAGGGGAGTGGGCGGGGCAAGGCGGTGGCAGATTAGGCCCAGAGAGAGGTCCAGAGAGAGAGGCAGGGCCTGATCAGCAGCTGCCACAGAGGCTGTGGATCAGGCCCAGAGATAGGCCTGGAGAAAGAGAGAAGTGGGGCCTGATCAGCAGCCACCATGGCTGCTGGCAAGGCCCAGAGAGAGAGGCAGACTTGATCAGCAGCCGCCACAGGTGCTGGAGAGGCCTGGAGAGAATGGAGCATGGCCTGATCAGTACCTGCTGCGGAGGCTGCAGATCAGGCCCGGAGATAGCCCCGGAGAAAAAGGCAGGGCCTGAACTGCAGTTGCCATGGAGGCTGCGGATCAGGCCAGGAGATAGGCCTGAAGACAAAGGCAGCTGTCAGTGGGGCTGTTCTGGATTTCCCAGAAGAGCCAATGGTTGCCTAGGAAGTGGAGCTTTTGACAATGGCATAGAAACTGACCAATCAGAACCTGATCTCTGTGAACTGCCAAGGCAGAACCTAAGGTGGGGTGCTGAGGAGGGGTTTTAAGGGCAACAGCTGTTTGGTGTAAGGTTTAAGAAAGCAGTTCAATTTTTTAATAACCAGTTTGCAGTATAGTGCATATGGCTGGCTATCAGTCCAGATATAGGGATTATGTATTTTTGTCTGCCAAGAGCATCTCCTCCTGTTGAAAAAATCTCCCCCCCCCCTTGTAAGCAATCCTATCCTATATAATCTATAATAATAAAAGGGTAATATGCTAATTAGACTGGGTCAACCGGCCATCTTCTGGACGTCTGACTTCCTTCCGGACAAAGCCATGGTGGTGGGGGCTGAGGCAGAGGCAGTTAGGGGCGATCAGGCTGGCAGGGGAGAGCAGTTAGGGGCAAAATCAGGCTGGCAGGAGTTTAGGGGCAATCAGGCCGGCAGGGGAGGGCATTTGGGGGTGACCAGGCCTGCAGGGAAGGGCAGCTGGGGGCAACCAGGCTGGCAGGGGAGGGTAGTTGGGGGCAACCAAGTCTGCAGGGGAGGGCAGTTGGGGGTGACTAGGCTAGCAGGGGAGGGCAGTTGGAGGCAATCAGGCTGTCAGGGGAACAGTTAGGGGTAATCAGGCAGTCAGGCAGAGGCAGTTAGGGGCAATCAGGCAGGCAGGCAGGTGAGCAGTTAGGAGCCAGCAGTTCCAGATTGCAAGAGGAATGTCTGACTGCCTAAACGGATTGGAGAGGGTTCACCAGGCCTCTAGTCTGAATATAAGGGAGAGGTGCAGTTAACCTTATACAAGATGTAACATTAGATATAACACTGACTAATTTTCCACATAGTACTTAATTTTAGCTTTTGACATTTTGATGCAAGATATGCCACATTATCTAAAACTGAAGGCAGAATCATATAAAAGAGTATTCTTCAATGTTTGAAAGCTTTTTACTCTTTTAATAAACATGAAATTTCTTGGATCTGAAAATTCTGAAATCTATTCTTTTGTATACATAGACAATAATTGCTATTTCTTGCATATTTTCAGTAGCCTAGGAAATTGTATGAAGTTTTGTTTTCTATAGCATTTATGGAAACAATGGTTTTTATTTATTGTCCAAAGATAAAATTGTATCATAGCTTTGAATACGTATTTTGAAACATTCCTTGGGGAGCTCATATATTACACACCTCTCCACCACACACCTTGAGAACTCTAGTAATTAGACCTGTAATCAAGCAATGAATGCAGCTTAATGTCCACCAAACCCAAACTCAATGGCATTCCCATTCAAATGTAAGGGAAGTTCAATTGAGGCAGTTAATTGTGGGCTAGCAGAAAAGGCACTGGACTAGAGTCAGACAGTTCTGAGTTTAATCCCCAGCTCTACGAATTACTAGTGGCTTGAGTTTGATCACTAGTTGTTTGATCTATGACAAACTAGTTGTTTAGTTGCTTAATCTTAAGTCTTTTGCTTTATTGATAAAATAATGATAATCATATTAATTTTCTGTATAAATTACCAGGAATTTTGAGGGCACACAGTAATTATTATTTGAAATTGAGTACAGAAACAGTTCCTCATCAGCACTTACCCTCCAAACAAGGGGGGAATACTAGCCCTTTATGGGAAGGAGTGACTCTCTTCTACATGGTCAGAGGATTCAGGGGAATCAGCAAATTCAAAATTTTCAGGGGGACTGATCCACATACCTCCATCCAATGTGCCAATGCCCCATCCTTTCCCAGCAGGAGCCACCTTATTAAAGCAGACCTGCCTTGGCTGGAAATTTAACTTCTTTGGAACTGTTATTCTTACAATTAAGTCCTAGGCCTCATCTGCAGCATTCTCTGCCCTCATGCTTAAGGAAAAGAGAGTATCTTTATGTGCTACCAGGGAGACCTTCTGGCTTTCACACTTAACCTTGAATTGACTCATACTCAGCTTTTTCTTGTATTTTTCCCCAAAGTGGAATCAAGACAACCCAATTTCAAGGTACGTACAGTTACTATCTCTACCCCATTTCTCAAAAACCTGATACACCTCACTACATAATTTTCCAATAACATGCCATCCCAATTTACTACATGTAAAAATATTAACAATTATACCACTACCATGTGCCAGGAGTCACCTGAACACCATCTATGATGGAGGTCTTATTACCAGCCAGGCAGCCTGTGATCCAAACCTAAAACCCTGTGCCCATATCTGCTTTTAATATATATATATATATATATATATATATATATATATATATATATATATGTATATATATATATATATTTATTGATTTCAGAGAGGAAGGGAGAGGGAGAGAGAGATAGAAACATCAATGATGAGAGAGAATCATTGATCGGCTGCCTCCTGCACGATTGCGGATTGAGCCCACAAACTGGGCATATGCCCTGACCAGGAATCGAACCGTGATCTCCTAGTTCATAGGTCGATGCTCAACCAGAGTCACCGCGGCTGGGCCCCTTATCTGCTTTCTAAGATACTTCTGGCCTCAGCTGTAGCAGGTTACTTCTCCAGAAACCAGATGCTTAAAGTATTAGAATACAGCAGCCTCATTAGAAAATGCTATAGTGGTAAAAAACTGGAAGTGAAGATAAATCAAGAAGAAGGATTTGCCAAAGAAAAAGGCAATCTGTGAAATAGTCTCAATGGAAGCCTCAGCCAATCCCACAGGATGTTGTGAACATGAAATGGTCCTCCATAGCTGTTTTGAGTTGGGGCAGGATGACCAAGTTGTGATATCATTCAGTCATTGGATGTAGGCCACCTAAGGAAGGGGGCATGACCTTGAGCTGAGGAAGCTCCTATAGACGGTTAAGAGCTGAAAGCTGTTACCACCAAAGGGAGGTTCTAAGGCAGTGCATCACATAATTTTCTACACATCCTAGTCCCTATCTTTGGATATTTTAAAGAAAAGCATTGATGTCAAATTTGCTTTATTATTCACTTCAGTGCCTATCATATTGTTTCTAGAAAAGTAAACCCCTCTGTGTGGAGTAAAACTCCCCATCTGTGGTTCTTCAGAGGAACTTCTCCTATATGTCTATCTTTGGAGCAAATCTCAGACTAGAGCTAGGGGCAAAAAGAAAGCTGAGAAAAGAAGTGAATGGCTTTGAGGCAGGCAGATGGAAGGGCATTTTCACAAATACAAAAGGAAAGAAATGACATTAGGGGAAAGGAGAAAACTAAGGTTGCAACTACTTTTGCTTCTGAGCTGAAAAAGCTTCCCCCTGAGCATTTTATTTGAGACATTATAGAAGTTTTTAGTTTGACTGACACTGACATCAATTATATGAGTCTATGAATGTGAAATATCCATTTCATTAGGAATAACCCAGAATCCAACCATTCACTTCTATATCTGCTTGTCACAAAAAGATGTGCCATGAAATCGTTTGTTATTGGAAATAAGTGGCAACAATACTAATTGCTACCTGAGTAGGCATGCAGTAAGTATTAATTGAATGAATTTTTAAACCTATAACCAATTTCAAGATTTCCACTTGTATAGCCTGGTCTGTGGCAATGCAAAAATCACTAAGTTTTATGATCTAGGCCAGTGGTCGGCAAACTCATTAGTCAACAGAGCGGCAAACCACGGCTCGTGAGCCGCAGTTTGCCGACCACTGGTCTAGGCTAATTGTTCTTAATTTGTTTTGAGGTAGGAGTATTTTAATTCTTTGTGGATTTGATTAAATACTTATATATACAATGTTACACAATTCTGCATATAATTTCAAGAAAGGTTACAGAACTTCCAAAGTCCTTTCATAACACTTAAGTTAAAAACCCAGAGTCTAGTCTAATTTGGCTATAATATTCTATCCCAGTACTAACCAATAGAGACATAATATGACCCACATAGTAATACAATGTGCTTATTTATATTTAATATATTTAATAATTACTAAATAACAATTACTTAATAATATCCAATATATTAAAATCCAGCAGTAGGTTAATAAATGACATAATTTCAATTTAGTGATATGTATAAAAGTATTTCAAGACATTTGCAACATCTATGAGTTTGGCTATTTTAGAAATGGTGTTTATTTCTTCTTTAAATGTTTGGTAGAATTCATACAGGAAACTATATGACTCTAGAGATTTACAATTTTTATGGTTTTTAACTACTAATTCATTTACTTTAATTGTAATAAAATAATTTAGACTACTTCACATTAGGTGACTCTTGTTTGTTTGTAGTTACATTAATTTTCTTGTTGCTTCTGTAACTAATTATCACAAATCTGTTTCCTTACAGTTCTGGAGGTCACAATGTCTAAATGAGTCTCATAAGGCTCAAATCAAGGTGTAGGCAGGGCTGTGATTCTTCAAGAAACTCGCAGGGGTGGGCAAACTTTTTGACTCGAGGGCCACAATGGGTTCTTAAACTGGACCGGAGGGCTGGAACAAAAGCATGGATGGAGTGTTTGTGTGAACTAATATAAATTCAAAGTAAAGGAGCGGAGGGGAGAGCAAGAGAACCCTCCGCTCTTTCGGCTCCGCGGGCTGGATAGAACAGCCAAACGGGCCAGATCCGGCCTACGGGCCGTAGTTTGCCCACGGCTGCGGGGGTCATTCATTTCCTCACCTTTTCCAGCTTCTGAGCTACACGCCTTGCAGTACTTGGCTCAGAACACTTTCTTCAATCTTCAAGCCAGAAGTATAACAACCAAATCTCTATGCTAATATTTTGGGAGGTACATTTGAAGGCCAACCACAATAGTTTCCTAGGATTACAAAATTTCATGTAAATTGTTTAATTTATATATGCAGTGTCTGTTATCATATCCCCTCTTTCATTTCTGATATTAGTCATTTTTGTTTCCTCTCTTTTTCTTTGTTAGTCTTGCTAGAGGTTATTGATTTTATCAAATTGTCATAAAGAAACAGCTTTGGTTTCATAGATTTTTATCTTCTGTATGGTTTTTCTGTTTTTAATTTCATTAATCTCTGCTGATATCTTTATTATTTCCTTAACTCTGCTTGATATGTATTTTTTTCTCCATATTTTTTCTAGTTTCTTGAGGTGATATCTTCCATTATTGATTTGGATCTTTCCCATTTTTAAATATAACATTTATATCTAGTTCTATAAATTTCTCTCCAGCAGCAGCTTTAACTACACAGAAATTTTGATATGTTGTATTTTTTATTTTTACTTTTGTTCAGTTAAAATATTTTATATTTTTTTCCTGTGGTTTCCTCTTTGACCCATGGATTCTTTAGAAATGTGTTGCTTAGTTTACAAGTGTCTGGAGCTGTTGCTGTTATGATTTTTCCCCTTTACTGCCTGTATATTATTTCATTCTAATTTATATATTATGATTTTTACTATATCACTTTATATAGGGTTTTTTTTCTGTTTTCTCTAGGAATTAAAAAACATATACTTACTTTTTCACAGTCTACTTAGGATAAATATTTAACTACATAGTATTAGAATATAGAAATTTTATACTCTTGTAGGTCCTTTTATGCACCATGATTTTGTCTTTATTACACCTTGATTCTTTCCTGATGTATATTTTCTATGAATATATAACTCCATGTTGACAGCACATTTAGTGTGTCATCCCACTTCCTTCCAGTCTCCATATTTCCTAATGAGAAATCAGAAATTATTGAAATTGTTGTACCCCATCAGTATCTCTCAGCCCCTGGTAATCACCATTCCACTCTCTGTTTCTGAGTTGGCTTTCTTAGATTCTACATATAAGTGATGTCATAGAGTATTTGTCTTTCTCCATCTGACTTATTTCACTTAGCATAATGCCCTCAAAGTCCATCTATGTTGTCATAAATGACAGGATTTCCTTCTGTCTCATAAAATATTATATACAGTACATATCCTATCTAATAAAGAGGGAATATGCAAATTGGCCATCACACTGTAACAAAATGGCTGCGCCCACAGCGGAGGCCAAGTTCCCATAACGAGCTTTAAGGAGCAATCAACAGGAACCTGAGGCTGCTTGGCACTGGGCTGGGGCAGGGGACCTGAGGCTGAGCCCCCCCGCCTGGTGGGGCTTGACAGGGGATCTCAGGCCATGCCTCCCGCCCCGGTGCCAGGCTGGGGGACCTCAGGCTGCACCCCCTGCCTGCAGGGCTTGACAGGGGATCTCAGGCAGTGTCCCCTTCCCCAGCACCAGGCCAGGGGACCTGAGGCTGCACCCCCACCTGGTGGGGCTTGATAGGGGTGGGGCCGGCGGGGTCTGGATCTAGCCCAATGCAGGTAGGGCCGGCCGGGTCTGGGTCTTGCGCGATTTCAAGGTGCATGTGGGTAGGCTGGGACTTGACTCTGGTTCCCGTGGCATGCCCCAGACTCTGACAGGAGGGAGATTTCATATACATTTTACTAATTTTCTTTCATCTCTGACACTTCTATTATAAAGGGCAAATAGCAATATTAAAATATTTTCTCTAATTCCCTTTTAATGTGCATGGATTTTGTGCACCGGGTCACTAGTATTACATAATATAGGCCATATATTATATTATATATAACACTAGAGGCCCGGTGCACAAAATTAATAAACGGGTGCAGTCCTCAGGCCTGGCTGGCGATCGAAGCGCAAGCTTCTGGCGTGGAAGGGCAGGTCCCAGCTGACCTCTGGGCCCCCGCATGCCCCCTCCACCTGAGTCCCCACGCAGAGATACGGTGAGTGCGGCCAGACACTGTGGGCTGGGGTGCAGTATGGGCCTCTGGGCCACCCAGCAGTGCTGCACAGAAGCCAGGTGGGCAGCACACTCTCTCCCAGCCGGCCTCGCAGACTGACTCCTGCGTGAACCCACAGGGAGCCCGACTGGCCCCTGCAGTCCTGCGGCTGTGGCCAGCTCAACCTGAAGAGGCCACACAGGTGTGGGGAGGGCTCCTCGTGGGCACCCGGCACCTGAGCATGGAAGATTCCCCAGTGTGCAAGCCCTGGCATCCTGGAAGAGGGTAGCAGGGGGAGTGAGAGTGAAATCAGCAGACACCCCGCATTCTCACTGCACCTCCGTCCCCATCATCCCCACCCCCAGGTAGCTGGTGAGAGGTAGCAACCCCCTCCCCACCAACCCAGGCACCAAGGAAGGTTGGTTGCCGCCACCCATCTCCAGTTCCCTGTCCCAGCCAGGGGCCCAACCCTGATCAGGCAGTCAGGGTCTGCCGGCTGCTGGTTGCCATCTGCGGGGTGATCGGTCGAGGCCAGCCTACCCACAGCTACCTCAGCACCTGGGAGCTGGGCAGTGGCCCCCCCTGCCACCACTGCTGGTTGCCATCTGCGGGGAGATCAGTGGGGCAATTGGGCCCCCGCTCACACCCACCTTGGCCTGGTGCTGCCTGCTTACCTGCTCCATCATCCCGCTGTGGTCCCACTCTTGCTGGGGCCAATCAGGGCCAGCAGTGCCTTCACTGCTGCCCACTGCCAGCGCTGCATTGCTGACGCCTGCCATGTTCCACGCCACCCCCTGGTGGTCAGCGCACATCATAGTGAGCAGTCGAACTCCCAGTTGAACTCCTGGTCAAACAATTTGCATATTAGGCTTTTATTATATAGGACTAGAGGCCCAGTGCACAAATTCGTGCACTGGGGGGGTGTGTCCCTCAGCCCAGCCTGCACCCTCTCCAATCTGGGAACCCCCAGGGGATGTTAGACTGCGGGTTTCGCCTCTTGTCATCTTGTGCAATGGTGTGAGGGTCAATTTGCATATTACCTCTTTATTATATAGGATTATATATCATGTATATATACATATATAGAAATCCATGCATATATAACATGTTCTTTATCCATTCCTATGTGACAAACACTTAGGTTGTTTCCATATCTTGGCTATTATGAATATGCTACAACTAGAGGCACAGTGCATGACATTCGTGCACGGGGGTATGTGTCCCTCAGCCCAGCCTGCACCCTCTCCAATCTGGGACTCCTCGAGGGATGTCCGACTGCCTGTTTAGGCCCAATCCAGGTAGAATCAGACCTAAACGGGCAGTCGGACATCCCTCTCACAATCCAGGGCTGCTGGCTCCCAACTGCTCACCTGCCTGCCTTCCTGATTGCCCCTAACTGCTTCTGCCTGCCAGCCTGATCACCCCCTAACCACTCCCCTGCCAGCCTGATTGATGCCTAACTGTTCCCCTGCTAGCCTGTTTGCCCCTAACTGCCCTCCCCTGCAGGCCTGGGTCCCCCCCAACTGCCCTCCCCTGCAGGCTTGATCGCCCCCAACTTCCCTCCTCTGCCAGCCTGGTCACCCCTAACTGCCCTCCCCTGCAGGCTTTATCGACCCCAACTGCCCTCCCTTGCAGGCCTGGTCCCTCCCAACTGCCCTCCCCTGCTGGCCTGATTGCCCACAACTGCCCTCCCTTGCAGACCTGGTCCCTCTCAACTGCCCTCCCCTGCTAACCATCTTGTGGTGGCCATCTTGTGTCCACATGGGGGCAGTCATCTTTGACCACATGGGGGCAGCCATTTTGTGTGTTGGAGTGATGGTCAATTTGCATATTATTCTTTTATTAGATAGGATTAGATAGGTTAGAGGCCTGCTAAACGGATGGGGGCCGGCTGGTTTGCCCTGAAGGGTGTCCTGGATCAGGGTGGGGGTTCCCTTGGGGCATGGGGCGGCCATGGTGAGGGGCCTGTGATGGTTTGAAGGCCGGCCAAGCCCCCTGGCGACCCAAGCAGAGGCCCTGGTGTCTAGGATTTATGTATCTTCTATAATTGAAACTTTGTAGCCTTGAGTGGAGGCCTGGGCCCGCCAGGGCAGGAGGAAAGCTTGGCTTCCTCCATTGCCGGGGAAACCCAAGCCTCCTGCTCTCTCCGTGGCCGCAGCCATCATGGTTGGGTTAATTTGCATACTCGCTCCTGATTGGCTGGTGGGCGTGGCTTGTGGGTGTAGCGGAGGCATGGTCAATTTGCATATTACTCTTTTATTAGATAGGATAACCATAGGAGTGCAGATATCTCTTCAATATCCTATTTTCATTTACTTTGGATTTATACCAAGAAGTGGGATTGATGGATCATATGCTATTTCTATTTTTAATTTTTGTAGGAATCTCCATACTGTTTTCCATAGTGACTGCAATAATTTACATTACCACCAATAATGCACAAGAGTTCCCTTTTCTCCACACCCTCACCAAAACTTATCTCTTGTCTATTTTATGATAGCCATTCTCACAGTTATGAGGTGATATCTCATTTTGGTTTTGATTTATATTTCCTTCATGATTAGTGATGTTGAGTGTCTTTTCATGTACCTGTTGGCCATCTGTATAACTTCTTTGGAAACATGTCTATTCATTTCTTCTGCCCAACTTTTAATTGGATTATTTGATTTTCTTATTGAGTTCTATGGGTTCTTTATATATTTTGGATATTAGCCTCTTATCAGATAGATGGTTTGCAAGTATTTTCTCCCATTCTGTAGGATGCCTTTTCATTTTGTTGATGTTTTCTTTGGTTGTGCAGAAGCATTTTAGTTTCATGCAGTACCACTTATTGATTTTTGCCTTTGTTGCTTATGTTTTGGTGTCATACCCAAAAAATCACTGCCAAGACCCATGTCAATGAGCTTTTCCCCTATTTTTGTTTTATTCTGGCAGTTTATCAGCTTTAGATCTTAGGTTCCAGTATTTAGTACATTTTGAGTTCATTTTTGTGTGTGGTATAACATAAGGGTCCAGTTGCCTTCTTTTGAATGTCACTGTCCAATTTTCCCAACACCATTTATTGAAGAAACTATCCTTTCCCAACTGAATATTCTTGGCTCCCTTGTCAAATATTAGTTGACCATATATGCAGAGGTTTATGTCTAGATTGTTAATACTATTCCTTTCGTCTATATGTCTGTTTTTATGGCAGTTTCATACTGTTTTGACTACTATAGCCTCATAGTATAGTTTGAATTCAGGAAGTTTAATGCCTCCAGCTGTCCTCTTTCTCAGGATTGCTTAGGCTATTTGGAGTCTTTTGTACTTCCACACAAATTTAAGATATTTTTCTATTTATGTGAAAAATGACATTGAAATTTTGTTAGGTATTACAATGAATATATATATATGCAATATCTGGGTAGTATGTACATTTTAATAACATTGATTCTTCTGATCCAAGAACAGAGGATATCTTTCCATTTATTTGTATCTTTTTCAATTTCTTTCATCAAGCGTCTTACAGTTTTCAGGGTACAGATGTTTCCCTTAAATTAAATTTATTCCTAAGCATGTTTTATATTATTGTGAGTGAAATTATTATCTTTATAATAATAGCTACTTTAGAGTCTTTTTCAAATTATTCCACCATCAGTGTCTTCTTGGCCTTTGGTACCAGTTAACTGGCTTTTCCCATGGGATTTAAAGCTTCATGGTTCTCTATATAACACATAATTTAGAATTTTACCCTAAGCATTTTGGTTATTAGGTTATGAAACTATATGTCTTATTCAAATTCTATGGAAAGTGTTGATTTTTTTTTTTCAGTCCTGGTTAGGTTCAAGCTGCAAATTCCAGACTATGGCCTATGGTTTCCATGTCAGCTCACTTTTCACAGTCTTTGTAGTACTCTTCAAATATGTCCTTTGTAGGTATATGTATGTATGTGTATATATATACAATATCCTTGATTTACAGTCTGTGACCTAGTTGTTAATGTACGGTTGGCTCAGCTCTGCAGTGACTTTGGTATGCTAATATGAATCATTATAAACTTTATGGGGCCACTTTCCAAAGCTTCTCCCTCTCCATGATTTCCCCAGTACTTTCTAGGTCCAAATGACACTAGGACAGAGACCCACCCTCTTGGAATGACAGCTCCAGTAAATGAAGAAAAAGGTTACCCTTCTTCAAAAGTTGGCTCCTGCAGTCTCTTATTATTGGCTATTGTCTTTGCCATCATGGGATTTCCTGGTTGCTGGTGCCCAAAAGAACCGAGGGGGCGGTTCTTTTGTGATTTCTGTACTCTCTGCACATTAGGGATTCCTTTTCCTGGCTCTCAATCTAAAGCTAGAGGGCTTTGCCGGAGCTATCTCTGTCTGTGCTATAGTGCTTATTATTTCTAGGTATGTTGCTGTGGTGAGTTTAGATTGAAGAAAAATGATAGTAAACTCACTGACAATTAGGTGGTACTTCAAATTCTGACAATCTTCCCCAATTTGCCTGCTATTAACTTACATTTTCTCAAATAGCTGTGGCATGCATTCTGTCCATGTTTTATAGGTGTGTTCAGTGGAAGAAAAAGGAAAAAATGTGCTTGTTCCATTTTCCCTGGAATCAGAATTGCTCCAGTATAATTTGATATAAGTGATGATAAAAGTTATTTTTGTATTGTTTCTGAGCCTAAGGAGAGTTTTCAATCATTCAGCATTTATTTTGATGTTAGCTATTTTATTCTTATAGTTTTCATTAGATTAAGGGGTTCTCTAATATCTCTAGTTTTCAAAGAATTGTATCATAAATTTTATCAAATATTTTTTACATACCCATTGAGAGGCTCATATTGCTTTCTCCATTATTCTGTTATAATAGTGAATTACACTGATTGATTTTTAAAATGTTCAACAACTTCATATTTCTGGAATAAAGTCAAATCGATAGTAATTAATTATCCTTTTCCTATACCCTACGATTTGCATTGCTAATATTTTGTTTAGGAGTTTTGCATTTATGGTTGAGAGTTTGACCTGTCATTTTCTATTCTTCTAGTGGCCCTGACAGATTTTGGTATCAATTTTTTTTGGACATCACAAAATATGTTAGGATTTTTCCTATGATTTTCTTTTCTCTAGAAAGTTTTATATATGATTGGTGTTATATCTCATAGAGTTTTAAAATAAATTAGTATTAAGACATATGGTTCTGAAAATACAAATTGAGTTCCTTAATTGCTATAGGACTATTCACATTTATATTGATTCTTGTGTAAGTTTTTGTGTTTTGTACTGTTCAAGAAATTTATTCACATATACAAATACATTGACTTGTAGTTGTTTACAATGTTGTTTAAAATTTTTAAAATATATCTGTAGTAACATTCTCTATTCATTCTTGATATTGGTGCCCCTTCTATATTGTTCCTGATCATTCTTGCCAGGATATTAATTGTACTTAGCCTGTTAATGAACGTTTAGCTTTGTTGATTCAACTGATGATTATTTCATTGATTTCTGCTCTTATCATTATATTTCTATCCTTCTACTTTATTTGGGGTTTCCTACCTTCTTAAGATGGAAACTTATATAACTGACTTTTATCCTTTCTTCTATTCTTAAGTCTATATATGACAATCTAAACATGTATTTTAACAGTAGCCCATGTTTTGATACTTCTTAATTTTATTATCATAATTTTAAAACATATATTCTAATATTCATTGAAATATATTATTTTGGCTATGAGTTATCTAGAAATAAAATTTATTTCCTAATTTACAAACAAGTCTTTTATAGTTATTATGTTGTTATTCATTTCTAGTTTAATTCCCTTGTCAGAGAACATACTCTATGTATGACTTCAGTTTTTTAAAGGTGTTGACACATGCTTTATGGCCGGACTATGGTCATGTGCATGGAAAATAATGTGTATTCTTTTACTGTTACATTCACTTTCAATATATGTATCAATTAAGTCAAACTTGTTAAAGTGTCAAATTTTCAATATCCATACTGTCTTTGTATGCTTTTCCATCAATTACAGAGATATGTGTTCAAGTCTCCTATTGTGATTGAAATTTGTCTATTTCTCATTTTAATTCTTCCCATTTATACATTATATATTTTGATAGTATATTAGGTCAATAAAAATGTATATTTTTGTATCTTCCTGGTAGGTTAGCATTTTTGTCATTATAAAATATCCTACTTCACATTTAATAATGCTTCTGATACAGTACAGTACAGGGAATATAGTTGCTAATATTGTAATAACTATGTATGGTGCTAGGTGAGTACTAGACATATCTGGGGGATCACTTTGTAAATTATATAAATATTTAATCACTATTCTGTACACCTGAAACCTATATGAAATATTAAATGTCAACTGTCATTTAAAAACTTTAACATCTAGTTTGTCTGGTATTAATAAAATAAAAGCTCACCATTCTTTTGGTTAGTGTTTTCATGGTATATCATTTTGCACCCTCTTACTGTGTATTTATATTTAAAGTGTTATTCTTAAAAGTATAATAGAGGTGTGTTTTTTCCCTTTTGAAAACTCATTCTGACAATTTTTCTTTTATAATCAGAATATTTATTCAATTACAGGTTACATTCAATATTATTTTGTATCAGTTTTAGGTGTATAGCATAGTGGTTAGATGATCATATGTTTACAAAGTGTTCCCCCTGATATTTCCAGTAGCCACCTGTCACCATATTTACTGGAATAATTAGGTATAACCATTATCTTCATCTTTATGTTCTATTTGTACCACCTTGATCGTTTCTCTTCTTAAATATCTTTGTCTTCTTCAGTGTCAATATTTTTATTAGCTTGGTATTTATACATCTTTTTACTATTGTTTTGGTATTTACCCTAAAAATAACAAAATGTATATTTGAGTTATTAGAGTATTAATATATTAGTGTTTTTACCCCTTCTCAATAATAAAAGGTCCTTTTTGCTGCTCCCACTTCTGTGTTATCATTGTCTTGTACTTTAGATCATCACATATTTCATTGTCACAAAACATTTTCATTTTTCTCATTTCATGTAGCCAATATTTGTTAATATTCTCCTCCATTGCTAATTGGAAAGAAAATTAATATTCAATAAATAAAGTATCTCTTTTTTCCTGATGCAGATTAATTTTCACATGGATCTCAGATTTCTCTAGCAACAAATAACTTTTGGGGGCCCAGATCTATTTGTACCTAAAAGCAGCAGACAGAACATGGATAGACTTTGCTTTACTATCAGGTCACGTGTGATCGCTTATGCATTTCCACTATGAAACATTAAGAAACAAATCACTTAGAACAGCTAGTGGAGAACAGGAAATCCATTTTAATCTTTATGATATCAACTGGACTTTATATAATGAAAAGGGGATCATGTATATCTACTTGACATCCCAAGATTTTGTTGATCTCCTTATTTCTTCCAGCCTGTTTTGACATATATGATTCTTCCCTTCTTTCTGCATTAATTTAATCAATTATTCCTCCTATTTATGTGACTAGGGTATTTCAGTATACTTAGACATTATACCTGGATCTCTTTTAGTCACCCATAAATGGTAACTCCTACATTTCAGCTGGAGGAATGGAGTTTATGAAATATATATGGAACTGAAGTGATAAATACACATTTTCATGTATTATTAATTTTGAACCATATAAATAGTTCATATATTCAAAATATAATTAAATCAGGGAAACAGAGAAATCTAAAATTGAATATAGGTCAAAATAAACAAACTTAACTGCATATCAATTTTTTTCTCTCTCACATCAATGTTTCTCCCCCCTTCTCTCTCTCTAAAAATCAATAAAGATATACCCTCGGGTGAGAATTAAAAAAAAAATAAAAGAACATTTTAAGAAGAGAATAATTGATGTAATGTTTAATTTTAATTGAGCATATACTTGAGAACTTATGGTTTTCTTTATTGCTGTCAATATATTGCCTAGCTTGCTCCAGTACTGAAGGCCTCAAATCAATGACACCAGTAACAATGTGCACACCTAGTCCCCACAACTTGGTTTCTAATTTAAAAGAACTATGTCTCCCTGTTAAAATGGTTTATTGCTTGGCTGGAATAGAGAAAGTACAGGGTTAGCCATATACACCTGATTAGGGCAGGATGCAAGAAAGAGTATCAATAATTTAAAAATTATAGGAATTGGCATTTTAAAAAACAGAGCTTTTGATGTTGAGTTATAACTTGATAATAAAATGAAGATTTCAGAGTTGTGGCACCAAATTAAAAGTAGTGACAAAATATAACTTGTTTTACTTGTTCACCATATGAGGTGTTTTCTCTAATGACATTTTTTGTGAAGCAACTTTCATTATGTTCTTTTTTTTTTTTCAAATTTTTTATTAAGGTATTATATGTGTACATATCTTACCATTGCCCCCCCCCCCACCCCACTCCCAGTTTCCCATAACTCCACCTTGGTGATTATCTGATCCACTGAGATATTTGTGTGACAGTATTTTTGATCCGAGTTCTATAATTCCACATTACCATTATAACAACCATTTATTTGAGGTTGGTATCTCAAAAACATATTACTGACTAGAAGCCCAGTGTGCGAAATCACGCAGCCCCGCCCACCTGTGCATGCCTCACCACACACTCAGCCTCCTAGTGACTGGTCTTTGGTCGTTACAGCATCACAACCACTGGGTTTTTATTATATAGATGCTTTAATTAATGTTTTTGGATGGATCTGAGTAATCACATGGCATGTGTTACATCCTTCAATTATCCCCTGAATGGTATAATGGATATATTGTAAAATCTGTTGATTTCTAATTGCAGAGTAGAATGTGTTTGCATGTATGTGAAGATATGAATTTATAAATAGATAATGCTGCAATTTGTTCCTCTAACAGCTATTGCTGCTTTATACCATTTATCTGCCAGTGAATATATTCTGCACATAAACAAATTCCTTCTTAGTATAATTTGCTAACACACTGGTAATTCATAAAATTATCTTAGCCCTGAGAGATTGCTCTGGAAGAAACTATATTATTAATTTGTTTAGATCTTAGCTTTAAAATATATAGCCCCTTACTTACTTTTACACACACACACACACACACACACACACACACACACACATAGATATATATATAGATATATATATATATATATATACTGAATATTCACTTTGTTTTATAATATCTTTATTGCAATATAATTTACATAACACAAAGCTCACCATTTTAGTGTACTATTCAATGGTTTTTAATACATTTATAGAATTTTGTCACCTCACCAGTACCTAAATTTAGAAAATTTTCATCACTCATAAAGGAGCCCTATACTAACTATAGTCACTCCCCCTACCCTCTGTTCCCAGCTCCTGGCAAGTACTAATCTGCTTTCTGTCTCTATGGATTTGCCTATTCTATACATTTCCTATAAAAGGAATTATACAATAGGTGGTCTTTTTTTACTAGCTTCTTCTACTTACCATAATGTTTTCAAAATTAATTTAAGTTGCAACATCAGTAATTCATTTATTTCTATGGCTGAATAATATTCCATTGTGGGGATATACCACATTATATTTATCCATCCATCAATTGATGGATAGTTGGGTAGTTTTCACTTTTTGGCTAATATGAATAATTCCGTTATAAATATTCATGTATATGTTTTTATGTTAGCACATGTTTTCAAAGCTAACACATGTTCATATGCTATCTTGGGTATATAATTAGGAGTGAAATTACAGGGTTATATACAGTCATGTACCACATAACATTTCAGTCAATGACAAATCACATTTATGATGGTAATCCTATAAATTTATAATGGAACTGAATTTCCTATAAGAAATGGAAGGATATGTGGTTCAGGAGGAAATTTTTTCTCTTGTGGAACCTGACCATGGATTTCCTCTCACTCAGAACACCTCATTTTTGAGTACACAGATCGCATTCTAATCAGTCAGTCACTGACCTGTTTCAGCACAGAGGAGCCTATCCCCCCAGCACTGCATATTCAGATAGCGCTACAGTCCTCCCAGATCTAGCTGGTCTTCAGAGGGTGCACTGCTATAAATTCTTCCTTGAGGACCTAAGATCCTACAAAAGGACGCAGGTCCACAGGAACTACCTTAACATACTGTATAGTCTAATAAGACACACATAACCTCCCTGTGTGTTAGTATTTCCTGTATTTACCAAGCATAGTTGTTAGTGAATGGAAAATATTTAGTTTCTCTGTGTATTGGTACCTTTCTACATATTGTGGCTAAGTCTGAGGGAAGAGAAACAGAGCACCTAAATATGTATTAGTTTTTGGAATAAAATTTAAAGGTTTCTGTACCCAATATTAAAATCATTTAGTATAACTTTCAAATAGCAATTTTTACAGAAGAAGCTTATGTAGTGGTACATTTCCTTTCAAGTCTTACTTTCCTTCCTGCTATTTACATGACTGAAAATTTAGAATTCAATTTCAATTCAGCTGCAAATGACTCTTCTTAGTAACATAGGAATGGCAGAGAATTTCACAGGTCAACCATATCCATTGTAAAGAGTCAATTCCTTTCATGCTTTTCACATTAGCTGCCTTTCCTTCCCATCAATTGTCTCCTGGTTTTCTAAATATGTTCAAGTCACTGAGGAGCTGTGGATACTGTTATTCACTTATCCATAATTTAGGGGGTGTAAATCAAGGTCCTTCTTAAGTCTTAAAAGAATTTTCATTCCCTTATTAGTACTCATTTTCCTATCTCAGAAGGAAAGAAAAATGTGAAATACATTTATCACCATCCATGGAGGTGTTACTACAGTACATACTTTCTGGAACCTCTCTATGTACAAAGTAGTTTCAGCATTTAATTTCATTTGTAATCATAAAATTTCAATAATGATTGTTTGCTTCTTTTTAAAAAGAAATTTCAAACTTATATAATAAAAATATGTTTTTAAACCAAATGGTATGTTTTAATCAAATAATAGAGAAGAACTTATTATAAAAACAATCGTAGGCTCTAAACTTCCCCTAAGAGAACCATTCTTAAATATTTTAACTCATTCTGGGCATTACTTATATGTCTCTACTAGTAATTAATATGCTTATATTGCTAAATCTTGACTCATTAGTCTTTTGAATTCCTTATAATAGATTAGAAATAAGCTTACTTATACCCCACCAAATAAATTCCATGAAAATATAATTACACTAGAGTCCCGGTGTATGAAATTTGTACACAGGGGGGAGGGGGTCCCCTCAGCCCAGCCTGCACCCACTCCAATATAGGACCCCTCAGGGGATGTCTGACTGCCAGCTTAGGTCTGATCCGGGACTGCTGGCTCCTAACTGCTCAACTGCCTGACTGCCTGATCGCCCCTAACTGCCCCCCCTGCCAGCCTGATCACCCCCTAGTTGCCCCCCTGCTAGCTGATCACCCCTAACTGCACCTTCCCCCCCAGCCTGGTCTCCACTTACTGCCCCCCCCTGCTGGCCTGGTTGCCCCCAAATACCCCCCTCTGCCAGCCTGGTCACCCCTAATTGTCCCCCCTGCTGACCTGGTCACCCCCAACTGCCTCCCCTGCTGGCCTGGTTGCCCCACGCAGCCTGCTGTTCGGTTGTTTGGTCGTCCCTCACTAACTCCCCTGCCAGCCTGGTTGCCCCACACAGCCTGCTGTTCAGTTATTTGGTCGTTCCTCACTAACACCCCTGCTGACTTGGTCATCCCATGCAACCTGTTGTTCAGTTGTTTGGTCATCCCTCACTAATGCCCCTGCTGGCCTGTTCGCCACACACAGTCTGCTGTTCAGTTGTTTAGTCGTCCCTCACTAACCCCCCTGCCGGCCTTCTTGCCCCAAGGAGCCTGCTCTTCAGTTGTTACTGTAACTGTGATGGTGTCTTGGACAATTTGCATACTCCTCTATTATTAGTATAGATCTCTATTTTTTTAGTACCTCTATTTATTGTTTTCATAAATAATATACTTATGCTCTAATGTCTTCCTCCATCAAATATAAACAGGGCCTCTCAATTTGTACTTTTTAAGATAAGGACATTAATACTTGTATTTCCACTTCAGTTCTCTTACTCCTTTCCATTACCTCACATTTGTTTTCTATGCCTATACTTGTTCTTACAAATATTTAGAGCATTTACAAACTTTTCAGTAACAGAATTTAAGTTGCCCAGACTTTGTCTACACATTATTCTAAAAGTTGGAAATAAGACAACTGTGGCACCCACGGAACAACTGCGAGCCCCAGAACAACGCTCCCCAATTGGCGCAAACACACGGGTTCAGAGGAGCTCTACACTCCACCATGGAAAGGTCAGATTTCGCCTGGGATAAGGTGAGGTCTCTGGTACCGGTGGGAAAGAGGAACTCGTGTTTTGCGGGAGCTGGAGGACCAGGGAAGTCTGAGCCTAGAAAAATCCATGGCTGTAGGGGCTGGCGTGATCTGTGAATGTGGAAAGGCGTCCTCAGAGCTGCTAACAGAAGGGCTCTCTAAAAAGTAACCCATTTTGATCTGAAGTGCAGGGACACCCTAAGAATTTCAGGCTGCCCAGACTTACGCGCAGTCCTGGAGTTCGCACACTTAGGCTTTTTCCTCTTGAAGTTCTTGCTTCTGATTACTAAGCCCAATACATAGGATCACCCACTTGGGGACACCCTGGGAGACTGCAGGGGAAAGTTGTTTTTCTGGAACCTGGGGATCAGAGCGGGGAGTGACCATCGGAGAGCCAGCTCTGAGGCAGCCCACTCCCACAAACCTGTAGTGAGTGCCACAGGGAAAGAAGGCTCTAACACTGCCTAGAGAGGCCATAGATAGACCCGGAAGTCAATCCAGAAACACTGCCACCCAGGGGCTGAATCACAAATTGACTCCTGTGTAATCAACAATAAAGGAATACGAGAAATTAAGACACACCGTCTGCTTAAAATCAGGACTGGCTTACAACACTGAAGAGCAGTGGAATGCAGGGAACTGCAATACTGTCTGGACTGAGAAACAGGCGTGCCAAACAGAACAACAGAGGAAGTGAATGACCTTCACTACTCCACATTTTATTTTATTTTTTATTTATTTTCTATTTATTTTATTTTTTTATTTTCATTTTTTGCATCATTTACTCAAGAAACTAACTTTTTTTTCTTTTTTCATCACTTGATGTTACCTTTTTAATTATTACATTTTTATTTTCAATCTATATTATTACTACTGCTATTTTATCTTTTTTTTTCTAAGTGTCATTTTATTTTCTCTTCATTTTATTTTGGGATTAGGGTTCTACATTCTATTTTTATCTTTCCTTTAGCATCGTTTCACTCTATCTCAACTCTACCTTTATGCCATCACTCTCTTCCTAACCTTCCCCTTTTCGGTGTCCTGTTTATCTTATCCCTTTCCTGCTTTAGATTTTCCCTATTCTTTCTGTTTAACCCTTGTTAAAATTTCACCCTACTTACATATCTAATCTCCAATCCCCTGCTCCAAGTCCATACACACCTCTCTCTTCGCTGTCTTAACTATGCAAAAACTTGTTTTTCTCTCTGTCCTTTTGTTGTTGTTCACCTGAATGTAGTTATATCGAATTTTTATGCTTTTTTGTGAGATTGTTTTGCTTATTCTTCTCGTTTATTTTTTTGTTTGTTTTGTGCTTCAGCTTTCCCTTGCCTCACTCAATATTAGTTGGTGTTGTAGTTTGTACTAATCCCCAGGCACTTGTTGCTGGCATTTGCTGGGATTAGTGATTGTTCTATTGGAGTTTTACCCCTAATATATATGGTCTGTTCCCCTTTCTCTCTTAGTCTCTTTCTTGTCTCTCTTACTTTTTTTTCTTTTTTTTTCTTTCCCTTTTCCCAATTTCATTTTCACACTCCTTTTTTCTTTTTTTCTTTCTTTCTTTCTTTTTTCCTCTTCTTCTTTCTCTCCTATCACCTAATTTGCCTTTCTCTGGTGGTCACCTATATTGGAGGTTATTAATATCGTGAATACATTCCTGTTCAGTGCCTTATGAGTTGTACCTGGTAGTGCTGTAGTTTGTGCCTTTAAATCAAACCAGGAGAGAGAGAGCTACATAACCAGACACCCAGAGAAGAGAAACCATGGGGAGACAAAGAAGCAGCCCGCATATGAAAGAAAAGCAGGCATCACCAGAAAAGGAAGTAAACGAAATGGAGGCAAGCAACCTTCCAGAAAAAGAATTCAGAGAAATGGTCATAAGTTGGCTGAAAAGAATGCAAGATTAATTCGACAATATGAGCAAGAACCAAGAGGAAATGAAGAAGAACCAAGAAGAAATGAAAAATGACATCGCTGCTGTAAAGAACTCAATAGAAAGCATCAAGAGTAGACTAGAAGAAGCAGAGGACCGCATCCGTGAGCTAGAAGACAAGATGGAAAAAAATACCCAAGTAGAGCAACTTCTAGAAAAAAAATTAAAAGGCAGGAGGGGAGTCTAAGGGAACTTTGGGACAACACGAAACAAAACAACATCCGCATAATAGGGGTTCCAGAAAGAAAGGAAGCTGAGCAAGGAATAGAAAACCTCTTTAAAGAAATAATGACAGAAAATTTCCCTGATATAGGGAAGAAAAAACCCACACAAATCCAAGAAGCTCACAGAGTACCAAGCAAAATGAACCCCAAAAGACCGACGCCAAGGCACATTATAATTAAACTGGCAAACACCAACGACAAAGTAAGAATCTTAAAAGCAGCAAAAGAGAGACAGAAAGTTACATAAAAAGGAACCCCCATCAGACTAGCAACTGATTTCTCAACAGAAACTCATCAGGCCAGAAGGGAATGGAATGAAATATACAAAGTCATGCAAAGCACGGGTCTGAATCCAAGAATACTGTACCCAGCAAGGCTGTCAATCAAAATTGAAGGTGAAATCAGGAGCTTCACAGACAAAAAAGGACTAAGGGAATTTATTACCACCAAACCAGCAATGCAAGAAATGCTAAAGGGTCTGCTGTAAAAAAAAAAAAAAAAAAGAAAAAAGAAAGAAAGAAAGAAACAGGAAGCGAAGAAGTAACACAGGGGTAAAGAATAGGAATGGCGACAAATAAGTACCTATCAATAATAACTTTAAATGTAAATGGATTAAATGCCCCAATCAAAAGACATAGGGTAACGGATTGGATAAGAAAACACGACCCATATATCTGCTGTCTACAAGAAACCCACCTCAGAAAAAAAGACGCACACAGACTGAGGGTGAAGGGATGAAAAAAGGTTTTCCAGGCAAATGGAACTGAAAAAAAAGCTGGGGTAGCAATACTTATTTCTGACAAATTAGATCTCAAACTGAAGGACATAACAAGAGATAAGGAAGGCCATTTCATAATACTAAAGGGAGCAATCCAACAAGAAGAAATAACTCTGGTAAACATATATGCACCCAATACAGGAGCACCCAAATACATAAAAAAACTCCTGGAGGATATCAAGGGAGAGATTGACAGCAATACAATCATAGTAGGAGACTTTAATACCCCACTATTACCATTGGACAAATCCTCTAAACAAAACATCAGCAAAGAAACATCAATCCTAAATGACTCACTAGACCAGATGGAATTAATTGACATCTTCAGAACATTTCACCCCAAAGCCACAGAATATACATTCTTCTCAAGTGCACATGGGTCATTTTCAAAGATAGACCATATGTTGGGACATAGGCAAAGTCTCTTCAAATTCAAGAAGATAGCCGAAACCGGTTTGGCTCAGTGGATAGAGCGTCAGCCTGCGGACTGAAGGGTCCCGGGTTCGATTCCGGTCAAGGGCGTGTGCCTTGGTTGCGGGCACATCCCCAGTGGGAGGTGTGCAGGAGGCAGCTGATCGATGTTTCTCTGTCATCGATGTTTCTAGCTCTCTATCCCTCTCCCTTCCTCTCTGTGAAATATCAATAAAATATATTTAAAAAAAAATTCAAGAAGATAGAAATCATATCAAGCATCTTCTCAGACCACAGTGGCATAAAACTGGAAATCAACTACAATAAAAACAACCCAAAGAAATCAAACACATGGAGACTAAACAGCATGCTATTAAACCAGGACTGGGTTGCCAGAGAGATCAAAGAAGAAATAAAAAACATCATGACAACAAATGACAGTGAAAACACTACAATCCAAAATCTATGGGACACAGTGAAAGCAGTCTTGAGAGGGAAGTTCATAGCTCTACAAGCCTACTGCAAAAAACAAGAAACTATGGTAATAAATTACCTAACCCAACAACTCAAAGAGTTAGAAAAAGAGCAACAAGAAAAGCCCAGTGTAAGCAGAAGGAAGGAAATAATAAAGATCAGAGCACAGATAAACGACATAGAGACCAAAGAAACAATACAAAAGATCAACAAAACCAAGAGCTGGTTCTTTGAAAGGATAAACAAGATTGATGAACCTCTAGCCAGGCTCACCAAGAAGCAGAGAGAGGAGAATCCAAATAAACAAAATCATAAATGAAAGAGGTGAAATAACAACAGATCCCGCCGAAATACAAAGGATTGTTAAAAAATACTACGAACAACTCTATTCCAACAAACTGGACAACCTGGAGGAAATGGACATATTCCTAGAAAAATATATCCTTCCAAAACTCAATCAGGAAGAATCTAAACAGCTCAACATGCCAGTAACTATGGAAGAAATTGAAACAGTCATCAAAGAGCTTCCGGCAAACAAAAGCCCGGGGCCAGATGGCTTCACAGGAGAGTTTTACCAAACATTCAAGGAAGAACTAAAACCTATCCTCCTCAGACTATTCCAAAAAATTCAAGAGAAAGGAACACTTCCAAGCTCCTTCTATGAAGCCAGCATCACCCTAATACCAAAACCAGATAACGACAACACACTGAAGGAGAATTACAGGCCAATATCCCTCATGAATGTACATGCCAAAATCCTCAACAAAATTCTAGCAAATAGGATCCAGCAGTACATCAGAAAGATCATACACCATGACCAAGTAGGATTTATCCCAGGAATGCAAGGATGGTACAATATCCGCAAAGCAATAAATGTGATACATCACATAAACAAATTGAGAGATAAAAATCACAGTCATATCAATTGATGCAGAAAAAGCATTTGACAAAATCCAACACCCTTTCTTGATAAAAACTCTCAACAAGGAGGGAATAGAAGGATCATACCTGAACATAATAAAAGCTATATATGATAAACCCACAGCTAACATCATACTCAATGGGCAAATACTAAAACCATTTCCCCTAAGAACAGGAACAAGACAGGAATGCCCACTCTCACCACTCCTGTTTGACATAGTACTGGAAGTATTAGCCACTGCAATTAGACAAGAAGAAGAAATAAAAGGCATCCAAATTGGAAAAGAAGAAGTAAAGCTGTCCTTATTTGCAGATGACATGATATTGTACATAAAAAACCCGATTCCCTAACCGGTTTGGCTCAGTGGATAGAGCGTCGGCCTTCGGACTCAAGGGTCCCAGGTTCGATTCCGGCCAAGGGCACGTACCTTGGTTGCAGGCACATCCCCAGTAGGGAATGTGCAGGAGGCAGCTGATCGATGTTTCTCTCTCATCGATGTTTCTAACTCTCTATCCCTCTCCCTTCCTCTCTGTAAAAAATCAATAAAATTTATAAAAAAAACAAAACAAAACAAAAAAAAAACCGAAAGACTCCATCAAAAAACTTACAGACTTAATAAATGAATTTGGCAATGTAGCAGGATACAAAATTAACACCAAGAAATCTATGGCATTTCTATACACCAACAGATACTTACAGAAAGAGAGACTAAAAAAGCAATCCCATTTTCCATCGCACCAAAAAAATTAAGATACTTAGGAATAAACCTAACCAAGGAGGTAAAAGACCTATACGCGGAAAACTACAGGACACTGAAAAAAGAGATAGAGGAAGATGTAAACAGATGGAAGAACATACCATGTTCATGGATAAGGTAGAATCAACATCATTAAAATGTCCATACTACCCAAAGCAATCTATAGATTCAATGCACTCCCCATTAAAATACCAACGGCGTATTTCACAGACCTAGAAAGAACTCTCCAAAAATTCATCTGGAATAAAAAAAGACCCCGAATAGCCACAGCAATCCTGAGAAAGAAGAATAAAGTAGGAGGGATCTCAATACCAGATTTCAAGCTGTATTACAAAGCCACTGTCCTCAAAACAGCCTGGTACTGGCACAAGAACAGACATATAGATCAATGGAACAGAATAGAGAATCCAGATATCAACCCAAACCAATATGCGCAATTAATATTTGACAAAGGAGGCATGAGCATACAATGGAGTCAAGACAGTCTCTTCAATAAATGGTGTTGGGAAAATTGGACAGATACATGCAAAAAAATTAAACTAGATCACCAACTTACACCATACACAAAAATAAACTAAAATGGATACAGGACTTAAACATAAGACAGGAAACCATAAAAATACTAGAGGAATCCACAGGCAGCGAAATCTCAGACATATGCCAAAAGAACTTCTTCACTGATACTGCCCCTAGGGTAATGGAAGCCAAAGAGAAAATAAACAAATGGGACTACATCAAAATAAAAAGCTTTTGCACAGCAAAAGAAACCATCAACAAAACAACAAGAAACCCCACTGTATGGGAGAACATATTTGCAAATGGTATCACTGATAAAGGTTTAATCTCCAACATCTACAGGCAGCTTATACAACTTAATAAAAGGAAGATAAATGATCCAATAAAAAAATGGGCAACGAACCTAAATAGAATCTTTTCGAAAGAAGACAGAAGGAAGGCCAAGAGACACATGAAAACATGCTCAAAGTCACTAATTATCCAAGAGATGCAAATCAAAACGACAATGCGATACCATCTCACACCTGTCAGAATGGCTATCATCAACAAATCAACAAACGACAAGTGTTGGCGAGGATGCAGAGAAAAAGGAACCCTCGTGCACTGCTGGTGGGAATGCGGACTGATGCAGCCACTGTGGAGAACAGTATGGAGTTTCCTCAAAAAACTGAAAATGGAACTCCCATTTGACCCAGTAATCCCACTCCTGGGAATATATCCTAAGAAACTAGAAACACCAATCAGAAAGGATATATGCACCCCTATGTTCATAGCAGCACAATTTACATAGCTAAGATTTGGAAACAGCCTAGGTGCCCGTCAGCAGATGACTGGATCAGAAATCTATGGTACATCTACACAATGGAATACTATGCTGCCATAAAAAAGAAGGAATTACTACCATTTGTAGGCACCTGGATGGAATTAGAGAACATTATGCTAAGTGAAATAAGCCAGTCAATGAAACAAAAATACCACATGATCCCACTCATTTGGGGATAATGAAAAACATTATAAACTGATGAACAAAAAGATAGATACAGAGGCAGTAAAGCATCAAACAGACTGTCAAATTACAGCGGTAAGGTTAGGGAGAGGTGGGGGAAATAAGAGATCAACTGAAGGACTTGTATGCATGTATATAAGAGTAACCAACGGATGCAAAACATTGGGGGGTGAGGGCATGTATGGGAGTGGGGTGGGGGGGCAATGGTAAGATATGTACACATATAATACCTTAATAAAAAAAATTAAAGTAAAAAAATATAAATTATTATCTTAAAAAAATAAATAAAAGTTGGAAATAAGAGATAGTGTTTACATTAGTATGGGAACATAAAGGACATCAAGCAAGCTGTATGTTGTAACTATTAGGGGCAGAAATAGAATACTGGGGACTAGCTATAATTATAAGAAATATTAATCATGCTCTGTTAACCATGTTTGTTTTGTTCTGATTTTAAAAAAGCATATTCTGATCTGGCTGGTACCTGGGAGTTAAGAACTGTCTATTATCATGGAACAATTAACAATCTTGTTGCCCAAACAATGGAGTCCCAGAGGCTCCTGTCCCCCAGCAGCATTGCCTGTAATCTGTAACCATTATACCCATTCTTATTCCTTTTGCCTACTTCCCTACGTTACCTTTGTCCTACCAAATATACGCAGCTGGTTTATTGGGGGGGGGGGGGGGGGAGAGGGAGTTAGGGTCACCAAAGGAGGAGTACAGGAGGCTGAAAGGGTAAAGAATTATAAATTTACTAGAGGCCTGGTGCACGAAATTCATATATGGGTGGGAGGTCTCCTCAGCCCAGCCTGCACCCTCTCCTAATCCGGGACCGCTGGCTCCTAAATGCTCGCCTGCCTGCCTGATCACCCCTAACTGCCCCCCCCCACCAGCCTGATCACCCCTAACTGCCTCTGCCTGCTGACCATATCACCCCTAACTGCCCCCTCTGCTGGCCTGGTCGCCCCCAACTGCCCCCCCTCCGCCAGCCTGGTTGCTCCTAACTTCCCCCCCCCACTGGTCTGGTTGCCCCTTACTGCCCCCCTGCCAGCCTTGTCACCCCTCACTGCCCCCCCTCTGCTGGGCTGGTCACCCCCAACTGTCCCCCCTCCAGCTGGTCACCCTCAACTGCCCCCCCTGCCAGCCTGGTCGCCCCACGCAGCCTGCTGTTCAGTCATGCATCTGGTCATTTAGGTCATGATGGCCCCTGGCTTTTTATATATTAGAATTAGATCATCTGGGACCCAGTTGGGCTGCCCAAAAATGGCCTCAGCACCCAGGGATGGGAGTCTATAAAGTAATTAGTATAATCTATGCTCCTTTAATGAGTTGGGAACCTTTGTTGTGGTGCTCCCAGCCTTTTTTAGCCCCTCATTTGTGCACATAATCTCACTATTCTGGGTGAAATGAAAAAGAAATGGACAATTTTGGAAGTATCCCACATTGCTGAATAAGGCAGAAACTCACTATGTTTTTTACCCCATGGAAGAAATCTCAGGCCAAAGGCTTGTCTCTTGTCACTAAATTGTGGCACCTTGGGAGAGGGCTGATGTGGATTAAGTGAAACTGTTAACTTCCTCAATGCATCATTCTCAGATGTTTTGCTCCAGTGGTGTGCTGAAACTTCTACAGTGGACTTCCAGACTCTTACAAATGTACTCTCATCTATGGATTAATATCTAAACTGATGTTCTTTGTGGAAATGATAGTAGAAAACTCCTGTTCTGCCATTTTGCTGATGCCACCCATCTTATATTAACTCTTACTTATCTTTTCTAATTCTCTTCATTTCTTTCCATAGATTTGAGTTACACTTTAGTATCATTTCCTTACTCCAATACTGCTTTTCTCCCATCTGCTACTTTTATACTGTTATTGTCAAATAAATTGCATTTAATGTGTTATAAGCCCAACAATGCAACAATTTACTATCATTTTATTCAACTACTTTTTAAATCATTTAAGAGAAGTAAAGGGAATAAATATGCAATTATACTGCCTATTATATTTCTCTATGTGGTGAACATTACTGGTGCTAATTATTTCTTCACTTGATCAAGTTGCTATTTAGTTTCATTTTATTTTAGCCTAAATTATTCCCTTTAGTATTTCTGGTAGAACAAGTTTGCTAGTGACTGATTCTATATCAGATTTTGTTTTCTTGAGAATGCCTTAATTTTCCTTCATTTCCTTCATTTTGAAAGATAATTTTGCTGAATACAATGTTCTGTTTGACAGGTTTTTTCCAGCAGTTTTTATGTGCCATTCCACTGTTTTCCTGCCTCCTTTGTTTCTAATGAGACTTCAGCTGTTAATTTTATGAATTGGGATTCCCTGGTATGTCATGAGTTGTTTTTCTCATGCGTTTTTCAACATTTTAACTATGATGTGTCTACGTGTGGATCATTTTCTGTTTATATTCTAGTTTGAGTTTTCTGTACCACTTGGATGACTCTATGAATATTTTTCATCAAATTTGGCAAGTTTTCAGTCATTATTTCTTTAAATATTCTTTCTGCCTCTTTCTTATTCTCTCCTCTCCTTCTGGTATTCTCATTATGCATATGTGTCCCACTTTTATCTGAGGACATGTTTTTCTTCATTATGCTTTCTCACTATTCTTCTGACTGTATATAAGTATTTGCTATTGATCTATCTTCAAGTTTTTTATTCTATCTCCTGCTAGCTTAAATGCTAGACTCTCGTTGTTCTTATGATTTAGTGGATTTCCTTGATTGTTATCCCATTTGTCCTATGCCTTCAGTTGTGAAATGATTGTTGTAACATATAGATATCATTTTTTATATATAGTAATAGAATTAAGGTTACCAATCTGTAGATTTTGAGATAGGAAGGTTATTCTGGGTTATCTTTGGACACAATGTAATCAAAGGTGTCCTTACAAGTGGCACTATAAGGCACAGGAGAAGTCAGTGTCTGATTGATGCAATATGAGAAAGACTCAACCAGCCATTGCTGGCTTTGAAAATGAAAGAATGGAGCTCTGGCTGGTGTAGCTCAGTTGGTTGGAGCATCATCACCTATACCAAAAGGTGATAGGTTCAATTCCTGGTCAGAACACATACCCAGGTTGCAGGTTCTACCCACGGTTTTTGGGGTGCATGCATGCGGGAGGCAACCAATCAATATTTTTCTCTTACATCCAAGTTTCTCTCTGTTAGACACATACACTCTCCCTCTAAAATAAATTTTTAAAAATTGCTGTAAAAACAATAAAAGAAAGTAGAAGAATGGTGTATGATGTAAGGAATGTGGGAAGCCTCTACCAACTGGAAAAAGAAGGGAATTAGATTATTCCTTAGAGCTTCCAAAAATAAATACAGCCATTTTGACCCTTTAATTTCATCCCATTGATATCTGCATCAGATTTCTGAACTACAGATTTATAATATATCAGATTTGTGTCATCTTAAGCTATCACATTTGTGGTAATTTGTCAAAGCAGCAATAGGAAAATTAATGCACTCACTAACACATCATTTAATCCTCTTTGACTTCCAGAATTTTCAATTCATCCAGTTGTTTCAAGCTTTACTGGTGAACTCTAGGTCTGCCACACATCTACACAGTTAACAACTAAAGAGGTAGAAGTAAGATTAGAATAATTTTTTTTCTAAATCTCATGTTGTATTACTTGTACATAAATCACCTTAGGTTTTCAGCTGTTGAAAGGACTCATGGTATTCATATTGTTTATACTTACACAAGAGCTTCATAAGATGCAACGGATATGATACAGCACTAGCCTGAGTATATGCATTGAAAAATGTCTAAAGATATTTGGTGCTGAATTCTTTTCTTTCAAAGGTTGGATCATGCAAGGATGTATTTTGGCTCCAGATATCAAACCAGCTAGATGCAAAGTGCTTTGGTACCAGGAGACCCAAAGTCTATTCATTGTGGGGGATCTTTTATACAAAGCTGGTCATGTAAGCTGGCCTAGTTAAACAACTGTCTAGTAGTGCTGATGAAAACTCTGATGCTAGTCTGAGTACTGCTTCTTTGTAAATGATCTGTTTGCTTTTTTGTCTTGTATACTTCTCTGAAAGCTTATTTTTATCTTTGGCTTCCAAACTTATAAAGGGATGCACTTAGGTTTAAATGTTTTTGTTTGTTTTGTTTAGTAATTATTAATTTCTTTCATTTATTGTGCTAAATACATAATGAGCCCTTAAAATCTGAAGACTATATTTTTGTTTGTTGTTTTAGAAAATTTTGTTATTACTTTCATAGTTTCCTCTCTTCTATCTTACCCATCTTCTGTTTGTGGATTCCCATTAGATATTGGGCCACCTGTACTGATTATCCTAGATCCTCTTAATGTTTTTCTCTCACATTTTCTTCTTGAGTTTGTTTCAGTCATTTCTGTCCTTCTAGACTTTTGTACGTTTATCTAGTTAACTGATTTTTTACATGTACTTGTTCATAGTATTCTCTTGCAATCCTTTTTATATCTGTAAAGTCAGTGTTCAATTGTAGTCAAAGAACATATGATTTAAATCATTTTAAATTTGACTTATTTTATGACTTAACATATCATCTATCTTAGAGAATATTCCATCTTCACTTTAGAAGAATGTTTATTCTGCTGTTATTGAATGGACTGTTTTATAGATGTGTATTAGGTCTAGTTGGTTTATAGTGTTGTTCAAGGTTCTTATTTCCCTGTTTCTAGCCTTCTTATCCATTTATCAAAGTGAGGTATTTATGTGCCCTACTGTTATTACTGAATTATCTATTTCTCCCTTAAATTATTTCAGCTTCCTCTTCTTATATTTTGGATTTATTATGTTAGGTAAATTTATGTTTATAATGGTTATGTCTGGTAGAAAAATTGTTTCTCTTATCATTGTAAAATTGCACTCTTTTTTGTCTTTAGAAATATTTTTTTGCCTTCAAGTCTATTTTATTTTGTATTGGTATGCCCACTTCAGCTCTTTTTTGAATGCCCTTTGCATAGTATACCTCTTTACATCTTTTTAGAATAAAACAACTTTTGTGTTTCCTACAGACCAGGTATTTGAATCATTCTTGTATCCATTAATACAAAAATTTTAAACAAAATATTAGCAAATCGAATCTGATATATGCAAAAAGATAATACATCACAACCAAATGAGGTTTGTGCCAGGTGTGCATGATACATTTAAAATTCAAAAATCAATCATCACTGGATAAAAGAAACAGTAATGATACTTTCTTATAGTAACATAAATAGGAGAAAATGCACTATGATAATCTCAATTGAAGCAGAACAAAATTGATAAAATTCAACCCTTATTCCTGATAAAAATTATCAAGATAGGGATTGAAGAGAACTTATTAAAATCTAAAAAAAAACCTACAATAAAAGCCACAGCAGACATTAAAATTAGTGATGAATAATCGAACTCAATTCTCCTAAAAACAGGAACATTACATGGATGTTCTTACCATTTCTATTAAACATTGTACTAGAGATGCTAATTGGTACTATTAGGCAAGAAGAAAAATAAAAGGAATAAGAATTAGAAGGGAAGAAATAAACCTTTGCTTATTTGAAGAATTAATTTCAGATGATTGCATAGACAACCCAAAATAATTTATAATTAGCATTAATAAGTTAATTGAACAAGGTTGCTCAATACAAGGTTGGAATTTTAAAAACTGTATTTATATAACAACTACAAATAGAAAATAAAGTTTAAAATAAACCATTTTTAGTAATAGCAGAAATATCAGTTCCCTCAGAAAATATCATAAAATATTTGTAAGGCCTCTAAAAACAAAAATTAGAAAAGATTTTCTGTGAGAAATTAAAGACCCAAATAAGTAGAAGAATTTATCATGTTCTTATAAAGAAAGATACAATGTTGTAATGTCACTTTTCCAACAAATTGATCTTGTCAATGAATCACAATAATAATACTAGTTTTATTTTTTGGGAAATCAACAATCTACTTATAAATCTATGTGTAAATAAAAAGGAACAAGCATAGTTAAGTAACTGAAGAAGAGAAACAAAGCTAGAGAATTTACATTACTATATATAAAAATCATATAATGCTGCAATAATTAAGACAATATGCTATTACTAATATAGAACAGTGGAACAGCATGAGTCCAGAAATGAGAACCACATATACATGAATAACTATAAAATGTGCAGAAGATAAAAATTTCAACAAATAGGCCTGGCCAGCGTCACGCAGCGGTTGAGCTTCAACCTATGAACTAGGAGGTCAGGGTTCGATTTCAGGTTGTGGCACATGCCCAGGTTGCAGCTCAATCCCCAGTGTGTGGGTGTGCAGGAGGCAGCCGATCAATGATTCTCTCTCATCATTGATATTTCTATCTTTCTCTCTCTCTCTCCCTTCCTCTCTGAAATCAATAAAAATACTTAAAATTTTTTTCAACAAAAAAACTTGATTACTCATATGAAAAAAATAATCTTACCTCCAACTTGTCATACACAAAAATCAATTGCATATGGATTATGTTACTAAATGTGAAGCATAAATGTAATTAGATAATTTCTTCAAAAGAACACAAAAAGAGTGAAACGAGAAGAAAAAAAATAAACCTCTATTTTTTAAAAGAGACTCTTGAGAATACAAAGTCAAGCAAAAGAGTAGAAATACTTTTGCAATTCAAATATCTCAGAATAGACTTGAATCTAGAATACATAAATAACTCCTACAAATCAACAAGAGAAGCAAACAACCCAAGAGAAAAATGGATAAAACACTTGAATAGACACTTCACAAAAGAGCATAACCAAATGGCCTATGGATAAAAAAGGGGCCGCATACTAACCCTGACAAACTCATGGGAGGCCTGCAAGGGTGGGCCTTACAAACTCTGAGACCTAAAGTAACCACATAAGATGTTCTGATATCAAAACGTTCTAACTAGCCCTAGCCAGTTTGGCTCAGTGGATAGAGCCTCGGCCTGGAGACCAAAGGGTCCCACGTTTGATTCGGTCAAGGACACGTGCCTTGGTTGCTGGCTCCTCCCTGGCTCCGGTCCAGGTCTGGGCACGTGCAGGAGGCAACCAACTGATGTGTTTCTGTCGCTTCAATGTTTCTGTCTTTCCCTCTCTCTTCCACTCTAAAAGATAAATGGAAAGAAGTATCCTAGGATGAGGATTAACAAAACAAACAAAACAAAACAAAACAAAAAAATGTCCTAACTAAAAGTGAGTCATGGAGGGTAGTTATGTCCTAGGCCAGTATCTTCCTTGACAAAGGTCAATCTTTACATAAACTTAGTCTGTCTATAGTATTTTTGCATCTATAATAACATACCTTTGGAAAATCAGGGTAATTTCCTTTTTCCAGACCCCTCTTGGCATAATTTCCCACCACAGCAGAGACCACAAATCTCCTCACTGCTATTGTTATGGTATTAATTGTTAACTGTTAACTATTCTGAACCCACCTCTGTAAAAGGTTTTACTTTTTATCCAATCCCAGAGATTTCCAGCTTTGCTTTCTCCTGCCTCCCTAATAAATCACCAATGGATTTCAAGTGACCTCTTTATTCCTCCTCCTTTGATTGTAATGTGTAAAGTAAGGTGCAAAACTGCCATTGTCTGGAGCATTTTCTCAATCCTTTGAGATTTTGCTTCACAAAAATTATCAGTTTGGCTCAAATAAACTCATAAAAATTCTTACAGGTTTGGATGTTTCTTACATCAATAGGCCAATTAACATATGAAAAGATGCTTTTCATGAGTCATCAGAGAAATGAAAACTAACACCATATTGTTATATACTCACCAAAATGGTTAAAATGAAAAAGGTGAAAATAAATTCTTGCAGGGATGTGGAACACTTGGAACTTTCACGTGTTGATAGTAGGAGTGTGCATTAGTACAGTCATTTTGGGAAATGATAGGATCCAGTAAAGCTAACTATATAGTTCTCTATGACACAACATTCACCCTTTTAGGTATGGACCCAACAGAAATGCAAATGTATATTTTACAGAAGAATCCTATATAATAAAGAGGTAACATGCAAATTGACCATCATGCCCTCACACAAGATGGCCACCCCCATGTGGTCACAAGATGGCCACCCCCATGTGGTCACAAGATGGCCACCACAAGATGGCCGGCAGGGGAGGGCAGTTGGGGGTGACCGGGCCGGCAGGGGAGGGAATTTGGGGGTGATCGGGCTGGCAGGGGAGGGCAGTTGGGGGCAATCGGGCAGGCAGGGGAGCAGTTAGGCATCAATCAGGCTGGCAGGGGAGTGGTTAGGGGGTGATCAGGCTGGCAGGCAGAAGCAGTTAGGGGCAATCAGGCAAGCAGGCAGGTGAGTGGTTAGGAGCCAGCAGTCCCGGATTGTGAGAGGGATGTCTCACTGCCAGGGATCAGGCCTAAACCAGCAGTCGGACATCCCCCTAGGGGTCCCAGATTGGAGAGGGTGCAGGCTGGGCTGAGGGACATCCCCCCAGTGCACGAATTTTGTGCACCGGGCCTCTAGTATATAATAATGTGTACAGCAGTACTACTCAGCCTAACTCAAAGATGGAAATGACTTAAATGTCCAAAAGAGTAAAACTGGTAAATAAATTGTGGAATATTTATGCAATAAAATACTATACAGCAATAAAAATATATAAACATCTTGTAACAACATGTATGAATCTCATAAACATAATGTTGCATGAAGGAAGTCACACAAAAGACTACATAATGTATTATTTCATTTTAGGAAAGTTCAGAAGTATGTATAACTCATAAAGTCCTTATAATGATTATTGAAGTGGAGGTGGTAACAACTGGAAGGGAACATGAAAGGGACTGCTGATATGTTGTCAATATTCTTTTTTAAAAACCTGGATTCTGGCCCTAACCGGTTTGGCTTAGTGGATGGAGCATCGGCCTGCGGACTGAAGGGTCCCAGGTTCGATTCCGTTCAAGGGCATGTACCTTGGTTGCGGGCACGTCCCCAGTAGGGGGTGTGCAGGAGGCAGCTGATCGATGTCTCTCTCTCATCGATGTTTCTAACTCTCTATCCCTCTCCCTTCCTCTCTGTAAAAAATCAATAAAATATATTTTTTAAAAAAATCTGGATTCTGGTTACATGGTGTGATCACTTTAAAATTTACCAGTATATGCTTATTAAGTGTGCAATTTTCTGTGCTTATGTTAGACTGTTATTTAATGAAGCCACAAAGGACTAAGGGAAGGAAAAGCCTCACTAAAGAGCCACCAAGGAAGACAATATTTAAAATATTGAAGTAAGTATCTTGAAACATCCACAATCAGATCATTTGTCTCTACCACCACTGATAATGCCCTTGTGCCTTCTGGATCATTGTTATAGCTCTGCTTCCACCTCTGTCCCCTTCTCATATATTCTGCTAAATGTAATCCATTCCATATCACTTATCTTCTCAAATTCTTTAAAATAAAAGACAGTTCTTAAAATGGCTTATAGGGCTCTACTTAATACGGAGCCTTTATCTTTCTGATCTTATCTTACAGTATTCTTTCCCAAATGGATTCCACTCTTGCTAAAATGCCATCCTTGTTGCTACTCCAGCACTCAGCCACAGTTCTGCTTCAGGGCTATTGCACTTGCTGTTCACTTTGAAGCACACTTCTGTCACATATGCATATAGCTCATTCATTTTCTCCCTTCAGATCTTTGTAGACATCTAAATGAGGCCTTGTCTAATTATCCTACTGAAACTTGCATCAATTTCCCTACTTCTCAACAGATTCTGATATTTTCCAACTGTTTTCCTCTGTAGCACTTATCATCATTTGATACATTGTATTTGTCTGTTATATGTCCCCTTGTACTACAATGTAAACTCAAGTAGAACACAGATTTGTGAGAATTTTTTCTCCCACTGTATATGCACTTCGATATACAGGGTATGGTAAAATTAGGTTTACAGTTGTGAGTATGCAAAACACAGAATTTATTCTTGTATTATTATTTATTATTATATTATTTTCCATATGAACAACTGTTTTGCCTCACTCTGTAAAAGTATGAATAAATGTTTTTGAACTAATCTAATATATAAAAAGCCAGTGTCCGTAATGACCAAAATGACCGAATGAACGGTCACCAGGAAGTGTATGGAGCACCTCTTGATCCCTCCCCTGCAGGCCTGGTCACCCCTAACTGCCCTCCACTGCAGGCCTGGTCCCCCCCAACTGCTCTCTCCTGAAGGCCTGGGCCCCCCCCCCCAACTGCTCTCCCCTACAAGCTTGGGTCCCCCCAAACTGCCTTTCCCTGCAGGCCTGGTCATCCCCAACTTCCCTCCTCTGCCAGCCTGGTCACCCCTAACTGCCCTCCCTTGCAGGCTTGATTGCCCCCAACTGCCCTCCCTTGCAGGCCTGGTCCCTCCCAACTGCCCTCCCCTGCTGGTCACCTTGTGGTGGCCATCTTGTGTCCACATGGGGGCAGGATCTTTGACCACATGCGGGCAGCCATCTTGTGTGTTGGAGTGATGGTCAATCTGCATATTACTCTTTTATTAGATAGGATAGAGGCCTGATGCATGGGTGGGGGCCAGCTGGTTTGCCCTGAAGGGTGTCCCAGATCAGGGTGGAGGTTCCCTTGAGGTGTGGGGTGGCCTGGGTGAGAGGCCTGTGGTGGTTTGCAGGCCGGCCACACCCCCTGGTGACCCAAGCGGAGGCCCTGGTATCTGGGGTTTATTTATCTTCTACAATTGAAACTTTGTAGCCTGGAGCGGAGCCAAGCCTTCTGCTTGCTCCGTGGCGGCAGCCATTTCTGTTGGGATTTATTTATCTTCTATAATTGAAACTTTGTAGCCTTAAGCGGAGGCCAAGGCAGGCCAGGGCTGCAGAAGCTTGGCTTCCTCCATTGCTGGGGGCAACCCTAGCCTCCTGCTCTCTCCAGCTCCATGGCTGCCGCCATTTTTGTTGGGATTTATTTATCTTCTATAATTGAAACTTTGTAGCCTGGAGTGGAGGCCTGGCTGGCCAGGGTGTGGAGAAAGCTTGGCTTCCTCCATCACCAGGGAAACCCAAGCCTCCCTCCTGCTCTCTCCGTGGCCGCAGCCATCTTGGTTGGGTTAATTTGCATACTCGCTCTTGATTGGCTTGTGGGCGTAGCTTGTAGGCATGGCTTGTGGTTGTAAAGGAGTGATGGTTTATTTGCATATTACTCTTTTACTAGATAGGATGACTCTGCTGTAGAGGTACATGATATGTAGAACTTCTACAGAAACTATTTAATGTGAAGCATCTGGTTGGACCACTGTTCTGTCAAACACAATTTGGGAAATGATGAACCAGATGTATTGCCATTCAAAACAGATATAAGACAAAAACATTTTTAGTCACTATCTTTATTTAACATTCTGGACACCCTAGCCACTATACTCAGATAAGAAATGAAATGAGATTCAAATATCAGAGAGATGGAGATTCATGGCAGTTAAAATATTGTAGTATACATGAGTAATCTAAGATAATGAAAGGGAAAATTAATTATTTTAAAAGTTCAATAAACTTATAAAATTAATATATTTTAAAAGAAAATAATAGCTTTATTTTATACCAGGGTTTTTCAATCTTAACACAATTGGCTTTTGGGTCAAGTAATTATTTTACATGGACAACTGTCCTGTGCATTGTAAGATGCTTACAGCATCCCTGGCATCTACCAATTAGTAGGTAGTAGCACTACCCTATTCCTACAATTATGACATAAAAATGTCTCCAGACATTGCCAATACCCCTCATGACACAAAATCACCTCTGGCTATACAACATAAAAAGCAAAATAATCAATTACAAGCATCAAAAAATACACAGCCCTAGCTGGGTGGCTCAGTTGGTTGGAACATTGTGCTGTACATCAAAAGGTTGTGGATTTGATCTCCAGTCAGGATACTATAGCAGGCAACCAATTGATGTTTCTCTTTCATCTCTCTCTCTCCCTCTCTCTCTCTCTCTCTATCTCTCTATCTCTCTATATCTCTATCTCTATCTCCTCCCACCCTCTCTCTCCCTCCCTCCGTCCCTCCCTCCCTCTCTCCCTGCCTCTCTCTCTAGAATTAATAAAAACATATCGAGTATTAAAAAATACACAATAGTTATGAATGAACTTAGAATTGTTCAGGAACTATATAAAGAAAACTATAAGCTTAAATGAAGGACATAAAAGAAGATGTAAATACATGAAAAGATCTATTACATTATTAAATGGAAAATCTCAATACTATATATATATATATATATATATATATATATATATATACTCTCCCCAAATTAATTTATACATTTAATATAATTTAAATCAATATCCCAGTGGACTTTATTGTGTATCTATATAAAATTACTTTTTAATTTATATGTAAGACTGAGTAGGTAAAAATAACCAGATATATAAAGAAAAATATTACAAATAAAAATGCACTATCAGATAAGAACTGTTTTATTTTTTTATTTATTTATTTTTTTTTCAAATTTTTTATTAAGGTATTATATATGTACATATCTTACCATTGCCCACCCCCACCCCACTCCCATACCTGCCCTCACCCCCCAATGTTTTGCATCCGTTGGTTACTCTTATATGCATGCATACAAGTCCTTCAGTTGATCTCTTATTTCCCCCACCTCTCCCTAACCTTAACGCAGTAATTAGACACTCTGTTTGATGCTTTACTGACTCTGTAACTATCTTTTGGTTCATCAGTTTATAATGTTTTTCATTATCCCCAAATGAGTGAGATCATGTGGTATTTTTCTTTCATTGACTGGCTTATTTCACTTAGCATAATGTTCTCTAATTCCATCCAGGTGTCTAAAAATGGTAGTAATTCCTTCTTTTTTATGGCAGCATAGTATTCCATTGTGTAGATGTACCATGGTTTTCTGATCCAGTCATCTGCTGACGGGCACCTAGGCTGTTTCCAAATCTTAGCTATTGTAAATTGTGCTGCTATGAACATAGGGGTGCATATATCCTTTCTGATTGGTGTTTCTGGTTTCTTAGGATATATTCCTAGGAGTGGGATTACTGGGTCAAATGGGAGTTCCATTTTCAGTTTTTTGAGGAAACTCCATACTGTTCTCCACAGTGGCTGCACCAGTCTGCATTCCCACCAGCAGTGCACGAGGGTTCCTTTTTCTCCGCATCCTCGCCAACACTTGTCGTTTGTTGATTTGTTGATGATAGCCATTCTGACAGGTGTGAGATGGTATCGCATTGTCGTTTTGATTTGCATCTCTCGGATAATAAGTGACTTTGAGCATGTTTTCATGTGTCTCTTGGCCTTCCTTCTGTCTTCTTTCGAAAAGATTCTATTTAGGTCCGTTGCCCATTTTTTTATTGGATCATTTATCTTCCTTTTATTAAGTTGTATAAGCTGCCTGTAGATGTTGGAAATTAAACCTTTATCAGTGATACCATTTGCAAATATGTTCTCCCATACCGTGGGGTTTCTTGTTGTTTTGTTGACGGTTTCTTTTGCTGTGCAAAAGCTTTTTATTTCGATGTAGTCCCATTTGTTTATTTTCTCTTTGGCTTCCATTGCCCTAGGGGCAGTATCACTGAAAAAGTTCTTTTGACATATGTCTGAGATTTTGCTGCCTGAGGATTCCTCTAGTATTTTTATGGTTTCCCGTCTTATATTTAAGTCCTGTATCCATTTTGAGTTTATTTTTGTGTATGTTGTAAGTTGGTGATCTAGTTTCATTTTTTTGCATGTATCTGTCCAATTTTCCCAACACCATTTATTGAAGAGACTGTCTTGACTCCATTGTATGCTCATGCCTCCTTTGTCAAATATTAATTGCGCATATTGGTTTGGGTCGATATCTGGATTCTCTATTCTGTTCCATTGATCTATATGTCTGTTCTTGTGCCAGTACCAGGCTGTTTTGAGGACAGTGGCTTTGTAATACAGCTTGAAATCTGGTATTGAGATCCCTCCTACTTTATTCTTCTTTCTCAGGATTGCTGTGGCTATTCGGGGTCTTTTTTTATTCCAGATGAATTTTTGGAGAGTTCTTTCTAGGTCTGTGAAATATGCTGTTGGTATTTTAATGGGGAGTGCATTGAATCTATAGATTGCTTTGGGTAGTATGGACATTTTGATGATGTTGATTCTACCAATCCATGAACATGGTATGTTCTTCCATCTGTTTACATCTTCCTCTATCTCTTTTTTCAGTGTCCTGTAGTTTTCCGCATATAGGTCTTTTACCTCCTTGGTTAAGTTTATTCCTAAGTATCTTAATTTTTTTGGTGCGATGGAAAATGGGATTGCTTTTTTAGTCTCTCTTTCTGTAAGTTCACTGTTGGTGTATAGAAATGCCATAGATTCCTTGGTGTTAATTTTGTATCCTGCTACATTGCTGAATTCATTTATTAAGTCTGTTAGTTTTTTGATGGAGTCTTTCGGGTTTTTTATGTACAATATCATGTCATCTGCAAATAAGGACAGCTTTACTTCTTCTTTTCCAATTTGGATGCCTTTTATTTCTTCTTCTTGTCTAATTGCAATGGCTAATACTTCCAGTACTATGTCAAACAGGAGTGGTGAGAGTGGGCATCCCTGTCTTGTTCCTGTTCTTAGGGGAAATGGTTTTAGTTTTTGCCCATTGAGTATGATGTTAGCTGTGGGTTTATCATATATAGCTTTTATTATGTTGAGGTATGATCCTTCTATTCCCACCTTGTTGAGAGCTTTTATCAAGAAAGGGTGTTGGATTTTGTCAAATGCTTTTTCTGCATCAATTGATATGACTATGTGATTTTTATCTTTCAATTTGTTTATGTGATGTATCACATTTATTGATTTTCGGATATTGAACCATCCTTGCATTCCTGGGATAAACCCTACTTGGTCATGGTGTATGATCTTTCTGATGTACTGCTGGATCCGATTTGCTAGAAGTTTGTTGAGGATTTTGGCATCTACATTCATGAGGGATATTGGCCTGTAATTCTCTTTCATTGTGTTGTCTTTATCTGGTTTTGGTATTAGGGTGATGCTGGCTTCATAGAAGGAGCTCGGAAGTGTTCCTTCCTCTTGAATTTTTTGGAATAGTCTGAGGAGGATAGGTTTTAGTTCTTCCTTGAATGTTTGGGAAAACTCTCCTGTGAAGCCGTCTGGCCCTGGGCTTTTGTTTGCTGGAAGCTCTTTGATGACTGCTTCAATTTCTTCCATAGTTACTGGCATGTTGAGCTGTTTAGATTCTTCCTGATTGAGTTTTGGAAGGTTATATTTTTCTAGGAATATGTCCATTTCCTCCAGGTTGTCCAGTTTGTTGGAATAGAGTTGTTCGTAGTATTTTTTAACAATCCTTTGTATTTCGGCGGGATCTGTTATTTCACCTCTTTCATTTCTGATTTTGTTTATTTGGGTCCTCTCTCTTTGCTTCTTGGTGAGCCTGGCTAGAGGTTCATCAATCTTGTTTATCCTTTCAAAGAACCAGCTCTTGGTTTTGTTGATCTTTTGTATTGTTTCTTTGGTCTCTATGTCGTTTATCTGTGCTCTGATCTTTATTATTTCCTTCCTTCTGCTTACACTGGGCTTTTCTTGTTGCTCTTTTTCTAACTCTTTGAGTTGTTGGGTTAGGTAATTTATTACCCCTGTTTCTTGTTTTTTGCAGTAGGCTTCTAGAGCTATGAACTTCCCTCTCAAGACTGCTTTCACTGTGTCCCATAGATTTTGGATTGTAGTGTTTTCATTGTCATTTGTTGTCATGATGTTTTTTATTTCTACTTTGATCTCTCTGGTAATCCAGTCCTGGTTTAATAGCATGCTGTTTAATCTCCATGTGTTTGATTTCTTTGGGTTGTTTTTATTGTAGTTGATTTCCAGTTTTATGCCACTGTGGTCTGAGAAGATGCTTGATATGATTTCTATCTTCTTGAATTTGAAGAGACTTTGCCTATGTCCCAACATATGGTCTATCTTTGAAAATGACCCATGTGCACTTGAGAAGAATGTATATTCTGTGGCTTTGGGGTGAAATGTTCTGAAGATGTCAATTAATTCCATCTGGTCTAGTGAGTCATTTAGGATTGATGTTTCTTTGCTGATTTTTTGTTTAGAGGATTTGTCCAATGGTGATAGTGGGGTATTAAAGTCTCCTACTATGATTGTATTGCTGTCAATCTCTCCCTTGATATCCTCCAGGAGTTTTTTTTATGTATTTGGGTGCTCCTGTATTGGGTGCATATATGCTTACCAGAGTTATTTCTTCTTGTTGGATTGCTCCCTTTAGTATTATGAAGTGGCCTTCCTTATCTCTTGTTATGTCCTTCAGTTTGAGATCTAATTTGTCAGATATAAGTATTGCTACCCCAGCCTTTTTTTCAGTTCCATTTGCCTGGAAAACCTTATTCCATCCCTTCACCCTCAGTCTGTGTGCGTCTTTTTTTCTGAGGTGGGTTTCTTGTAGACAGCAGATATATGGGTCATGTTTTCTTATCCAATCCATTACCCTATGTCTTTTGATTGGGGCATTTAATCCGTTTACATTTAAAGTTATTATTGATAGGTACTTATTTGTCGCCATTCCTATTCTTTACACCTGTGTTCCTTCTTTGCTTCCTATTTCTTTTTTTTTTTTACAGCAGACCCTTTAGCATTTCTTGCATTGCTGGTTTGGTGGTAATAAATTCCCTTAGTCCTTTTTTGTCTGTGAAGCTCCTGATTTCACCTTCAATTTTGATTGACAGCCTTGCTGGGTACAGTATTCTTGGATTCAGACCCTTCCTTTGCATGACTTTGTATATTTCATTCCATTCCCTTCTGGCCTGATGAGTTTCTGTTGAGAAATCAGTTGCTAGTCTGATGGGGGTTCCTTTGTATGTAACTTTCTGTCTCTCTCTGGCCGCTTTTAAGATTCTTACTTTGTCGTTGGTGTTTGCCAATTTAATTATAATGTGCCTTGGCGTCGGTCTTTTGGGGTTCATTTTGCTTGGGACTCTGTGAGCTTCTTGGATTTGTGTGGGTTTTTTCTTCTCTATATCAGGGAAATTTTCTGTCATTATTTCTTCAAATAGGTTTTCTATTCCTTGCTCAGCTTCCTTTCCTTCTGGGACCCCTATTATGCGGATGTTGTTTTGTTTCGTGTTGTCCCAAAGTTCCCTTAGGCTCTCCTCCTGCCTTTTAATTTTTTTTTCTAGAAGTTGCTCTACTTGGGTATTTTTTCCCATCTTGTCTTCTAGCTCACGGATGCGGTCCTCTGCTTCTTCTAGTCTACTCTTGATGCTTTCTATTGAGTTCTTTACAGCAGCGATGTCATTTTTCATTTCTTCTTGGTTCTTCTTCATTTCCTCTTGGTTCTTGCTCATATTGTCGAATTTGTCTTCCATTCTTTTCAGCCACCTTATGACCATTTCTCTGAATTCTTTTTCTGGAAGGTTGCTTGCTTCCATTTCGTTTACTTCCTTTTATGGTGATGCCTGCTTTTCTTTCATATGCGGGCTGTGTCTTTGTCTCCCCATGGTCTCTCTTCTCTGGGTGTCTGGTTATGTAGTTCTCTCTCTCCTGTGTCGATTTAAAGGCACAAAATACAGCACTACCAGGTACAACACACAAGGCACTGAACAGAAATGTATTCACGATATTAACAACCTCCAATAAAGGTGACCACCAGAGAAAGGCAAATCAGGGGATAGTAGAGAAAGAAGAAGAGGAAAAAGAAAGAAAGAAGAAGAAAAAAAAAGCGGGTGTCAAAATGAAATTGGGAAAAGGGAAAAAAAGAAAAAAAAAGTAAGAGAGACAAGAAAGAGACTAAGAGAGAAAGGGAAACAGACTATATATATTGGGGATAAAACTCCAATAGAACAATCACTTATCCCAGCAAATGCCAGCAACAAGTACCTGGGGATTAATACAAACTACAACACCAACTAATATTGAGTGAGGCAAGGGAAAACAGAAGCACTAAACAAACAAAAAAATAAACAAAAGAAGAATAAGCAAAACAATCTCACAAAAAAGCATAAAAATTCGATATAATCTACATTCAAGCGAACAACAACAAAAGGACAGAGAGAAAAACAATTTTTTGGATAGTTAAGACAGCGAAGAGAGAGGTGTGTATGGACTTGGAGCAGGGGATTGGAGATTAGATATATAAGTAGGGTGAAATTTTAAAAGGGGGTAAACAGAAAGAATAGGGAAAATCTAAAGCAGGAAAGGGGTAAGATAAACAGGACACTGAAAAGGGAAAAGTGAGGAAGAGAGTGATGGCATAAAGGTAGATTTGAGATAGAGTAAAATGATGCTAAAGGAAAGATAAAAATAGAATGTAGAACATTAATCCCAAAACAAAATGAAGAGAAAATAAAATGACACTTAAAAAAAAAAAAAGATAAAATAGCAGTAGTAATAATACGGATTGAAAATAAAAATGTAATAATTAAAAAGGTAAAATCAAGTGAGGAAAAAAATTAGTTTCTTGAGTAAAAGATGCAAAAAATGAAAATAAAAAAATAAAAAATAAAAATAAAATGTGGAGTAGTGGAGGTCATTCACTTCCTCTGTTGTTCTGTTTGGCACGCCTGTTTCTCAGTCCGGACAGTATTGCAGTTCCCTGCGTTCCACTGCTCTTCAGTGATGTAAGCAAGTCCTGATTTTAAGCAGGCGGTGTGTCTTAATTCGTATTCCTTTATTTTTGATTGCACAAGAGTCAATTTGTGATTCAGCCCCTGGGTGGCAGTGTTTGTGGATTGACTTCCGGGTTTATCTATGGCCTCTCTAGGGAGTGTTAGAGCCTTCTTTCCCTGAGGCACTCACTACCGGTTTTGTGGGAGTGGGCTGCCTCAGAGCTGGCTCTTGGATGGTCACTCCCCGCTCCGATCCCCAGGTTCCAGAAAAACAACTTTCCCCTGCAGTCTCCCAGGGTGTCTCCAACTGGGTGAACCTATGAATTGGGCTTAGTAATCAGAAGCAAGAATTTCAAGAGGAAAAAGCCCAAGTGTGCGCACTCCGTGGCTGCGCGTAAGTCTAGCACACCCCTGAAATTCTTAGGGTGTCCCTGCACTTCAGATCAAAATGGGTTGCTTTTTAGAGAGCCCTTCTGTTAGCAGCTCTGAGGACCCCCTTCCACATTCACAGATCACGCCAGCCCCAGCAGCCACCGATTTTTCTAGGCACAGACTTCCCTGGTCCTCCAGCTCCCGCAAAACGTGCGTTCCTCTCTCGTGCTGGGACCAGAGACCTCACCTTATCCCAGGCGAAATCTGACCTTTCCGTGGTGGAGTGTAGAGCTCCTCTGAACCCGTGTGTTTGCGCCAATTGGGGAGCGTTGTTCTGGGGCTCGCAGCTGTTCCGTGGGTGCCGCAGTTGTGGATTCTCAGGCTTCCGATAAGCTCCACTTTCCGGTTCCAGATGGCGGCGACTCCGCGTCCAAGCCCGCAGCTCCAGGAGGGGACCTAGCCGCAGTGCTGTTTTATTTTTTAAATTTTATCCAGCTTTGTTGAGATACATTTGATAGGTAACATTGTGTAAATTTAAAGTGTATAATATAATGATGTGATAGACATATATATTATGAAATGATTACCACAATAAGGCTCATTAACACAGCCATCACCTCACATAGTTACCATTTTTTTGTGTGTGTGGTGAGAAATTCAAGATCTACTCTCTTAGCAACTTTCAAGTATACTAGAATCATCATACTATATATTACATCCCCAGAATTTATCTTGCAACTGGAAGTTTGTACCCTTTGACCACCTCTGTCTATCTCCACCCCCACCCTCACCTCCAGGCAACCACCAGTCAACTGTCTGTTTCAGTGAGTCTGGATTTTAGATTCCACATATAAGATCATACAGTATTTATCTTTCTCTGTCTGACTTATTTCAGTTAGCATAAAGTCTTCAAGTCTCATCCATGTTGTTGCAAATGCACACGTGCATACACACTCACACTCCTGGTCAGGCACATGACTTTTTAAACATTCATTCATCCTTTGAAAGATACTTAGGGTGGGTCTGATAGGTGGGCTCTGTAGGTGAGGGGACTTCTGGCTATATTCCATAGCCAGGTGGGACCACTAGCGGGGCTTTGCATTATTTTGGATGTGTGTTTTGGCTGAAATTAACATTTAACTCAGTGGACTTTGAGTAAAGCAGAGTGCCCTCCATAATGCAGAACTAAAAGACCAGTCCCTCTGAGCAAGAGAGAATTCTCCATCAAAATGACTTCAGAATTTATTTGCAACATAGGCTCTTCCTGGTTCTGTAGCAGATGGTCTTCAGACTAGAACTGTAACATCTACTTTTCTGGGCGTGCAGACTATCAACCCACACTTACAAACTTTGGACTTGACAACCTCCATAATCATGTGAACCAATTTCTTCTAATAAATCTTTTCACACACACACACACACACACACACACACACACACACACACATACACACACACACACACACACACACACACACCCTATAAGTTCTGTTTCTCTGGAGAACCCTGGCTAATGCATATATAATAGTATATGTAGGAATGGTTTGCCTTCACCTATGGACAAAGTAATAAATACTCCCCCAAAAAGTAAAAATATTTAGAGAATGAGTGGAGTGAGCAGAGTGATAACTGAGAAGGAATAGTAAGAAATATAAAAAGGGAAGCAGCAAAAAAAAAAAAAATATATTAGCCAAGAAGAGCTGACAGGAGAGTATCAAGAAGTAAATGGTGGTCAGGGTCAAGTGCTGTAAGGAAGTACAGTAAGATAAGGACTAGGAAGTGCCCAAGGAGACTGGGTAAGAGGTAGAAGTTAGATCAGCCAGAGCATTATCCTGTCATTTATGAGATGCTGTGAAAGCAGAATGTGAGAATAATGTCTTATATTTGTACTTTATCATCTACACAGTCCTTTCACATGTTTATTTATATGATTGAATCTTCATAATAACACACTGTGAGAGAAGGAGGTATAGTTACTCTCATTTTGGATTTGAGGAACTGAAAGCTTGAACAACCTTCTAAAAGGTTTAACTTTTAAATGTAAAAATTAGTATAAAAATCTAGGCCTGCTGACTCCTAATATAATTCAATTACACTACACAACAAGAAACTTCTACCAAGCTACATAAAGTTCTAGAGAACCTAAATCTATACTGGCAAGAAACTTGGTTATACTTGACATCAACATCAGAAGTCATGGACTTCTCAGACATTCCTAGCTTGAGTAACCCATTATGAAGGTTTCAATTTAAAAAAAAAAATATTGACCATTTGTAGGCACTTGGATGGAATTAGAGAACATTATGCTAAGTAAGCCAGTCAATGAAAGAAAAATACCACATGATCCCACTCATTTGGGGATAATGAAAAACATTATAAACTGATGAACAAAAAGATAGTTACAGAGGCAGTAAAGCATCAAACAGACTGTCAAATTACAGCGGTAAGGTTAGGGAGAGGTGGGGGAAATAAGAGATCAACTGAAGGACTTGTATGCATGCATATAAGAGTAACCAACGGATGCAAAACATTGGGGGGTGAGGGCATGTATGGGAGTGGGGTGGGGGTGGGGGGCAATGGTAAGATATGTACACATATAATACCTTAATAAAAATTTGAAAAAATAAATAAATAAATAAATAAATAAATAATAAATAAATAAATAAAAATATTGATTGGATTTTTAGAGAGAGAAACATCAATTTGTTGTTCCATTCATTTATGCATTCATTGGCTGCTTTTTTATTTTGAGAGAGAGAGAGAGAGAGAGAGAGAGAGAGAGAGAATAACTTATTGTTCCAGTTATTTATGAATTCATTGGTTGCTTCTCATATGTGCCCTGACTAGGGATCGAACCCACAATGTTGGCGTTTTGGGACAATGTTCTAATCAACTGAGCCACCCATAATAATTTTAGCTAATATTCACATAGTGGTTACCATGTGTTGGACACTGTTCTAAGCATCTTCCATATATTACATCATTTAATCCTAACAATAAACTTAAGAGGTAGATCTTATTACTGTTATTACTCCCATTTGCAAATGAGAAAATAGAAGTACTGATTATTTAAATAACTTGCTCAAGATAATCCAGCTAAGAAATAGTGAAACTGGGATTCAAACTTATTTCTTTCCAGTATACTAACTGTTTTTGTTTTCCAACTTCAAAGAGGCCATTGACTCTGATATTCTAGCACTTAGTGAACAGATCCAAGGATACTCAGTTTGTCCCCTCATTATCCTATAAACTTAGGTTCCAGCCTCTGTTTAAAAATGAAATTTAAATCCTCTTAGTCTGTACTAATATGGCATCCCCTCTAGTTTTCCTTCTCCCCCATCCCTTGCCCCATCACTTGTAGGCATTGGTCCTTTTCTGCATGTTATTCAACCTTATAGTATCTTCCTTCAAATGTGGTGCCTGAACCTTAAGTACGTTTTCATGAGTTATAGATTATTGTGTTTTGATATAGCTAAAGATAAAGGGCTCAAATGCTCTTAGCAAATTTGTAAAACAATTATATTATTACTGTTTACCTTTTGGTCTGTAACAATTATAATTTCTATTTAATCAGTAAATTCATGTAAGCCTATTTCATCTGTTTAAAAAAGGCAGTATGACAAGAGTCATGTGCTTATCCAGCTTTTGAAAGGACAATACTCTTGATCTTTGCCTCTCTCCTACTCCACAGGAAGATTGCAATATAGTGTTTTCATCTAACTTCATTCAAAAGCTTTAAAAACATTAATTTGCTTAATCCATAAGACTAGTGTTTAGAGCTGTAGAAAAGACTGTCCTGGAATGTACAGTTTAAGTACTTTACATAGACACAAGGTTGATAGGTTTTGAAACCTCTTACTACTTAAAGCACATCTTCTACCCTGTCATTAATCGATTGGCATTCTTTTGACTGTTTGCTCTACAATAACAGAGAAAACTTCATTACACATCTCAGTGACACTTTAGATAGAGTGAATACTGGAGAAACAGTAGATTGCTAGAACTGGAAAAGAGAATATAAGTAAATTTATATCCTTTTTTGTGTTTTTTTTTCTTGCAAGTCTGCAAAAACACAAATAGAATTATATAGCCAATCATTAAAACCCCTTTATTTTATAACATGGGCCCAGATCAAGATAATTCCCTTTTAACACAACAGTGATGATATCGCAGTGCTTCTCAAAGCAGTTCTCTTTCTAATGTTTCATTAGCTTTTTAAACCTCTTGGTTTGATCCAGAGTATTTTTTCTTTATTTCATTTGTAAAGCAAGTAAATGTAATAAGCTCCCTTTTGGAAAATCAGTCTGGCTTAAATCATGCATTCTTTATACAATGTTAGGAGGAGAATGGTTAACATTTGTAGCCTCATGACTTGCAAATGAAAGAAAATAATAACGCTTAGCAAGGCATTAGAAGAACACATTCACCATGAATCATACTGCCCTTGAAGGTGCAGCTTAAAAAAGCAGAGAAATAGATTTGACACCACTTGGACTTGCAGCTCAGACATGCTGCATTAAACTGTTCAAAATTAATTTAATCTGAGCAAGGAGAATAATAGCCTCTCAGTTCAAGGCTTCTGATAGCAGTAATTTGCACTGGAAAGTACTTCCAAAGGGAAAGAATAAATGAAGGGCGACTCTCCAAAACTGAGTGAGCAAATGAATTCACTAAATGAAAGCCTCTTGATCACCCTATAAAAAGATCATCCAAAAAAATGACACATTCTATATCATTCTCTTGGGTAAGAATTTTTTCTTACAACTATTCAATTGTTCTGCTTTAGGGATAAATTCAACCCTTTTTGAACTGTTGATGGCTCTGGAGGAAGTGTCTGGCTTCAGTTGCCACATTAATTCAGTGGCCCAAAAACAATTTGATGAAAACTCATGCAGTCATGGACTTTGTGCCCAATATTCTCTTTCATACTCTTAAGGAAGACATTTCTTGGTGAGTAAGTGAGCAAGAATCATAGCAAGTATTTAGGGTTGGAGACAAATCCATAACACTTTTTTACAGTCACAGAAATACTCTCCTCAAATTCAGGTGCCAAGGTGCTGAGTACATGGAAGGACATGTGAGCACCCAAGAGAGGATGCTCACACTAAAAGGTCTGACTCGCCAACCCAATCAATGGAATAACCAGCAGGAAAAGACTGGTATATAGTATGATATGAAGAGAACCAATAGGATCTACTCCCTCATAATTCTCTTTTCCACTGATTTACCACGGAGTCAAAAATTCTGTCTAATGTTACTCCCTAGGGGATAGTACCTTCAGAAATCACTGACACATTTATCACATTAGCAATCATCTAGCACCTCACAGAACTCTGAGTAAATACAGACAAAAATAGTGATACTAAGTACCCAAATAATTACATGCACGAAAAGACAAAACTAACTTCATTTTAGACAATTTCTTTTCCTTGAGTTAATCAAGTACTTTTCTGCATACTCTGGGAGAAATTATTTTTCCCTTGATTTAAGCTCTAATGGTGGTGAGAAAGAACATGCAGGGAAGTAAAAAAGAATTAGTTTTTCCAAATAGCATGAGAATAAGTAATACATCAGTATTCAAGTTTCATTTCCAATTCCTTAGTTGCTTTTCTTTTGCAAATTTAGAAGAAGGAAAACCAAAGGTCTTTTTAAATTCTCTGGTAACACTTAATTTCTTCTGAATAATTTACCTGCCAGTAGTTATTTGTTCTATAATAATTCAAAGAATGCTGATTATACCAAAGGCCTTTTTAAATAAATAAATAAGAAAGAAAGAAAAAAGAAAAGAATGTCTCTAGGATATGTTCAAGTTTAAAATACATTGAGGACTTTCAGGACATTAAACAAAATACTTGGTTGCTATTGATCACTGTCACCAATTATGTCCCCCTCCCCTCAAAATAGAAGAGGAATGAATATTATTTGAAGGGGTCCAGAACCAGTCTCCCCAGAATGTGCCACTTTGGCATATGGACTATTGGGCTAAAGCCACTCAAGACCAAAAAGACTCAGGAAGAGCTTATTACCTCACCCTTTAACTGCCTAAAAGAGTTTACATAGAGGGCCTGAGCCAGGAAGGAAACAATGACCAGAAATAACTACAAAGAATACTGGCTAGCTGTCATAAGCTGAGGGGAGAGCTCAGCACAGCCTAGTTATTCAAAATTAGTCTCTTCCTTGTAAACTGTCTTCCTTCCCTTTGAAATCACAGACCCCTATCCTATTCCTTATCTCAGGACAGCATATAAGTCTCAACTGCCTGACTTGTCCTTGGGTCTTAAATAATTATGGGAACCCCCATCCTCCTATCTAATAAAAGGGTAATATGCAAATTAACCATCACTCCATCACAAAGATGGCGGCGCCCATAGCCACAAGATGGCAGTGCCCAGTCCTCTCAGCCCTGCCAGAGTCCCCCAGTTCTGGGGGGGGGGGGGGGTGTGCAGCCGCTGAGAGCGGGCAGTGTGAGTGGCCTGGTGGAATGCTTGCTTCTCGCCCTGCCCGGCTTGGGCCAGCCCCCCAGAGCCGAAGTGGACACAGACAGGGACAGGGGGGCTGGCCCACAGCCTCCGCAGCTGAGCGCCAGCCCAGAGAGGAGACGGCGGGCACACCTCCTGCAGAAGCAGCGCAGGTCCCTCCTGCCTCCCGCAGAATGAATGCGGGTCCCTCCCGCCTCCCGTGGAAGCAGCGTGGCTCCAGGCAGCGCGCTGCGATTCACGCTGGCTCCCGCAGAAGCGGCAGGCAGCCTACTGCGCGCAATACCGCATGATGGGCTACTAGTAAGTACATAATTAAATTTGTTTTTCTCCTGTTAATCTGTTTTATGTTAATTTTATTCCAGCCAAAGAATTTAAGAAAGTATAAGAAAAGTTTATCTTCCCCAACACAATGTTTTGCATACTTATCTGGTCTTCAATGAAAACTAATGAAATTTCTTCCTGAGTTATACCATTTTTCATTGACTAGATTGATATTATATGCGTGATTTTAAAGCTTTTTAGTTAACAGAAAATTTTTAAATGGTCAAAAGTTTGTTACTCTTATGTTAGTCAATTTAATTTTTTTTCACTTCAGAAGAAACATAAGCCTCTGCATATTATCATTTAATAATAAATTAGGTCATGTTTCTCAAAATGGGCCTCTGAACCATTTGTATCAGAATCACTTGTGCTATTAAGAAAATATGAGTCAGGCCCCATCTCTGAGCTCCCTCCCCAGAAGATTAATTCTGAAGTTTTAGAAAAATTGTTTTTCATATCTCAGACCAACTTCTATACAATGCAGAATCCCACCCTAATATCTATACTAATAAAAGGGTAACATGCTAATTAGAATGGTTCGACCAGACATCTTCCGGACCTCTGACTTCCTTCCAGATAAAACCACGGTGGTGGGGGCCGAGGCAGAGTCGGTTAGGGGCGATCAGGCTGGTAGGGGAGCAAGCAATTAGGGGCGAGATCAGGCCGGTGTGGGGGAACAAGCAGTTAGGGGGCAATCAGGCCATCAGGGGAGGCAGTTAGGGGCCATCAGGCCGGCAGGGGAGGACAGTTAGGGGGCGATCTGGCCGGCAGAGGGAAGCAGTTAAGGGTGATCAGGCCAGCAGGGGGGAACAGTTAGGGGGCAATCAGGCCAGCATGCAGAGGCAGTTAGGGGCAATCAGGCCAGCGGCGGGGGGGCGCAGTTAGGGGCATCAGGCCATCAGGCAGAGGTGGTTAGGTGCAATCAGGCAGGCAGGCAGGCGAGCAGTTAGGAGCCAGTGATCCCAGATTGCGAGAGGGATGTCCGACTGCCAGTAGTTGGACATCCCCTGAGGTGTCCCGGATTGGAGAGGGTGCTGGCCGGGCTGAGGGACCCCCGCTCCATGCATGAATTTAGTGCACTGGGCCTCTAGTATATACATAAAAGGCTAATATGCTAAGTGTCCAACCGTCGGACCAGTCGCTATGACACACAATGACTACCAGGGGGCAGATGCTCAACACAGGAGCTGCTGAGCTGCAGTGACTTAGCAGCAGCGGTTCTCAAGTAACACACCCCGAAACCATAGAGGAGAGAGCCCGATTCCTCATGGGGCCATGCGATTCCACCTTTGGCTGTGGGTTATGTTGTTGCTGGGGCACTGTTGGCCCCGTATTTGGTTTACTGCACCCTTGCGTTTGCGTTCCATACCCTCTAAGACAGCAACTTTGAGTGTGCCCTCTGGGACCCCTTGGGGGATATCAGAGAGCTGGTTTCCACCCCATCCCCGCAGGCCAGGCCAAGGGACCCCACCTGCCAGAGGGACCCCGCTCACTCCGCAGACGCCAGGGAGGGACTGCGGGAGGTTGTCTCCAGGATATGTCTGGCCCATCTCATCCAGTCTCGCCCTGCCAGCCACCTTCTAATTAATTTCCTTTCAATGTGCATAAATCTATGCACCAGGTCACTAGTATATTCATATAGCCTCTGCTTTTAAAATTCCACTAAAACAGAATTTATGTCACACATAAGCCATTATTAAATAACATTAGTGGTCAGAAAAATTTACCTTATATTAAGTCAAAATATATCATGAAACTTCTACTTTTGGGTTCCAGTTCTCCCCTCTGAAACCACTCAAAATAAATGTAGTCTCTTTTCTACATGAAAGTCCTTCATATATTTAGAGACCACTATTATCTTCCATCTGTTTTCTACATTGGGCTAAATATTTCACTTCCTGCAACTATTCCTTCTCTGATAGCATTCCCATATGTTTTAACATTCTTGTCACCAACTCTAGATATGCTCCAGTTTGTGATGGTCAGTCTTACAAGGTAGTGCCTAGAGCTAAACATAATATAAAATATGTGGTTTGACCAGTGTAAATTTTTATGACATTATTATTTCTGTCACTTATTTAAAACATTAGATATTAATCAAGAACTCTAAATTTCTGTGGGCTTTTATGACTGTATGCAAATTTTTTGCATCCACGTATCAGTGTAGAAGCACATTGTGCTTACAGTGAACAAAAACGTGTAGGTCTTAAGGAAGCAGACAAAACAAATATATACTTTCATATGGAACAAAAACCCCTGAAAAAAACCTCAGAATAATCTGAAAACTTGTTCCACAAAAAGAATAAAAGGGCCATATGGAGATGGGTAGGAGACATAGAGATATGCTCTTGCCAAAAATCCGTGCTGAGACTCACAATTTGGAGGGATCTCAAAAAAAATCAATAAAAACACCTTATCCCTCAGGACTGAGTGGTTTGTACCCCATATCAGGCATCCCAGTCCTTGGGTCCTGCATTAGAAAGACAAGCCCCTGAAACCTGTGACTTTGAAAATCAATAGGGCTCATATCTATGAGAATCATAGGACTATAGGGAATGAAGATTCCACTCTTAAAGGCTCGTATGCAAAACTAGTTACCTAAGGACCCAGTGCAAAAACAAACAAACAAAAAACAGCTTGTGAAAAACCCAGACCATATGTGAAGGAGAGTCACTTGCTGATCTTGAAGCTTCTGACAGAGGGGCAGAAGTCTGCTTGGACTCTTTCCGGGGACAAAATACTGAGAGTTCCCATTTTTTACAGGCCCCCCTCTACTTTGCTGGCACTGGCAGATGCCATTTTTGCACTCTCACTCAAACCTGCCAACAGTGGCAGGTGAGCAGCATCCCCCACCCCACTAACAGCAACTCAATATGGTACCAACAAACATGGAAGTTGAGCAGCCACAATAGCATACTACTTGCAGGACCCCCACCATACCCAATGGGCAAGTACAACTCACATAGGGGACATCCCTTGAGGACCCAGCTCTGGTGATCAGGGTAGACTGTACTTCTGGGCCCCTGTGACATCTGCTACACAAGGAGATTCCTTCAACTCTAGGAGAGATATCCATCTCCAGCACACTTGCCAAGGTAGCCTCAAGATTCCCACTAGTTCATGTCCACTCCTGCTCCAGCTAGCATACCAAAGCAGCTCCAACATGGCATGCCCTGGGTCTTTCCTTGGCCCATGTCTGCTCCAGTTCAAGTTCCAGCCAACCCAACAAGGAGGTCCCAGGATGGTATACCCCAGAATTCCCCCACCCATATTTGGTACAGCTCCAACTAGCCTGCCAAAACCTACAGCGATACACAATCTACACAGGAAACACTCCTTCAAGATCAATAGAGGTATATGTTTCCCCTGATTCATGATAAAAATCCAGAAAGTCAAACAAAATGAGGAGACAAATGTGTTCCAAATGAAAGAACAGGATAAAAACCTCAGGAGAAAAAAAAAAAAGAATAAAACAGAGATTAGTAACTTACCTGATAAAGAGTTCAAAGTGACAGTCATAAAATTGCTGGCCAAACTCAGGAGAACAATGGAGGAACACAGTGAGAACTTCAACAAAGACCTAGAAAATATATCAAAGTACCCATGAGAAATAAATAATAAAATAACTACAATGAAAAGTACAGCAGAAGGAATCAACAGAAGATTAGATGACAAGGAAGAACAGATTAGCCAACTGGGAGGCAGAATCGTGGAAATTACCCAGTTAAAACAGCAAAATTAAAACAGAATTTTAAAAAATGAGGATAGTACTTTTCTCATTCCCCAGGCATCTTTGCAGCTGCTCTTAGTTGGGAGTCACCCAGCACCTAAAACAGGAATATGGTAACTACAAAGAAGAGAAAAAGTCACTGGAGTCAATAACTCTAGGCTCCCACTTGTTATGAATAGTGGAAAGTACAAGCTGGGGCACAAGCAGAAACAGAAAATAATCATACAAGGAAAAGTGAAACTGGACATCCTCGCCAACAACTGTCCAAATGTGAAGAAATCTGAAATAGAGTACTACACCATGTTGCCCATGACCAATGTCCATAACTACAGTGGCAATAACATTGAACAGGGCACAGCATATGGAAAATACTAGAGTATGCACACTGGCTATCACTGATCCAGGTGATTCTGATATCATTAGAAGCATACCAGAACATACTGGTGAAAAGTAAATCACACAAAATTTTTCTTTAATAAAACTTGCCAGAGCTTGTTTTTTGGGAAAAAAAAAAGATAGTTTAAGGGACCTCTGGGACAACATCAAGCATATTAACATTCAAATTATAAGGGTCCCAGAAGGAGAAAAGAGAGAGAAAGGGGAATAAAACTTAGTTCAAGAAATAATGTCTTTTGGGGCAGCCACAGGCAAAGTCTGACATTGACTTGCAGCACAGTCCCTCCCAAGAGGTCCCAGAATGAACACACCCCATGGCTGGCTTCAAACCAAAAACAGCACCGCCCAATTAGCTCCAATAGTGGCATAAGACTCAGCAGGCACAAGACCTTGCCAGGATGAATTCTACTTCATGGCATCAGCCCCTGCACAGCAGCTTATAAACTGAGATTTAGGCCAATTCCCACAGCCAACCAGTGTAAAGGTCAATCTCACCCACAAATGTGCCAACAGTAACCAAGGCTCAGCTAAAACAGGAGCGCACACATAACCCACATAAGACACATTTCCTGGACCCGGCCAGTGTGGCTCAGTGGTTGAGAATTGACCTAGGGACCCAGGAGGTCATGGTTTGATTCCTGGTCAGGGCACATGCCTGGATTGTGGGCTCAATCCCCAGTAAGGAGAATGTAGGAGACAGCCGATCAGTGATGCTCTCTCATCACTGATGTTTCTATCTCACTCTTAACTCTCCCTTCCTCTCTGAAATCAATATATATATGCTTTTTTAAAGGACACATTCCTGGATACTCAGGTCAGGTGATCAGGGAGACTATACCACTAAGGCCCACAAGACACCTACTACATAAGGCCACACTACCAAGACTGAGAGACATAGAAGACTGATGTAACACACAGAAACACAGAGAGGAAGCCAAAATGGGGAGGCAAAGAAAGATGCCACAAATGAAAGAACAGGAGAAATATCCAGAAAAAGAACTAAATGAAATGGAGACAAGCAATCTACCAGATACAGAGTTCAAAACAATGGTTATAAGAGTACTCAATGAACTTAGGGGGAAACTAGATGAATTCAGTGATAACTTCTACAAAGAAATAGTAAACAAAAAAAAGGATATAGACACTATAAAAAAAACAACCAGTCAGAAATGAAGAATACAATATTTGAAATGAAGAATACACTAAAAAATCAGATTAGAAGAAGTAGAGGATCGAATGGGCAAATTAGAGGAGAACGTAGCAGAAAATAAGCAAAACAAAAAAAGAAATGTGAAAAAAAATACAGCTTAAGGGCCCTCTAGGACAATATCAAGTGTAACACCACCCACATCCCATAAGTACCAGAAGGAGAAGAGAGAAAGCAAGGGAATAAGAACTTATTTGAAGAAATAATGACTGAAAACTTCTCTAACCTGGTGAAGGAAAAAGATACACAAGTCCAGAAAGCTCCGAGTTCCCCAAATAAGATGAAAACAAGGTCCACACCAAGACACATCATTATTAAAATGGCAAAGGTTAAAGACAAAGAGAATATTAAGAGCAGTAGCAGAAAGACAGTTACTTACAAGGGATCTCCCTTAGGACTGTAAGCTGATTTCTCAACAGAAATATTTCAGGCTAGAAGGGACTGACACAAAATAGTCAAAGTGATGAAAAGCAAGGGCATATAACCAAGACTACTTTACCTAGGAAGGCTATCATTTAAAATTGAAAATGAGATAAAGATCTTCTTGGAAAAAAGGAACATAAATATAAATAATGAAGTAGCAATAACTACATACATATCAATAATCACTTTAAAAGTAAATGGCTTAAACACTCAAATCAAAAGACATAGGGTGGCAGAATGGATTTAAAAACAAATAAGACCCATCTTGCTGCCTACAAAAGATTCACTTCACATCTAAAGACTGAGAGTGAAGGAATGGATAAGGACATCCCATGCAAATAGCAATGAAAAGTAAGGTGAAGTAGCAATACTCATATCAGACAAAAAAGAAAAAGACTTTTAAAAAAGACTGTAATAAGAAACAAGGAGAATTACATAATAATAAAGGGATCAATTCAATAAGAGTATATAACTATCATAAACATTTATGCACTGAACATTAAAGCACATAAATATATAAAGCAAATATTGATGGACATAAAGGGAGAGATCAACAGTAATACAGTCATAATAGGGGAATTTAACACCTTATTGATATCACTGGGTATATATTCCAGACAGAAAATTAGAAGAAAACAATGACCTTAAATGACACACATTAAATCAAAGGGATTTAATTGATATTTTTAATTAATTTTTTTATTGTTTAAAGTATTAATTAGTACATATATCTCCTTTTTTTCCCCATTGACCTTCCCACAGCCTCCCCTAACCCCTGTCCAATGCCCTCATCCCCCTCGCAGTGTCTTGTGTACATTGGTGTGCTTATATGCATGCATACAAGTCCTTTAGTTGATCTATTTCCCTCCCTCCCCAACACTCCCCAACCTTCCCGCTGTAATCCGACAGTCTCTTCGGTGCTTTACTTCCTCTCTATCTTTTTATTCATCAGGTTATAATGTTCTTTATTTTCCATAAATGAGTGAGATCATGTGGTATTTTTCTTTCATTGCCTGGGTTATTTCACTTAACATAATGCTCTCCAGGTCCATCCATGCTGCTGCAAATGGTAGGAATTCCTTCTTTTTTATAGCAGAGTAGTATTTCATTGTATAGATGTACCACAGTTTTCTAATCCACTCATCTGCTGATGGGCATTTAGGCTGTTTCCAAATCTTAGCTATGGTGAATCATGCTGCTATGAATATAGGGGTGCATATAGCCTTTCTGATTGGTGTTTCTAGTTTCTTGGGATATATTCCTAGAAGTGGGATTACTGGGTCAAATGGGAGCTCCATTTGTAGTTTTTTGAGGAAAGTCCATACTGTTCTCCACAGTGACTGCACCAGTCTGCACTCCCACCAGCAGTGCACGAGGGTTCCTTTTTCTCCACATCCATGCCAGCACATGTCTTTTATTGATGATTGCCATTCTGGCAGGTGTGAGATGGTACCGCATTGTCGTGTTGATTTGCATCTCTCGGATAATTAGTGACTTTGAGCATGTTTTCATGTGTCTCTTGGCCTTCCTTCTGTCTTCTTTCGAAAAGATTCTATTTAGGTCCGTTGCCCATTTTTTTATTGGATCATTTATCTTCCTTTTATTAAGTTGTATAAGTTGCCTGTAGATGTTGGAGATTAAACCTTTATCAGGGATAACATTTGCAAATATGTTCTCGCATACAGTGGCCTTTCTTGTTGTTTTGTTGACGGTTACTTTTGCTGTGCAAAAGCTTTTTATTTTGATGTAGTACCATTTGTTTATTTTCTCTTTAGCTTCCATTGCCCTAGGAGCAGTATCGGTGAAGAAATTACTTTGGCATATGTCTGAGATTTCTCTGCCTGTGGATTCCTCAAGTATTTTTATGGTTTCCCGTCTTATGTTTAAGTCTTGTATCCATTTTGATTTTATTTTTCTGTATGGTACAAGATTGTGGTCTAGTTTCATTTTTTTTACATGTATCTGTCCAATTTTCCCAACACCATTCATTAAAGAGACTGTCTTGACTCCATTGTATGTTCATGCCTCCTTTGTCAAATATTAATTGAGTATAGTGGTTTGGGTAAATATCTGGATTCTCTATGCTATTCCATTGGTCTATATGTCTGTTCTTGTGGCAGTACCAGGCTGTTTTGAGAACAGTGGCTTTGTAATACAGCTTGAAATCTGGTATTGAGATCCCACCTACTTTGTTCTTCTCTCTCAGGATTGCTGTGGCTATTTGGGATCTTTTTATATTCCAGATGAATTTTTGGAGTTCTTTCTAGGTCTGTGAAATATGCCGTTGGTATTTTAATGGGGAGTGCATTGAATCTATAGATTGCTTTGGGTAGTATGGACATTTTAATGATGTTGATTCTCCCAATCCATGAACATGGTATGTTCTTCCATCTGTTTACGTCTTCCTCTATCTCTTTTTTCAGTGTCCTGTATTTTTCCACATATAGGTCTTTTACCTCCTTAGTTAAGTTTATTCCTGGGTATCTTAATTTTTTTGGTGCAATGGTAAATGGGATTGCTTTTTTAGTCTCTCTTTCTGTAAGTTCACTAGCGGTGTATAGAAATGCCATGGATTTCGTGGCATTAATTTTGTATCCTGCTACATTGCCGAATTCATTTATTAAGTCTATTAGATTTTTGATGGAGTCTTTCGGGTTTTTTATGTACAATATGTCATCTACAAATAAGGACAGCTTTACTTCTTCTTTTCCAATTTGGATGCCTTTTATTTCTTCTTATTGTCTAATCACAATGGCGAGTACTTCCAGTACTATGTCGAACAGGAGTGGTGAGAGTGGGCATCCCTGTCTTATTCCTGTTCTTAGGGAAAATGGATTTAGTTTTTGCACATTGAGTGTGATGTTAGCTGTTGGTTTATCATATATAGCTTTTATTATGTTAAAGTATGATCCTTCTATTCCCACCTTGCTGAGAGGTTTTATCAAGAAAGGGTGTTGGATTTTGTCAAATGTTTTTTCTGCATCAATTGATATTACTGTATGGTTTTTATCTCTCAATTTGTTTATGTGATGTATCTTGTTTATTGATTTGCAGATATTGTACCATCCTTGCATTTCTGGGATAAATCCTACTTGGTCATGGTGTATGATATTTCTGATGTACTGCTGGATCCGATTTGTTAGAATTTTGTTGAAGATTTTGGCATCTATGTTTATGAGGGATATTGGCCTGTAATTCTCTTTCATTGTGTTGTCTTTATCTGGTTTTGGTATTAGGGTGATGCTGGATTCATAGAAGGAGTTGGAAGTGTCCCTTCCTCTTGAGTTTTTTGAAATAGTCTGAGGAGGATAGGTTTTAGTTCTTCCTTGAATGTTTGGGAAAACTCCCCTGTGAAGCTGTCTGGCCCCGGGCTTTTGTTTGCTGAAAGATTTTTGATAAATGCTTCAATTTCTTCCTTAGTTATTCACCTATTGAGATGTTTAGATACTTCATGATTGAGTTTTGGAAGGTTGTATTTTTCTAGGATTATGTCCATTTCCTCCAGGTTGTCCAGTTTGTTGGAATAGAGTTGTTCATAGTACTTTTTAACAATCCTTTGTATTTCGGTGGGGTCTGTGGTTATTTCAACTCTTTCATTTCTGATTTTGTTTATTTGGGTCCTCTCTCTTTGATTCTTAGTGAGCCTGGCTAGAGGTTCATCAATCTTGTTTATCCTTTCAAAGAAACAACTCTTGGTTTTGTTGATCTTTTGTATTGTTTCTTTGGTCTCTATGTCGTTTATCTCCGCCCTGATCTTTATTATTTCCTTCCTATGCTTACACTGGGCTTTACTTGTTGCTCTTTTTCTAACTCTTTGAGTTGTAGGGTTAGGTAATTTATTACCATTGTTTCTTGTTTTTTGCAGTAGTCTTGTAGAGCTATGAATTTCCCTCTCAAGACTGCTTTTGCTGTGTCCATAGATTTTGGATTGTTGTGTTTTCATTGTCATTTGTTGCCATGATGGTTTTTTATTTCTTCCTTGATTTCTGGTAACCCAGTCATTGTTCAATAGCATGCTGTTTAGTCTTCATGTGTTTGATTTTTTTGTACTGTTTTTATTGTAGTTGATTTCCAGTTTTATGCCACTGTGATCTGAGAAGATGCTTGATATGATGTCTATCTTCTTGAATTTGAAGAGACTTTGCCTGTGACCCAATATATGGTCTATCTTTGAAAATGACCCATGTGCACTTGAGAAGAATGTATATTCTGTGGCTTTGGGGTGAAATGTTCTGAAGATGTCAATTAATTCCATCTGGTCTAGTGAGTCATTTAGGATTGACGTTCCTTTGCTGATTTTTTGTTTAGACGATTTGTCCAATGGTGATAGTGGGGTATTAAAGTTTCCTTCTATGATTGTATTGCTGTCAATCTCTCCCTGGATATCTTCCAGGAGGGTTTTTTTATGTATTTGGGTGCTTCTGTATTGGGTGCATATATGTTTACCAGAGTTATTTCTTCTTGTTGGATTGCTCCCATTAGTATTATGAAGTGGCCTTCCTTATCTCTTGTTATGTCCTTCACTTTGAGATCTAACTTGTCAGATATAAGTATTGCTACCCCAGCTTTTTTTAAATTTCAATTCGCCTGAAAAACCTTTTTCCATCCCTTCACCCTCAGTCTTTGTGTGCCTTTTTTTCTGAGGTGGGTTTCTTGTAGACAGCAGATATATGGGTCTTGTTTTCTTATCCAATCCATTACCCTATGTCTTTTGATTGGGGCATTTAATCCATTTACATTTATAGTTATTATTGATAGGTACTTATTTGTCGCCATTTTTATTCTTTACCCCTGTGTTCCTTCTTCGCTTCATATTTTCTTTTTTTTTTTACAGCAGACCCTTTAGCATTTCTTGCATTGCTGGTTTGGTGGTAATAAATTCCCTTAGTCCTTTTTTGTCTGTGAAGCTCCTGATTTCACCTTCAATTTTGATTGATAGCCTTGCTGGGTACAGTATTCTTGGATTCAGACCATTCCTTTGCATGACTTTGTATATTTCATTCCATTCCCTTCGGATGATGAGTTTCTGTTGAGAAATCAGTTGTTGGTGTTTACCAATTTAATTATAATGTGCCTTGGCATCAGGCTTTTGGGGTTCATTTTGTTTGGGACTCTGTGAGCTTCTTGGGTTTGTGTGGGTTTTTTCTTCTCTATATCAGGGAAGTTTTCTGTCATTATTTCTTCAAACAGGTTTTCTATTCCTTGCTCAGTTTCCCCTCCTTCTTGCACCCCTATTTTGCGGATGTTGTTTTCTTTCGTGTTGTCCCAAAGTTCCCTTAGGCTCTCCTCCTGCTTTTTAATTTTTTTTCTAGAAGCTGCTCTACTTGGGTATTTTTTCCTACCTTGTCTTCTAGCTCACTGATGTGGTCCTCTGCTTCTTCTAGTCTACTCTTTATGCTTTCTATTGAGTTCTTTACAGCAGTGATGTCATTTTTCATTTCATCTTGGTTCTTCTTCATTTCTTCTTGGTTCTTACTCATATTATAGAATTTGTCTTCCATTCTTTTCAGCCACCTTCTGACCATTTCTCTGAATTCTTTCTCTGACAGGTTGCTTGTCTCCATTTCGTTTACTTCCTTTTCTGGTGATGCCTGCTTTTCTTTCATATGCGGGCTGTTTCTTTGTCTCCCTGTAGTCTCTCTTCTCCACGTGTCTGGTTAGGTAGTTCTCTCTCTCCTGTGTTGATTTAAAGGCACAAAATACCACACAACCATGTACAACACACAAGGCACTGAACAGAAATGTACTGATGATATTAATAACCCCAAATAAAGGTGACCACGAGAGAAAGGCAAATTAGAGGATAGGAGAGAAAGAAGAAGAGAAAAAAAAGAAAGGAGTGCAAAAATGAAATTGGGAAAAGGAAAAACAAAGTAAGAGAGAAAAGAAAGAGAATAAGAAAGAAAAGGGGAACAAACTATATATATGGGGAGAAAACTCCAATAGAACAGCCACTTATCCCAATAAATGCCAGCAACAAGTACCTGGTGATGAATACAAACTACAAACAACAACTAATATTAAGCTAGGTGAGGGAAAACAGAAGCAAAAAACAAAAACAGAAGCAAAAAACAAACAAAAAAAAACAAAAAGAATAAGCAAAACAATTTCACAAACAAACATAAAACATCAATATAATCAACATTCAAGCAAACAACAACAAGAGGACAGAGAGAAAAAAATTTTTTGGATAGTGAAGACAGAGAAGAGAGAGGTGTGTATGGACTTGGAGCAGGGGATTGGAAATTAGATATATAAGTAGGGTGAAATTTTAACAGAGGGTAAAAAGAAAGAATAGGGAAAATCTAAAGCAGGAAAAGGGTAAGAGAAACAGGACAACAAAAGGGGAAAAGTTAGGAAGAGAGTGATGGCATAAAGGTAGAGTTGAGATAGAGTAAAATGATGCTAAAGGAAAGATAAAAATAGAATGTAGAACACTAATCCCAAAGTAAAGAGAAAATAAAATGACACTTTAAAAAATAGGTAAAATAGTAGTAGTAATAATACTGATTGAAAATAAAAATGTAATAATTAAAAAGGTAAAATCAAATGAGGAAAAAAGAAAATAAATTAGTTTAATTAAAAGATGAAAAAAAATTAAAAATATATATAAATAGCCAAAACCGGTTTGGCTCAGTGGATAGAGCATTGGCCTGCGGACTGAAAGGTCCCAGGTTCGATTCCGGTCAAGGGCATGTAACTTGGTTGCAGGCACATCCCCAGTGGGGGTTGTGCAGGAGGCAGCTGATCGATGTTTCTCTCTCATCGATGTTTCTGACTATCTATCCTTCTTCCTTCCTCTCTGTAAAAAATCAATAAAATATATTTTAAAATAATATATATATATATATATATATATATATATATATATAAATATACAGTAGTGAAGGTCATTTACTTCCTCTATTGTTCTGTTTGGCACACCTGTTTCCCAGTCAGGACAGTATTGCAGTTCCCTGCGTTCCACTGCTCATCAGTGTTGTAAGCCAGTCCTGATTTTTAAGCAGGCAGTGTGTCTTATTTTCTTGTATTCCTTTATTTGTGATTACATAAGTGTCAATTTGTGATTCTACCCCTGGGTGTCAGTGTTTCTGGATAGACCTCCGGGTCTATAGGTCCTCTCTAGCCTGTGCTTAGATCCTGATTTCCCTGTGGCACTCAATACCGGTTTGTGGGAGTGGGCTGCCCCAGAGCTGGTTCTCCAACGGTCACTCCCCGCTCTGATCCCCAGGTTCCAGAAAAACAACTTTCCCCTGCAGTCTCCTAGGGTGTCCCCAACTAGGTGATCCTATGCATTGGGCTTAGGAATGAGAAGCAAGGATTTAAAGAGGAAATCGCAAGTGTGCAAACTCCGGGGCTGCGCGCAAGTCTGCACAGTCCTTTTTCCCCCTTGTGTCCAAGCAGCCGGCACACTTTTAAAATTTTTAGGCTGTCTTGTGCCAGATCAAAATGGGTTGCTTTTTAGAGATCCCCTCTGTTAGCAGCTCTGAGGACCCCCTTCCACATTCATGGATCACGCCAGCCCCAACAGCCACAGATTCTTCTAGGTGCAGACTTCCCGCAGTCCTCCAGCTCCCATAGTGCGCGTGCTTCTCTGTCCTGCTGGGACCAGAGACCTCACCTTATCCCAGGCGAAATCTGACCTTTCCATGGTGGAGTGTAGAGCTCGTCTGAATATGCGTGTTTGCGCCAATTGGGGACCGGTGTTCTGGGGTTCGCAGCTATTCAGTGGGTGCCGTAGTTGCAGATTTTCAGGCTTCCGATAACATCCACTTTCCCCTTCAAAGATGGCACAGTCTCCGCATCTGAGCCGGTGGCTCCGGGAGGGGACCCAGCAGCAGTGGGGGCTGCACAGTCAGGGGAGCCCTGTCCAGCAGTCCCCCACCTTCTCCTGGAGTACAGCTGTCCCTTAACTCACCAACACTCCCCGTGCGACCCTCAGCTGCTCTTTCTATCTGCTCCAGGACAGGGCTCGGGACACCTCTGTCTATTCCGCCACCATTTTTTTCCTTCTTAATTGATATTTTTAAAGCATTTCATCCCAAAGCAGCAGAATATACATTATTTTCATGTGCATTAAACATTTATCAGGATTGATTATATCTTAAGCAAAAAAAAATAAGTTTCAATAAATTTAAGAAGACTGAAATTATATCAAGAATATTTTCTGACCAAAATTATATGAAACTAGAAATCAATGACAAGAAAGAAAAAAAAAACCCCACCTGGGAACAAAACAATAAGGAACTAAGTAATCAATGGGTCAATGAAAAAAATCAAAGAGGAAATCAAAAACTACCTTGAGACAAATATAAATAAAAACAAAACTCGCCAAATCTATGAGATGAGCAAAAGCAGTTCTAAAAGGGAAGTTCTAACATACAAGGCTACCTCAAGAGAAAACTCAAATAAACAATATAATTTTTCACCTAAAGGGTACAGAAAAAGAATAACAGATTCTTAGTAAAAATAATCCTATCTAATAAAAGAGTAACATGCAAATTGACTGTCACTCCAACACACAAGATGGCTGCCCCCATGTGGACACAAGATGGCTGCCACAAGATGGCCAGCAGGGGAGGACAGTTGGGAGGGACAAGGCCTGCAAGGGAGGGCAGTTGGGGGCAATCAAGCCTGCAGGGGAGGGCAGTTAGGGATGACCAGGCTGGCAGAGGAGGGAAGTTGGGGGCAACCAGGCCTGCAGGGAAAGGCAGTTGGGAGGGACCCAGGCCTCCAGGGGAGGGCAGTTAGGGGTGACCAGGCCTGCAGGGGAGGGCAGTTAGGGGTGACCAGGCCTGCAGGGGGGGCAGTTAGGGGCAATCAGGCTGGCAGGGGAGTGTTTAGGGGGTGACCAGGCTGGCAGGCAGAAGCAGTTAGGGTCAATCAGGAAGGCAGACAGGTGAGCAGTTGGGAGCCAGCAGTCCTGGATTGTGAGAGGGCAGTCGGACATCCCTCGAGGGGTCCCAGATTGGAGAAAGTGCAGGCTGGGCTGAGGGACACCCCCCTCCAGTGCACGAATTTCCTGCACTGGGCCTCTAGTGAAATAATAAAGATCAGAGTGGAAATAAATGAAATAGGCTAAGAAAAACAACGAAAAAAGAGCAATGAAACTAAAAGCTGTTTTTTTTTTAATGATAAAGAAGATCAATAAAACTATAACCAGACTCATCAAGAAACAAAGAGACGGAGCCAAAATAAATAAAATCATAAATGAAAGAGAAGTTATAAGTGACACCACAAAAATATAAAGATTCATAAGAGACTACTGTGAACAATTATATGCCAATCTACTGAAAAACCTAGAAGTAATGGATTAATTGCTAGAAACCAACAACTTTCCAAGACTGAATCATGAAGAAGTGGGAAATCTGAATAGACTCATTACAAGTAATAAAATTTAACTAGTAATTTAAAAACTACTACTACAAAAAAAAAACCCTCCAGGATCAGGCTTCACAGGTAAATTCTAGTAAACATTTAAAGAAGAGTTAATAGCAATCTTTCTCAAATTATTGCCAAAAAAATGAAGAGGAAAATTCATTTTAAAAGACCAACATTGCCCTTGATTACAAGACAACACAAACACAGCAGAAAAAAAAATGTACAGGCCAATATCCCTGATGAACATAGATGCAAAAATCCTCAACAGAACATTAAAAAAATGAATTAAAAAATACATTAAAAGGGTCATACATCATGATCAAGTGGGATTTGTTCCATGGACTCAAGGATGGTTTAATATCAGCCAATCAATCAACATGATACACCACTTTAACAAAATTAAAGAAAAAAATTACATGATCATCTCGATAAAGAAAAAGCATTTGACAAAATTCAACACATCTTTATGATAAAAACTCTCAAAAAGTGGGTATATAAGTAATATATCTCAACATAATAATGACCATATATGATAAACCCACAACTAAATCATACTGAATACTAGAAATCTGGAAGTATTTATTCTAAGATCAGGAACAAGACAAGGATGTACTCTTTCCACTTTTTTTTTTTCAACATAATATTGAAAGCCCTAGCCACAACAATTAGGCACGAAAAATAAATAAAAGGCATATAAATTGGAAAGGAAGAAGTAAAATGGTCACTATTTGCAGATGACATGATATTATATACAGAAAATCCTAAAGATTCCACACACAAAAACCTATTAGAACTAATAAAATTCAGTAAAGTTTCAGGATACACAATGTTCAGAAATCTGTTGTGTTTTTATATACTATTAACAAACTATCACAGAGAAATTAAGAAAACAAACCCCTTAACAACTGCATCAAAAATAATAAAATATCTATATATAAATTTAACCAAGGAGGGGAAAGGCCTGTATTCTGAAAATTGTAAGACATCAATGAAAGAATTTGAAGATGACACAGATACATGGAAAGATATGGTGTGCTCATGAATTGGAAGAATTAATACTTTAAAATGTCCATACGACCCAAAGCAATCTACAATTTTTTGCAATCCCAATCAAAATGCCAATAACATTATTACAAAACTAGGAAAAATAATCCTAAAATTTGTATGGAGCCACAAAAGACCCCAAAGAGCCAAAGCAATCTTGATAAATAGAAACAAAACCTGAGATATCACACTTCTTGATTTCAAACTATACTACAAAGCTATACTAACCAAAACAGTTGGTACTGGCATAAAAATACATTCATGAATGGACTAGAATAGAGAGGCCAGAAATAAATGCATGCATAGATGGTCAATTAATCTAAGACAAAGGAGGAAAAATAGACAATGGAGAAGAGACATTCTCTTTAATAAATGGTGTTAGAAAAACAGAACAGCTACATACAAAAGAATGAAACTGGACCACCATCTTATAATAAATAAATTCACTAAAAATAAATTCAAAATGTATTAAATATTTGAATGTAAGATCTGAAACCACAAAATTCATGGAACAAAACATAGGCAGTAAGCTCTGACAAGCAATATTTTTTGGATCAGTCTCCTCAGGCAAAGGCAACAAAAGCAAAAATAAATAAATGGGATTACATCAAACTAAAAAGCTTTGAACAGAGAAGGAAACTATCAAGAAATCCACAGACAACCTACTGAATAGGAGAAGATATCTGCAAGTCATATATCTGACAAGGGGTTAATATTCAAAATTTATAAAGAACTTGAACAACTTAATATTTTGAAAACTCAATTTTAAAATGGGCATAAGACATCAACAGACATTTTTTCCCAAAGAAGACATACAGATGCCCAACATGCAAATGAAAGTATATTCAACATTACTAATCATCAGAGAAAGACAAATACCATATGATTTTTCTAATATATAGACACTAAAAAAAAATGAACAAAACAGAAGCTAACTCATAGATACAGGAGTTGGAGGTGGTAAAATAAGTGAAGGGGATTAAGAGGTACAAAAATTACAGTTATTAAATAAATAAGTTATGGGGACATAATGTACAGCATAAGGAATATAGTCAATAATATTACAATAACTTTTTTTCATTAAACATGGTAAATAGACTTACTGTGGTGATCATTTCATAATGTATATAAATATCAAATCACTACATGTACACCTGAAACTAATAGGATATATTATGCCAATTATCTTACTAATAAAAGCCTAGGTGGACCTCACGTGGTCATGCTGTGATGCACTCACGCTGTCACAAGATGGCTGTGTGCACAGCGGAGGTAGGGCCGGTGGCCGCTCCCTGCGGCTTCTGCCTGGTTCCCACAGCCCTGCACACCCCCAGCTCCGGCTTACCTCTTTGGGGCAATCCATCGAGGATCCCTAGATGGGTGGGTGGGGCCTACCTCTTTGAGGCGATCTATCACAGGGCTCCGCACTATGAGAGGGCACAGGCCACGCTGGGGTACGCCCCCCCCCCCCACGAGTGCATGAATTTCATGCACTGGGCCTCTAGTACTTCAATAAAAAGCATTTTGCTTAATGATTACAGGGTTTCAGTTTAGGAAGATAAAGCATTCTGGAGATGGAAAGTGGTGATGAGTACCTAACCATATGAATGTATTTAATACCACCAAATTTTACACTTAAAAATTGTTAAAATGGAAAATTTTGTTATGTGTATTTTACCACAATTACAAATAAAAATCCATTTAATCTTAAAAACTGGGGTTATTTCTGGATTCTCAATTCTATTGCATTGGTCAATATGTCTATCCTTATGCTACTACCACAGCCTTAACTTTGGCTTTGAAGTAACGTTTGAAATCAAGAAGTGTTAGCTGTTCAAAACTATTAATTCTTTCTTAAGATTTTTTTGTGCTTCTAGGCCCATTGAGTTTCCATATTAATTTTAATATCAAAAGCTAAGTAGTTCCCAGGTGGTGTGGCTCAGTGGTTGAGCAGACCCATGAACCAGGAGGTCACTGGTTCAATTCCTGGTCAGGGCACATGCCCAGGTTGCAGGCTTGATCCCCAGCAGGGGGCATGCAGGAAGCAGCAGATTGTTGTTTGTATCTCTCAATCCTTCTCCCTTCCTCTCCCTAAAATCAATAAAAACATTTTTTTTAAGCTAGGTAGGATTCTGATAGAGATTGTGTTAAATCTGTGGGTCAATGTGGGAAATATTGCCATTTTTAAAATATCAAGTCTTCCAATTTCTGAACATAGGATATCTTTCCAGTTATTTTGGTATTAAATTTCTTTCAACCACATTTTATAATTTACAGATTATATATTTTACACCAATTTTGTTAAATTTATTTCCAATATTTTTATTCTTTTATATGCTATTATAAAAGGATGCCTTCCCAATATAGATGCCCTTAATGTAAATTTATTGCTTAAATGCACAAGCAAGAACTTCCAGGAAAATGTTGAATAAAAGTAGAGATACTGACCATTCTTTTCTTATTCTTGATCTTAAGGGAAAGTGTTCAGTATTTCACTATTATGTATGACATTATCTGTGGGGTTTTTTATAGATGCTCTTTATCAGATGGAAGGATACACCTTCTATTCCTAGCTTGTAGAATGTTTTTATCATGAGGGTGTACTGGATTTTCTTCTAATGCTTTTACTGCATATTAAAAAAGTTATTAATCATTATTTCTTCAAGTACTCTTTTAGGCTTGCCCAGTGTCTCCTCTCTTCTTGGATTCTAACAACATGAATGTTATAGACATAGGTTCCTGAGGTTATCTTCATTTATTTTCATTCTGTTTTCTATTTTTCAGATTGGGTAATTCTATTATTCTCTTTTCAAGTTTATTGATGCTTTCCTCTGCCCCCTCCATTCTTCTTTGAGACTATCAATTCAGTTTTTATTCTAGCTTTTTGTATTTTCCATTTATAAAATTTCCCCTTCATTCTTTTAAAATGTTTGTTTCTTTGCCCAGACTTTCTTTTTCTTTGCTGAAGCTTTCTATATTTTTATTTGTTTCAAGCCAGTTTGTAATTTCTCAGGGAAGAATATTTATGATGGTTCCTTTAAAACCATTGTCAGGAAATTCATTTTCTCTGTCATCTTGGTTTTGGCATCTATGAGTTGTCTATTATCATTAACGATATTCCTGATTCTTGGCAGGATGAGCGATTTTTTAAAAGAAACCTAGGTGTTTTTGGTGTGATGTTATAAGAATCTGTATCTTATTAAAAACCTTCTGTTTTTGCTGATTTTATCTGATACTCACTTGCCAAGGGACTGTAGGGTGCTCTCTGGTTATTATTAAATGAGAGTTAAAGTCCAAGTTCCTCAATAGGTCCTCTTTTGACAGTGAGCATGGCTTCTCATAACTGGTGGATAGAGATGACTCCTCACATGTCCTCCAATGACACCACAGTGGTGGGAGAATGTGTGGCATTATTACTGCAGGGTAATAGTGAAAGTCTTGATTCTCCTCTAGACGTTTTATGATGACTTCAGTGGAGAAGAAGTAGTGTACTTCTTTAGTTCTTAGTGGGAGTACAAGTCTATGCTCCCAATGGTATCCAGTGATACTATTAAGGGAGTACAGAAAAGGGTGTGCCTCCTTTCTTCCCCATTCAGATCAAAGTCCTCACTCATCACTCAGCCTTCTCCTTAGTCTACTTCTCCCAGTGGAGAGTTTGGGATACCATATTGGAGCCCTAATGAAAGTAGAAGTCTAGGTTCTCCACTAAGTCTTCCCTGGTGTAGGTAGATATTGGGCCATAGTTTTTCTTTGGTGTTTGTCTGGAGTAGAGCGGTTACTATGTAAATGATTTTTTATCTTGATTGCCCCCTTCCTGGTCCTTTAGCTCTAAATAACAGATTTAGGGGATAGGGGTTCTCTTTTTTTGGCTCTTGGTCATATTTTTTGGTTGTCATCTTCTGTTTTAAGTTTCGTAGTTACGAGGCAAAAAGAAAACCCATGTTATTCCTTTAGTACTGAAGTCCCCAGCCAATATTCCTTCTTCTATCTTTCAGAATATTCTTAAATTTATTTTACATATAATACTTAAGTGCTTCAGTTGTACTTAATAGGAGGAATATAGAAAAGTACATCTACAGCATCTTTCCAGAAGCAGAAGACTGCTAATCAAAACATTTTAAATAGAGTTATTCAACCAGCTACACGTTCATTATTTAATCATTTTAATGTATTCATTTGTTCATGCTTTCATTCAACAAATGATAATTGAGCATCTAGTATGTATAATTATTAATTAGAATTAATAATTAAGGCCCCATCTTTTCCCTCAAGAAGTTCAGAATCTAGTGAGGGGAAACAAGAGAACATTTGATAAAAATATAGTTTCAAATGTGCAATCGCCATGCAAAAATAAGGGACACTTATATGATAGGTAAAATAAGAGATTGTTAATATCTTGCCGAAATCGAGTTATGTTATCCTTTCTGTTACCCCTTAATTACCAGTCTATCAGTCTACTAACCCTTTTAACAAAGGTATTTAAATTGGCTTAACAATATTTATTTCTATTGAATGAAGGCTAACCTTTGTATTTATTTTTTTGCTAAATGGTCATAAACTTATCTTTTTTTTATATAAATACTAGAGGCCCGGTGCATGAAAATTCATGCACATGGGGGGGGGGTGTCCCTCAGCATAGCCTGTGCCCTCTCACAGTCTGGGACCCTTGGGGGATGCCCACCTTCTGGCTTAGGCCTGCTCCCTGAGAACAGATGATCTAAAAGAAATAATCATATTCTTGGGTAAGGATTTTTTTAAAAGTTAATGGCCTCATGAAAATTCACTGCCAGCCCTAACTGATTTGGCTCAGTGGATAGAGCATCGGCCTATGGACTCAAGAGTCCCAGGTTCGATTCTGGTCAAGGGCATGTACCTTGGTTGCGGGCACATACCCAGTAGGGAGTGTGCAGGAGGCAGCTGATCGATGTTTCTCTCTCATCGATGTTTCTAACTCTCTATCCCTCTCCCTTCCTCTCTGTAAAAAAATCAATAAAATATATATATTTTTAAAAACTCCTTATTATGAAAATTCACTGCCAGAGGGGCTGAGGGGACTGGGTGCCACCATCTTGTGAGGGCATGATGGTCAATTAGCATATTCCCTCTTTATTATATAGGATTAGGAAGTGATCAACACAAAGATACCTCTTATCTACAATTGGAAGGATTTACATTTCTCACATTTCAGAGAAAAAAAGTGAATCAAAACAACATATTTGAATTGAAGAAAAATTTTCACAACTCCATTCTTTTGATAATTCTCTTATTCCTGTGATTTCTCAAAGGATTAGTGACAGAGGTTCCATAACTACATCTGGGATTTGTTCCATTTCCCTTACATAAAACTCATTTTGCCTGGAAGTTTAAAGCATTGAAGAACATTAATGCTCTTTTACTACTCTTTCCCATGTACTGGCACTCATCTCACTCCCAACCACCATTATTTAATAGGTTCCAATAGGAAGGGATTTTTTTCTTATGTTAGGCACAAAATAGATTTGAATAATTATATTTCTCTTTGTCATCTGTTAATATTATGTCTCTAGCAAAGGTCCCCAATTGTCCTGGTTTTTATTCTTACATTTAAAACAGTTACTAAAGCCCTTTTGTCTGTCCTCAGCATTTTTATAGGTCTCAGCATATTTTGTGCTTAACCTTTCTAACCATATTCTAACAGAAGATTTCATATTTGTCCTTGATTGTATGTATTTTCTTCTACATTTACACTTGTCTCTGAAGAATAATTTGAACTTATGAGAGATTTACCAGTGCTGCTACATATTTTTCTTTAGCTGCGTCTACTGTTCAAAATGTTTTCTAAAATGTCTTATCTTTCTTGAGGCATTCTCTGTTTTAGAGTCTCTGTCTTCCTATCTGGCCTGTGGAAGTCATATATATATTTTATTAATCCTCACTCAAGGATATTTTTCCATTGATTTTTTTTCTTTTTAAGAGTGGAAAGGATGTGACAGAGAGAGTGAGAGACAGAAACATCCATGTGAGACAGACACATAGACTGGTGGCCTCCAAAAGAGCCCTAACCCAGGCCTGAGATCGAGCCTACAACTGAGGTACATGCCCTAGATTAGGAATTGAACCCCGACCCTTCAGTCTGCAGACAGATGCTCTAACCCAGGGGTGGGCAAACTTTTTGACTCGAGGGCCACAATGGGTTCTTAAACTGGGCTGGAGGGCCGGAACAAAAGCATGGATGGATAGTTTGTGTGAACTAATATAAATTCAAAGTAAAGGAGCGGAGGGGAGAGCAAGAGAACCGGATAGAACAGCTGGATCTGGCCCTCGGGCTGTAGTTTGCCCACAGCTGCTCTAACCACTTAGCAACACTGGCTAGGGCTAGAAATCATCTGTTTAAAGTCAAGAAAAACTTTGAATATCCATTTCTTCCTTCCCTTGTCTTTTCCCCCTTTACAGTACTTTTTTTGAGTATGTGCCGGTAAAATACACAAGCACTTTTTTTCTAAAGCAATGCTGCCAAATGCCTACTCAAACAAATAAGCCCTTTCCTCCCTACTCATCCCTTTTGGAGTGACAAAGAGTTCATATGATAACCTGTGGATGTGTGAATGTGTGCATGTGTAAATGTAATCCATGCCTCTCCTCATTTATATGAATATATCTAAAACAGATGTTTCTGTTTTTATGCCAATATATCTTTACATCAAATGATATTCTCCTAATGTATTTATGCTGACATAACCCACATTTGGCTAAAAAAGAGTCAAGTGAGGTTAGAGCAAAAGGGATCAGAGAGCAATTGTAAAAGCATTTCATATTTTAACCATAGACATTTATGTTACTATGAAAAAAACAAACTCTCTCTCTCTCTCTCTCTCTCTCTCTCTCTCTCTCTCTCTCTCTCTCTCTCTCTCTCTCTCACACACACACACACACACACACACATCTATGTCTCCAAAAAAGCAAACCCACATAATGGCCTTTTACATTCTGAAATCCTACTTTATACATAATAACACAACTCTGCAACCATAGGCATATAAGAAAGATGAGATCTGAAGTAGCTATTTTAATAGGTATAAATAATTATGAATATTACTAGGGGCCCGGTGCACAAAATTCGTGCACTGGGAGGGGGGGGTCCCTCAGCCCAGCCTGCTCCCTCTCACAGACTGGGAGCCCACAGGGGATGTCCTACTGATGGCTTAGGCGACCTGGCTAATCAGGGGTAAGCGCCAGCCCCATCACCCAGCTGTTGCAGCCACTGCCAGCCACCACAGCCGCCAAGGTGTTTCCATCAACACAGACTCTGGTCCCTTCACCATGAAAAAATGACAACTTTCTTTAGGCATTTTCAAGATGTGTCTTTCACAGGATATGACATTTCTATCTTTTTTTCTATCCTCACCTGAGGATATGTTTCCATTGATTTTTAGAGAGTGTGTGAGAGAGAGGGAGAGACAGAGGGAAACATCAGTGTGAGAGGGACACTTTGGTTGCCTCCTGCATGAGCCCTGACCTGGGCCCCGGCCAGGGAGGAGCCTGTAAACTAGGTACATGCCCTTGATCAGAATCGAACCTGGATCCTGCAGTCGGCAGGCCAAGGCTCTATCCACTGAGCCAAACTGTCTAGGACAGGATATGACATTTCTTAGCCCCTCCGGCAGTGGACCTTCATTTTTTTCTCCAGGAGTGTGGTGGAAAAACCCTAGATCACCTTCTTGGATTCTTATTACCCAAGTTACCAAGAATACTGCAAGTGACGGCATACAGGGAGCTTAGCCAATGAGCGGTCAGAAAAGGTGTTTACGCTCAAACTGGTTTGACTCAGTGGATAGAGCAGGGGTGGACAAACTTTTTGACTCGAGGGCCACAATGGGTTCTTAAACTGGACCGGAGGGCTGGAACAAAAGCATGGATAAAGTGTTTGTGTGAACTAATATAAATTCAAAGTAAAGGAGCAGAGGGGAGAGCAAGAGAACCCTCCGCTCTTTCGGCTCCGCAGGCCGGATAGAACAGCCGAACGGGCCGGATCTGGCCTACGGGCCGTAGTTTGCCCACGGCTGGGATAGAGCGTCGGCCTGCAGACTGAAGGGTCCCAGGTTTGATTCCTGTTAAGGGCATGTACCTTGGTTGGGGACATATCCCCAGTGTGGAGTGTGCAGGAGGCAGCTGATCAATGTTTCTCTCTCATCCATGTTTCTGACAGTCTATCCCTCTCCCCTCTTCTCTATAAAAAATCAATAAAATATATACTTTTTTTAAAAAAAGAAAAGGTGTTTTCTCCGCAGCCCATGCACAAGGATCCCCTGTGTTGTGTCCACTGGGATAGGGGCGTGTCCCTAGCCCGCGTTCGCTGTGTCCGCCAGGCTGGTGGGCGTGGACCCGGGCCACTTGGCGTGGGCACACGCGCAAGCAGCTGCAGGGCAGGGTGGAAACTTCCGCTGCAGCAGAAGTTCCTGCTGCGGCCGCTTGTCCTGGGACCCAGCCTGCTTGTCACCCCTGGCGGCTCGTCCTGGGACCCGGACTACTTGGCGCCGGCACCCATAGGCCACTCCGGGCCAGGGGCATTCTGGGACCCCAGCTGCTCAGGGCCTATGCATCGGCCTACAGGCTCAGAGCAGTCTGGGTCCCAAGGATGTTCAGAGCCCACATATGCAAATTAACCCGCCATCTTTGTCGGGTTAATTTGCATACTCACTCCTGATTGGCTTGTGGGCATCGCGGAGGTATGGTCAATTTGAATCTTTCTCTTTTATTAGTGTAGATGATGGCAATTAAAGATTTAGGATACATATAAAATGCACACATAATACCTCTAATATGTTACCTCTTTTTTTGCTTGTGAAAGGGAGACTACATTTCTCTAATCTTTTTCCCAGTTTTTTTCAAGTGTGATTGTCACATTAAAACTGTATATATTTAGGTATACAATGGGATTTTCAAGGTGTACAAGGTGATGATTTAATATAGGTAAAAGTGATTTAAGCACTACTATTACAGTATTCTGTATTTGACTGTATATTGACCTTTACAAATAAGTTATATATTTTCTCTTTTTTAAGGGCAGACTGCATTTATTTATTTATTTATTTACATATCTTTATTGTACTTTCAAATGTTTTATGTTGTTATTTACTATTTTTATTTCAATTTGAAGAAATCCCTTTAGCATATCTTATAAAGCAGGTCTAGTGGTGAAGAACTCTGGCTTTTGCTTGGGAATGTCTAACCTGTTTCCAAAGGAAAGCTTTGTCAAGCAGATTATTCTTGATTGTCAGGTGTGTTGTTGTTTTTTTCTTTCAGCACTTTGAATAAATCACTTACTCTCTGCAGGCCTGAGAGATCTCTGCTATAGAATCTGCTGATAGCCTATTTCCAATGACCTATCTTTGAGTTTTCAGATTCTTTTTTGTGTATGATATAGAGTATGCTTTTGAAGCTCTACTGAATTTTTCAGTTCCACCATTGTATTCTTTAGATCAAATATTTTTGTTTGGGTTTTTATAGTTCTATTTCTTTACTAAATTTCTCTTTTGTTCATGCATTGTTTTCCTGCTTTTATTTACTTGTCTACGCTCACACATTTCATTAAGCTTCTTTAATATTCAGAAAATGATGATACATTATGAGCAAATGGGGCTTATCCTAGGTTGAGTTAACATTCAAGAATCAATTAACAGATAGAGAAACCAAGATGGCGGCATGGGTGAACACATAAACTGCTGCCTCGCACAACAATTTCAAAACTACAGCTAAAAGACAGAACAGACATCATCCAGAACCACAGGAAAGCTGGCTGAGAGGAAATTCTACAACAAGAAGGAAAGAGAGGGGCACACAAAGACTCAGAGGAGCTGCAAAAGACTGAGGTACGCAGACATGCACGCGGAGAGGACGGGTGGCTGAGTGCCTAGCTAGCTTTCTCTAGAGGAAGAGAAATGGAAGCTCCTGACTGCACTGAACCCCAGTTCCGACTGCACTGAACCCCAGTTCCGGGTGAGACCCTGGGGTCCCAGACTCATACGGGGGAATCTGGACTGTCAGGAAAAGAGAGGAGTGCATGGAAACTCAGGGGAGCTGCGAAAGGCAGACGTCTGGAGGCGCGCACACAAGAGCGCACAGAGAGGACTGACTGCTGAGTGTGCCACTGGCTCTCTCTAGCGGGAGGAAGACAGAGGCTCCTGACTGCGCTGGACTCCAGTTCTGGGCAAGAATCTGGGAATCAAGATTCATTGGGGGAGAAACTGGACTGTCTGGCAGCGGGTGAAACTCGAGGGCGGCTCTCTCTCAGAGGTGCTTGCAGTGATTACCAAGGGACACTGAGAACCAGGGGCCTCATAGGGCAGGGCTCACAGGAAGTCAAGGCTGTCTGCTCAGCCCTGAGACTCTGCCCCATCCAAGCTGAGCACAGAGGCTTTTGCAATTTTGCAAGTGTTGTCACATAAGGCTGTCTCCAGCACCGAACTTCTCCCAGCGTAGACACAGCTGATCCTCACAGCCAATTGGCCTGCAGGTCAATTCCTCCCAGTGATACCAACAACAATCAAGACTTAACTACAACAAGGCTGTACACAGAATCCACAAAGGGGTGCACCAAGAGTGTCCACATCAGGTAACTGGGGAGGCTGAGCCACTGGGCCATATAGGACACCTAACACACAAAGCTATTCTACCAACTCAGGGAAGCAATGAAAATGCAGAGACAAAGAAACAGATCACAAACGAAAGAAATGGAGGAAAGCAAACGACTGGATATAGAGTTCAAAACCATGATTATAAGGTTTCTCAAGAATTTCCTAGAAAAGGCCGATAAATTTAGCGAGATCCTCGAGGATATGAAAAAGGACCAACTAGAAATTAAACATACACTGACTGAAATAAAAAATATTATACAGAGACCTAACAGCAGACTAGAGGAACGCAAGAATCAAGTCAAAGATCTGAAATACAAAGAAGCAAAACACACTCAACTGGAAAAGCAAAAAGCAAAAAGAATCCAAAAATTTGAAGATAGTGTAAGGAGCCTCTGGGACAACTTCAAGCGTACCAACATCAGAATTATGGGGGTGCCAGAAGAAGAGAGAAAGCAAGATACTGAAAACCTATTTGAAGAAATAATGACAGAAAACTTCCCCTACCTGGTGAAAGAAATAGACTTACAAGTCCAGGAAGTGCAGAGAACCCCAAACAAAAGGAATCCAAAGAGGATCACACCAAGACACATAATAATTAAAATGCCAAGAGCAAAAGACAAAGAGAGAATATTAAAAGAAGCAAGAGAAAAACAGTTAATTACCTACAAGGGAGCACCCATACAACTGTCAGCTGATTTCTCGACAGAAACTATGCAGGCCAGATGGGAGTGGCAAGAAATATTCAAAGTGATGAATAGCAAGAACCTACAACCAAGATTACTCTACCCAGCAAAGCTATCATTCAGAACTGAAGGGCACATAAAGAGCTTCTCAGATAAGAAAAAGCTAAAGGAGTTCATCAACACCAAACCAGTATTATATGAAATGCTGAAAGGTACTCTTTAAGAAGAGGAAGAAGAAGAAAAAGGTAAAGATAAAAATTATGAACAACAAATACATATCTATCAACAAGTGAATCTAAAAATCAAGTGAATAAAAAATCTGATGAACAGAATAAACTGGTGAATATAATAGAATCAGGGGCATAGAAAGGGAGTGGACTGACAATTCACAGGGGGAATGGGGTGTGGGGGTTCAGGAAGAGACTGGACAAAGGTCATACACCTATGGATGAGGACAGTGGGGGGGAGGTAAGGGGAGAGGTAGGAACCCGGTGGAGGAGAGCTATGGGGGGAAAAAAAGAGGAACAACTGTAATAATCTGAACAATAAAGATTTATTGAATTTAAAAAAAAGAATCAATTAACATAACATACCATATTATAAGTTATTCAAGATAAGTCATATGATCATTTCAATAAATACAGTAAAAAGATTTGATAAAATCCATTTCTGTCATACAGTCTTAGAGAACCAGAAATATAAGGAAACTCCTTCATCCTAATAAAAGAAGCCTATGAAAATTTCAGAGTTAATATACTTAACTAGAGGCCTGGTGCACAAAATTCGTGCACAGGGGAGGTGTGTGTTCCTCAGCCCAGCCTGCACCCTCTCCAATCTGGGACCACTCAAGGGATGTCCGACTGCCCTCTCACAAACCAGGACTGCTGGCTCCCAACCACTCGCCTGCCTGCCAACCTGATCACCCCCTAACCACTCCCATGCCAGCCTGATCGACGCCAAACTGCTCCCCTGCTGGCCTGATTGCCCCTAACTGCCCTACCCTACTGGCCTGGTCGCCCCCAACTGCCCTCCCATGCTGGCCTGGTCCCCCCCAATGGCCATCCCCTGTAGGCCTGGTCCCCCCCCAACTGCCCTCCCCTGCAGGCCTGGTCCCCCCCAATGGCCATCCCCTGCAGGCCTGGTTGCCCCCAACTGCCCTCCCCTGCTGGCTTAGTCACCCCTAACTGCCCTCCCCTGCTGGCCTGGTCCCCCCAATGGCCATCCCCTGTAGGCCTAGTCCCCCCCAACTCCCCTCCCCTGAAGGCCTGGTCCCTCCCAATGGCCATCCCCTGCAGGCCTGGTCCCCCCAACTGCCCTCCCTTGCAGGTCTGGTTCCCCCCAACTCCCCTCCCCTGCCAGGTTGGTCCCCCCAACTCCCCTCCTCTGCAGGCCTGGTCCCCCCCAATGGCCATCCCCTGCCAACATGGTCACCCCTAACTGCCCTCCCCTGCCAGCCTGGTCAACCCTAACTGTCTTCCCCTGCCGGCCTGGTTGCTCCCAACTGCCCTCCTCTGCAGGCCTGGTCGCCCACAAATGCCCTCCCCTGCAGGCCATCTTGTGGCGGCCATCTTGTGTCCACATGGGGGCGGCCATCATTGACCACATGGGGGCGGCCATCTTGTGTGTTGGATTGATGGTCAATTTGCATATTACCTCTTTATTATATAGGATTGTAAATGATGGGAAGCTTTCACTCTAATATCGGGATCAAGATTTGGATGTCTTCTCTCACTACTTCTCAAAATTTCACATAGATGAATCTCAAAATAATTATGCTGAGTGAAAAAAGCCAGATAAAAAGAGTATATACTCTATGAGCTCATTTATATAAAGTTCTAGAAAATGTAATCTACAGTGACAGAAAGTAGATCAGTGGATGCTAGAGAACATGAGGAAGAAATTACCAATGGGCATGGAGCAACTTTGTGGGTAATGAATATTTTATATGGATATATTTCTTTTCTAAAAATGTTTTTACTGATTTCAGAGAGATGAAGGGAGTGGGAGAGAGGGATAGAAACATCAATGATGAAAGAGAATCATTGATCAGCTGCCTCCTGCATATCTCCTAATGGGGAACATGCCTGAAACATGGGCATGTACCCTGACCAGGAATCGAACCAGTGACCTCCTGGTTCATGGATTGACACTCAACCACTGAGCAATACCGGCCAGGCTGTATGGATATATTTCTTGATTATTGTAATGGTTTCATGGGTATACACATATGTCAAAACTTCTTAAACTGTGTACATTAAATATGTCCAATTTCTTCCATGCCAGAAGCTTCAGGAACACATTCCCTCTTTCCTAATTAGCAAGAAAGACAGTCTGCTTCTCAAATAGCTCAAACATACATCTCAGAATTTAAACTTATCAGCCCTGAAAGGCATGGTATTTGTCATGCCCATAGCCTTTAACCATTTACACTAGCTTGTAAATAGGATATATGGCTTGTACAAATTACAGCCTGTCCCTAGAGCATGAAATGGGGTTTACCCAACCCAATTACATGGTATCCAGAAGCCAGATCAGGTTGAGCTGTAAATAATTTGAAAACAAGAGTGGATTGTATTCTAAATGTGCCTATAAGCCATTGGAGATTTTGAGCAAAGGTGTGATAAGAAAAGATTACTTTGATTGTAGGAGAACATGAGAGGAAGCAGAAAGATGACCTATGATACATTGCTATAATCCAAGAAAGAGAAACTATGGTAGCTTACACTAGGATGAGAGGAGTGAAGGTGAGAATTTTAATTTTATTTGTGGTGTATTTTAAAGTAACAACTGACACAACTTCCTGATACATATGATGTATAAAGAAAAGAAAGAAATCAAGGATAACCACCAGTTTATGGTCTGAGCAACAAAGTGAATTGTAGTGCTAGTTATTAAAACAAGGAATATCAAGGCTGAAATGAGTTGGCGGGGGGAAGGGGCAATCAAAAGTAATGTTTTAGCCATGATAACTATGAAATGCCTATTAAATATTCAATGAGAGACAGTGAGTAGGCAATTGAATAATTCTGGAACTAGTTACAGAAATAGAGAAAAAAAATAGAGTGTATTCCTAGAAGAGGAATTCCTAGAGAACTGAAGAAATAGTGAACAAAAAAGACAAAAATCTGACCCTCATGAAGTTTATATTCTACTGACAATAGCCAACACTTCTATAATTAAGTTTACCATGTGCCAAGTACTATTCTAAGTGTTTTTCATATAATAACAGCTATAATAATAAAAGACTAATATGCTAATTAGACAAGACGTCCTTCCAGACAACCTTCCGGATGAAGCCGGGGCTGCAAGGGAAGCCTGGGTCCCAGGTGCCTGCTGGTGGCCGGAGGGAAGCCCGGGTCCTGGGTGCCAGAGGGAAGCTGGTGCCAGCAGCTGGGGGAAGGAAGGCCTACTCTTGCATGATTTTCATGCATCAGGCCTCTAGACTATATATTTAAAAGCCTAAATGACTGTCAACTAGTAGCTATGACATGCACTGACCACCATGGGGTAGACACTCAATGCAGGAGCTATCCCCTGGTGGTCAGTGTACTCCCACAGCGGGAGCGCCACTCAGCTGACCAATGGGTGCCGGGCTCATGGCTTCCGGTCCCAGCATCGGGACTGACTGCGCAGCGCAAGGAGCGAGGCTGTGATGACAAGTGGTAGCTGCATGGTCATGGGTGCATCAGTATCACCCTAGGATGGGTGCAAGACTGTAGCAGAGTGGCAGCAAGCCTACAGAGTGGTGGTGGCAGCAGGCGCAGCGGGGCCGGGATGAGCGGGAGCAGCACGGTGCCCAGCCTGGGCTCAGGCTCCTGCCCTGCCACCTGCCACCTGCCACTTCACACACTACTTTGTGCTGTGTGGGATCAATGCAGACAGCGGGCTGGAGTGCAACAAGCTGGTGGGTAAGGCCAGGCAGCGGCGGGGAAGAGGTCCACTGAACCCCGCAGGCCAGGCCAAGGGACCCCACCGGTGCATGAATCCATGCACCAGGCCTCTAGTTTAATATAAAATTCTAAGAGGTAGGTGTTGCTATTACATTTATTTTTGAAATGAGGAAACTAGGGACCAGAAAAGCTAAGAGACTTGCCAAAGGTCACAGTGCTAGCTGGGGATAGTGTGGGGCTTCAGCTGAGTCTGGTCCTCGAGTCTGTGTTCTTAACTAACACAATATACTGTCCCATTCAAAGGAGATATAGTTCATATATAGATAAAGATACAGTTATATATACTTGGAGTTATAGTTTTATATGACAGAAGTATACATCATATGTCCTAAAATGGAGGGAAAAAGAAACACATAGATACCTGGCTGGCATGGCTCAGTGGTTGAGTGTCAACCAAAGAACCAGGAAGTCATGGTTCAATTCCTGGTTGGGGCACATGATTGGGTTGAGGGCTCAATACCCAGTGTAGGGCATGCAGGAGGCAGCGGATCAATTATTCTCTCTCATCATTGATGTTTATATATCTCTCTCCCCCTCTCGCTTCCTCTCTGAAATCAATAAAAATATATTTTTAAAAAAAAACACATAGGTAATTATGCAGCAGGTGCATTCAAATTAGCATATTTGTTCAGTTCCCATGACAACCCTAAATGCTAGATTATATTATTCTCATTTCAAAAATTGGATTCAGCATTACATTTTCAGATACAGGTTGAAAGGGTTAGGCAGAGATATGTTTACAGGCTATGAAAAGAAAATTTTAAACCTTAAGGTTATAACTTCACTATTAGGTAAATAATGATAGGTTATGCAAAATAAATAAATATGGCTCAAAATGATGTGACAAAAGGCATAAAATTAAGTTTAACTCATAACTGCACTTCAATTTATACACAAACAAGGGGCTATTAAAGAGATTTTTTCACACTAGATCACAGTGTTTCTTTGTATTTTCATAATACTAGCATTTACATATTTGGTATAAAAGAAGATCAGAAATACATGGGTTAACATTTGAAAAAGTAAATAAAAGGAGGACATTCAGCATGGTTAACTTTATTTCAACTTTCTTCCCTGTCATTAGAATTATTATAGTTATTTATTTAAAAGAAGTCTATCAAGAAGATAGAAATCATATCAAGCATCTTCTCAGATCACAATTGCATAAAACTAGAATCAACTACAATAAAAACAATAAAAAATCAAACATCTGGAGGCTAAATAGCATGTTATTAAATAATGACTGGGATACCAAAGAGATCAAAGAAGAAATAAAAAGCATCATGCCAACAAATGACAATGAAAAAACAACAATCCAAAATCTATTAGACACAGTGAAAGCAGTCTTGAGAGGGAAGTTCATAGCTCTACAGGCCTATCTCAAAAAACAGGAAACAATGGTAATAAATTATCTAAACCTACAACTCAAATAGAAAGAGAGCAAGAAGAAAAGCCCAGTGTAAGCAGAAGAAAGGAAATAATAAAGATCAGAGCGGAGATAAATGACATAGAGACAAAAAAAAAAAAAAACCAATACAAAAGATCAACAAAACCAAGAGCTGGTTCTTTGAAAGGATAAACAAGATTTATGAACCTCTAGCCAGGCTCACCAAGAAGCAAAGGGAGAGGACCCAAATAAACAAAATCAGAAATGAAAGAGGTGAAGTAACAACCGATCACACAGAAATACAAACAATTATGAAAAAATACTATGGGGAGATCGAAGATGGCTGCCGATGGGAAGGCAGGCTGCAAGATAGTGTGTGAGAGAACAAAAGGAGAGTATATGTACGTACGGAGGGGGTGTCTATTTGTGAGTGAGGGACAGCTATATTCCAAGGGGCTGTAGGGGACTGCCAGACCGGGATCTCCTGACCAGGCAGCCTCCACTGATGCTGAAATCTCTCCCAGAGCAACCGGCTCTGCCACAGAGACCACACCATCTTGAAGGGGATAGTGGCTGTGATCAGAAGCATAGCCTTACATTCAATCAGGAAGAATCGGATACATCCTGGGACCCTACAACCACAACACCCAGGGACCAGCTGCGAACCCACAAACACCAGGTCTAAAGCAGTGCGAATATGCGAACTCGGATGAGATCTGTACCTTCTCATGGAAAGGTCAGATTTCGCCCAGAGAAAGGTGAGGTCTGTGATCTAGGCTGAAGGGAGAAACGTGCACAGCGGGCTCTAGAGGTTCAGGGGAAGTCTGTGCCCCACAAAATCCGTGGATGTTGGGGCCAGTGTAGTCCGTGAATGTGAAAGAGGGTCCACAGGGCTGCTAACATAAGGGAACTTTAGAAATCAACCCATAGCTGGGCTGGGCACAAAAAGGCAGCCTGAAGCTTTACTAGTAAACCAGCTGCACTGTGCCAGGGGGAAAAGATGTACACAGAGACAAGCAGAGCTGCGTGCAGTGCAGGGGCAAAAAACTCGTGAGTTTGCGCATTTACTCTGGCTCTTTTTTCTCTTTAAATCCTTGCTTTTGATTACTAAGCCCAGTATATAGGATCACCCAATTAAAAACAGTCTCAGAGACTGCAGGGGGAAGTTATTTTTCTGGAACCTGGAGATGAGAGTGGGGAGAAACTATCAGAAAACCAGCTCTGGGACAGTCCATACCCCCAAACTAGTGTAAAGTGCAACAGGGAAAACAAATTCTAAATACTGGTTAGAGAGGACTTATAGACCCAGATGTCAATACAGAAACACTGCCACGCAGGGGTTGAATCACAAACTGACTCTTGTGTAAATACAACCACAGGCAGGCTGAGTAACAAAGAAATACTGCCTGGTTGAAAACAAGATTGTGGCTTATGACACAGAGGAGATGTGGAACGCAGGGAAATTCAATACTGTCCTGACTACCTGACAGGAAACAGGTATGCAAAACAGAACAGTAGACTAAGCAAATTACCTTCACTACTGAACATTTTTATTTTTTATCTTTCACATAAGAAACTAATTTTGTTTTTTTCTTACTTGATTTTACCTTTTTAATTATTTTATTTTTATTTTTAATCAGTATTATTACTACTATTATTTTCTCTTTTTTAAAGATTCATTTTATTTTCTCTCTATTTAATTTTATTTTGGGATTAGTGTTCTACATTCTATTTTCTTTTTTCCTTTTGCCTCAAATTACTCTATCTCAACTTTACCTTTATGCCAACACTCTCTTCCTCACTTTTAAATTGGCAAACACCAATGACAAAGTAAGAATCTTAAAAGCAGCGAAAGAGAGACAGAAAGTTACCTACAAAGGATCCCCCATCAGACTAGTGACTGATTTCTCAACAGAAACACATCAGGCCAGAAGGGAATGGAATGAAATATACAAAGTCATGCAAAGGAAGGGTCTGAATCCAAGAATACTGTACCCAGCAAGGCTATCAATCAAAATTGAGGGTGAAATCAGGAACTTCACAAACAAAAAAGGACTAAGGGAGTTTATTACCACCAAACCAGCAATGCAAGAAATGCTAAAAGGTCTGCTGTAAAAAAAAAAAAAGAAAGAAAGAAATAGGAAGCGAAGAAGGAACACAGGGGTAAAGAATAAAAATGGCGACAAATAAGTACCTATCAATAATAACTTTAAATGTAAATGGATTAAATGCCCCAATCAAAAGACATAGTGTAGCTGAGTGGATAAGAAAACATGACCAATATATCTGCTGTCTACAGGAACCCCACCTCAGAAAAAGGGACTCACACAGACTGATGGTGAAGGGATGGAAAAAGGTATTTCAGGCAAATGGAAATGAAAAAAAACTAGGATAGCAATACTAATATCTGACAAATTAGATCTCAAAGTGAAGGACATAACAAGAGATAAGGAAGGCCACTTCATAATACTAAAGGGAGCAATCAAACAAGAAGATATAAGTCTGGTAAACATATATGCACCCAAAACAGGAGCACCCAAATACATAAAAAACTTCTGGAGGATAAAAAGGGAGAGATAGACAGCAATGCATTCAGAACAGGGGGCTTTAATATCCCACTAACACCACTGGACGAATCCTCTAAACAAAAAATCAGCAACGAAATATCAATCCTAAATGACACACTAGATCTGATGGAATTAATTGACATCTTCAGAACATTTAACCCCAAAGCCACAGAAGGTACATTCTTCTCAAGTGCACATGGGTCATTTTCAAATATAGACCATATGTTGGGACACAGACAAAGTCTCTTCAAATTCAAGAAGATAGAAATCATATCAAGCATCTTCTCAGATCACAATGGCATAAACCAGAAATCAATTACAATAAAAACAATCCAAGAAAATCAAACACCTGGAGGCTAAATTGCATGCTATTAAACAATGATTGGGTTACCAGAAAGATCAAAGAAGAAATAAAAAACATCAGGGCAACAAACAACAATGAAAACACAACAATCCAAAATCTATGGGACAAGTGAAAGCAGCCTTGAGAGGGAAGTTCATAGCTCTACAGGCCTACTTCAAAAAACAAGAAACAATGTTAGTAAATTATCTAACCCTACAACTCAAAGAGTTAGAAAGAGAGCAACAAAAAAAGCCAAGCGTAAGCAGAAGGAAGGAAATAATGAAGCTCAGAGAGGAGATAAATGACATAGAGACCAAAAAAAAAACAATACAAAAGATCAACAAAACCAAGAGCTGGTTCTTTGAAAGGATAAACAAGACTGATGAACCTCTAGCCAGGCTCACCAAGAAGCAAAGAGAGAGGACCCAAATAAACAAAACCAGAAATGGATTAGTTGAAGTAATAACCGATCCCACAGAAATACAAACAATTATGAAAAAATACTACTAACAACTCTATTCCAACAAAATGGACAACCTATATGAAATGGACACTTTCCTAGAAAAATGCAAGCTCCCAAAACTCAACAAAGAAGAATCAAAAAACCTGAATAGGCTGATAACTACTGAAGAAATTGAAACAGTGATCAAAAATCTTCCAGCAAACAAAAGCCCTGGTCTGGACGGCTTTACAGGGGATTTCTACCATGCATTCAAAGAAGAACTGAAACGTATGCTCCTCAGACTATCCCAAGAAAAAATTCAAGATGAAGGCACACTTCCAAGCTCTTTCTATGAAGCCAACATTACCATAATCCCAAAACCAGATAAAGACACCAGAAAAAAGAGAACTACAGGCCAATATCCTTGATGAACATAGATGCTAAAATCCTCAACAAAATTCTAGCCAATCAGATTCAGCAATACATTAGAAAGATCATACACCATGACCAAGTGGGATTTATTCCGGGGATGCAAGGATGGTACAATATCTACAGATCAATAAATGTGATACACCACATAAACAAACTGAGAGACAAAATCACATAATCATATCAACTGATGCAGAAAAAGCATTTGACAAAATCCAACACCCTTTCTTGATAAAAACTCTCAGCAAAGTAGGAATAGAGGGATCATAACTCAACATAATAAAAGCCCTATTTGACAAACCTAAAGCCAACATCATACTCAATGGGCAAAAACTAAACTCATTTCCCCTAAGAACTGGAACAAGACAAGGATGCCCACTTTCACCACTCCTGTTCGACATAGTACTAGAAGTACTAGCCATAGCAATCAGAGAAGAAGAAGAAATGAAATGCATACAAACTGGAAAAGAAGTAAAACTGTCCTTATTTGCAGATGACATGATACTATACATAGAAAGCCCCAAAAACTCCAACCAAAAACTACTAGACCTAATAAATGAATTTGGCAATGTAGCAGGATACAGAATTAACACCCAGAAATCTATGGCCTTTTTATACACCAATAATGAACTCACAGAAAGAGAAGTAAGAAAAAACAATCCCATTTACCGATGCACCAAAAAAATTAAGATACCTAGGAATAAACTTAACTAAGGATGTAAAAGACCTGTACTCGGAAAACTACAGGACATTGAAAAAAGAGATAGAGGAAGACTTAAACAAATGGAAGAACATACCATGTTCATGGATTGGTAAAATCAACATCATTAAAATGTCCATACTACCCAAAGCAATCTATAGATTCAATGCAATCCCCACTGAAATACCAACGGCATATTTCAAGGATCTAGAATAAACTCTCCAAAAATTCATTTAGAATAAAAAAGACCCCGAATAGCCACAGCAATCCTGAGAAAGAAGAACAAAGTTGGAGGGACCACAATACCAGATATCAAGCTATATAACCAAGCCACTGTTCTCAAAACTGCCTGGTACTGGCACAAGAACAGACATATAGACCATTGGAACAGAACAGAGAACCCAGAAATCTACCTAAGCCATTATGCTCAATTAATATTTGACAAAGGAGGCAAGAGCATACAATGGAGTCAAGACAGTCTCTTCAATAAATGGTGCTGGGTGCCCTAACCGGTTTGGCTCAGTGGATAGAGCGTAGGCCTGCAAACCGAAGGGTCCCAGGTTCGATTCTGGTCAAGGGTATGTACCTTGGTTGCCGGCACATCCCCAGGAGGGGGTGTGCAGGAGGCCACTTATTGATGTTTCTCTCTCATCAATGTTTCTAACTCTCTCTCCCTCTCCCTTCCTCTCTGTAAAAAATCAATAAAATATATTTTAAAAAATAAAAAAAATTAAATGGTGCTGGGAAATTTGGTCAGATACATGCAAAAAAATAAAACTAGATCACCAACTAACACCATACACAAAATCAAACTTAAAAGGGATAAAAGACTTAAAAGACGGGAAATGATAAAAATCCTACAAGACTCCATAGGCAGCAAAATAGGAGACATATGTTGTAGCAATATCTTTACAGACACAGCTACTGGGGCAATGGAGACTAAGGAGAAAATAAACAAATTGGACTACATCAAAATAAAAGCTTCTGCACAGCAAAAGAAACCATTAACAAAACAACAAGAAAGCCCACTGCATGGGAGAACATATTTGCCAATGATATTTCCAATAAGGGTTTAATCTCCAAAATTTACAGAGAACTCATACAACTTAACAAAAGGAAGATAAACAACCCAATCAAAAAATGGGCAAAGGATCTAAAGAGACACTTTTCAAAAGAGGACATACAGAAGTCCCAGAGACATATCAAAACATGTTCAGTCACTAATCATCCAAGAAATGCAAATCAAAACGACAATGAGGTACCATATCACACCTGTCAGAATGGCTGTGATCAACAAATCAACAAACGACAAGTGCTTGAGAGGATGTGGAGAAAATGGAACCTTCCTGCACTGTTGGTGGGAATGCATACTGGTGTAGCCACTGTGGAAGACAGTATGGAGTTTCCTCAAAAAGTTAAAAATGGAACTCCCATTTGACCCAGTAATCCCACTTCTGGGACTATATCCAAAGAAACCAGAAACACTAATCAGAAAGGATATATGCACCCCTATGTTCATAGAAACATAATTTACAATAGCTAAGATTTGGAAACAGCCTAAGTGCTCATCAGCAGATGAGTGGATTAGAAAACTGTGGTACATCTACACAATGGAATACTATGCTGCTATAAAAAAGAAGGAACTTTTACCATTTGCAACAGCATGGATGGAACTAGAGAGCATTATGCTAAGCAAAATAAGCCAGCCGGACAAAGATAAATATCACATGATCTCACTCATATGTGGGATATAATGATCAACATAAACTGATGAACAAGAATATATCTAGAGACAAATGGTGGAGGGGGCGGTTAGAGAGCAACCAAAGGACTTGTATACATGCATTTAGCATAACCAATGGACACAGACATTGGGGTGGTGGGGGCTTCCCCAGGATAGGAATGGCTAGGGTGGGGGGGTCAATTGGGGGAAAAGAAGACATATGTAAAACTTTAGACAATAAAAAAATAAACTTAAAAAAAAAGAGAAATTGAAAAAAAAGTCTAACTTCAATGGATAATTTGTCATTTACCTTTGCCTATATTTTTCATCATATATTTATCCAGAGCTCTCTCTGGTTATGCTTTTATTAGTTTAATATGAAGGGGAAAATTTTCCTGATAATTTAGCTTTCCTCTGTAGTCTGACTATAAATTTTCACAGCATTCAACTTGAAATATATTTAGAAATACAGTGCAATCATATCCCAGCAATAGTTCGTGTTTTGGTTATCTTCTTTTATATTCTATAAACAATGTTGCATTTATCCAGACAAATGAAATACTATGTAATAGATATAGTTTTACCATCAAGGTGGTAAAATATATTAATGAACTTCAGTCAATCTAAGTCTGTGTGGGACACCCAACAATCACTCTGGGGGTTAAATTAATAGAAATATTGTGATTTTATAAGTAACTTTAGGTAACTTTAGGACCATTCTCTTACAGTATTTATTTGACCACTTCTTCTGTGATTAAAAAACAATGAAAATGTTGGTGCACGTGTTTAAAATGTTATACTTTGTATAATTTACACGAAATGTTTTTGTTTGTATTTTTAATAAACTTCATTAAGATATGTATATATCTTATTCTATATAATAAACAGGTAATATGAAAATTGACCATCATGCCGTCACAAGCTGGTGACACCCACAGCAAGGGCAGGGCTGGCTGCTCTGCACACCTGCCGCTGGAGTCCCCTCAGCCCCACCAGGGGCCTTGGGTCCTCCTGCACCCCCCACTGATTGAGGCTCTGGCAAGCAGGGCCGGCCCGAGGTGCAGGCAAGCCTCCGATGGTGGCTGCCCAGCCACCCAGGGCCAGCACTAGGCTCAGGTAACCAGGGCTGGCCAAGCCTTGCACTGCCGGCAGTGGCAGCAGCAAAGGTGTGATGGGGCATCACCTTCCCTTGATCTCCTGGGTAACCTCCCGCCCTTGAGGGCTCCCAGACTGTGAGAGGGGACAGGCCAGGCTGAGGGAACCCCCCTTCAGTGCATGAATTTTCATGCACCAGGCCTCTAATCTACACTAATAAAAGAGAAACATGCAAATTGACCATCACTCTGCTACACCCACTAGCCAATCAGAGCGAGTATGCAAATTAACCCAACTAAGATGGCGGCCACCATTGAGCTGGAGCAAGCAGGAAGCTTGGGTTGCCTTGGCGATGGAGGATGCCAAGTTTCCCGCCTGACCTGGCTGGCCCTGGCCTCTGCTCAAGGCTACGAAGTTTCAATTATAGAAGATAAATAAATCCCAACAAAAATGGTGGCAGCCACAGAGCTGGAGCCAGCCGGAGGCTTGGGTTGCCCCCGGCGATGGAGGAAGCCAAGCTTCCCGCCCGCCCTGGCCTGCCCTGGCCTCCACTCAAGGCTACAAAGTTTCAATTATAGAAGATAAATAAATCCCAGATACCAGCTTCCAGCCGGCCCTGGCCTATGCTTGGGTTGCTGGGGGCGTGGCCGGCCTGCAAACCACCACAGGGCCCCAACGGAACCCCCACCCTGATCCAGGACACCCTTCATGGCAAACCAGCTGGCCCCCACCCGTGCATCAGGCCTCTATCCTATCTAATAAAAGAGTAATATGCAAATTGACTGTCACTCCAACACACAAGATGGCTGCCCCCATGTGGACACAAGATGGCCACCACAAGATGGCCAGCAGGGGAAGGCAGTTGGGAGGGACCAAGACTTCAAGGGAATGGGCGATCAGGCCAGCAGGAAAGGGCAGTTAGGGGTGACCAGGCCGACAGAGGAGGGAAGTTGGGGGCAACTGGGCCTGCTGGGAAGGGCAGTTGTGGGGGACCCAGGCCTGCAGGGGAGGGCAGTTAGGTGTGACCAGGCTGGCAGAGGAGAGAAGCTGGGGGTGACCAGGTCTGCAGGGAAGGGCAGTTGGGGGGGACCCAGGCCTGCAGGGGAAGGCAGTTGGGGGGGGGACCAGACCAGCAGGGGAGAGCAGTTAGGAACGATGAGGCTGGCAGTGGAGGGCAGTTAGGGGTGACCGGGTCGGCAGGGGAGGGCAGTTGGGGGGGACCAGGCCTGCAGGGGAGGGCAGTTGTGGGGGGACGAGGCCGGCAGGAGAGGGCAGTTAGGGGCAATCAGGCTGGCAGGAGAACAGTTAGGCATTAATCAGGCTGGCAGGGGAGTGGTTAGGGGGTGATCAGGCTGGTAAGCAGAAGCGATTAGGGGCAATCAGGAAGGCAGGCAGTCGAGCAGTTGGGAGCTAGAAGTCCTGGATTGTGAAAGGGATGTCCGACTGCCCATTTAGGCCCGAAACTACTGGGATCAGACCTAAATAGGCAGTCGGACATCCCTTGAGGGGTCCCAGATTGGAAAGGGTGCAGGCTGGGCTGAAGGACACCCCCCCTCCCCGTGCAAAAATTTATAGTATACAATAAAATGTTCATAATTAAGTTTCTATATTTTGACAAACTTTGACAAATGAATTCACCCATGTTAACCCCATCACAATCAAAATATAAAACATTTCATTTATCCCCAAAAGGCTTACTTGTGCTCCTGCCCAGTCAATCGTTGTAGTCAAACCACCCATAAACATTGACCACCTGTTCTGGTTTTCCAGGGACTGTCCTGGGTTATATACTGAAATCCCTACATCCTGGGAAATCTCTAAGTACCAGATAAGGTAGGATGGTGAATCATGATCTTTCTATCATTATAGATTAGTATTGCCTGTTTTAGGGTTTCATACAAATGGAATTGTGCAATATGTATTCTTTAGTGATGGGAGAATAACTGAGTTGCAATCTAAAGAGTGAATAGGAGTTAATCAAGTAAAAAAAAAAAATGGGAGAAAATAATGTTCCAGGCCCTCTGAAAAGAGGGAGCAAGAAAGATAATGAAAAAGACCAATGTAGCAAAACTATAGAAAGCATATACATGCTGGATCTAGAAAGGTAGATGAAGTCAGACTGTTATGCAAAGATTTGTGGGATGATATCACATTTCAAAATTAGAATAGCATGCACATGATGGAGTAGAACCTTTTTTAAAAATCCTATCCTGATGTTAGGGTCTTTCATTTGTATATTAATTACATTTTTATGTCACTCCTATACATTATAACTAACTTGGTTAATCATGTAAATTCATGTGTAACACAAACACACAGCAGATGAGAAAATTTAGCATTCAGTCTTTCATGTTTCCCTAGACAGTATACTGAAAGAGAAAAGTGTGTATTGCAAAGTTTTAGGTATCATGACATAAACTGACAATTAAATATGTAAATCATTTTGAAAATAAATTCTTTCTTTTTTAACATATTGAGGCAATTTGCTTTTCTGAGAAATGGTATGAGGTAACTATGAACAAATACCAAACACCAATCAAAAAGAATATATTCACACCTATGTTCATAGCAGCATTATTTACAATAGCTAAGATTTGGAAACAGCCCAAGTGTCCATCAGCAGATGAAAAGATAAAAGAGCTGTGGTACATTTACACAATGGAATACTATGCAGCTGTAAAAAAAAAAAGAGGGATCTGTTACCCTTTGGGACAGAATGGATGGATCTGGAGAATATTATACTCAGTGAAATAAGCCAATCTAAGAAAGATAAATATCACATGATTTCACTTATTTGTGGAATCTAATGAACAAAATGAATTGACCAATAAAGTGGGACCTAAAGCACAGAGGCATGGAACAGACTGACATACCTTGATGTTGGGGTGGGGGGATGAGAAAAGATAAACCAAGGAACTTATATACCTACTAGAGGCCTGATGCATGAAATTTGTGCAAGGGGTTCGGCCCTTGCAACCCCGGCTTTGTCCAGAAGGTTGTCTGGTCTAATTAGCATATTATACTTTTATTAATATAGACTAGGGGCCCGGTGCATGAAATACGTGCACAGGGGGGTGTCCCTCAGCCAAGCCTGCACCCTCTCCAATCTGGGACCCCTTGAGGGATATCCAACTGCCCATTTAGGCCCAACCCCTCTCATTAATTCTACCAATCCATGAACATGGTATATTCTTCCATTTGTTTATGTCTTCCTCTATCTCTTTTTTCAGCATCCTGTAATTTTCTGAGTACAGGTCCTTTATCTCCTTAAATTTATTCCTAGGTATCTTAATGTTTTGTCACAATGGTAAATAGGATTGTTTTATCTGTTTGTTTGTTTTTTAGTTTCTCTTTCTGAGTCCTATATTGGTGCATAAAAAAGCCATAGATATCTGGGTGTTAATTTTGTATCCTGCTACACTGCCAAATTCATTTATTAGTTCCAGTAGTTTTTGTATGCCCAGTAGATGCCAGTAGCACCTCCTTCCCCAATCATGACAACTGAAAATTCATCCAGAAATTGGCAAAAGAAATATCCCCTAAGAGGTAAATCACCTTTTGATAAAAACCACAGGTTTATGACATCACCACAAAAGAAAAAGAGCAGGTAAGCATTCGTTAAGTGTACCTTTATTCAATCCAGAAAGAAGGCACAATTATGGAGATTGCTTTTCTGACCAACTTGAAGATTATAGAGTTGCCTATTGAATAAAAAAAAGTTTTGAATACATAATTATAGGCATAATTTATTTTCATCAATTGTTCATTATAATTCAACATATTTAAAAGTTTTATATAGACAAGTATACCTTGAAAATCACACACACACAAATCACCATGTATTTGCTGTTTTTTAAGTTATTACTAAAAATAATAATAAATAAATGAATAATCCTATCTAATAAAGAGGGGATATACTAATTGACTGCCCCACCCTCAAAGATGGCGGCACCCACAGCCAATAAGGAGGGAATATGCTAATTGACTGCCACGCCCTCAAATATGGTGGTGCCCACAGCCACAAGATGGCGGCATACAGTCCCCTCAGCCCTGCCGGGGTGGCAGAGAACGGCAAGGCTGGGCCTGCCCCCAGGCAGGTTCAGCCGCTCTGCACACCTGCCTCCGGAGTCCCCCAATCCTCTCAGCCCCCCAGGTGCCCAGGGCCGGCCAGAGGCACAGGCAAGCCTCAGATGGCGGCTGCCCAGCTGCCCAGGGCCACCCGAGGCTCAGGTAACCAGGGCCAGCCAAGGCTTGCACTGCCGGCAGTGGCAGCAGCAGAGGTGTGATGGGGCATCGCCTTCCCCTGATCGCTAGGTCTCCTCCTGCCCCTGAGGGCTCCTGGACTATGAGAGGGGGCAGGCCAGGCTGAGGGACCCCCTTCCAGTGCATGAATTTTCATGCACCAGGCCTCTAGTAAATAATAAAGCAATAAATAAAATTATTACTGTTACAATAATACAATCAGTTATGGAGATTTATAATGCAGAGATTTCCCTACCTTGTGCTCCTGGGAGATGGAGTCTATGCTTGGCCTACCAAGTTATTTTCTCACTAGAATAAATATTATAAAATAAAGAGGAAATGTGTAAATATAATATGCCCCAAAGCAAAAATATAATTTTCAACACAGATGGGTTTTAGGAGGTTTAATGCCAAAGATTTAAAAAATCTTGTGCCGGGGGGACTTTGCTTGCAATTGAGAAGAAATGTTTCCTTTATTACCCTCATAGACTGATGAGCTTCATTCCCAAAACAGACATTTGGAGGTCATTTGAAATAAAGTAAAAAGCATTAAATATCCAATTCCTTCAGTCTCAACAGTATTATTAATGAATCTGTCCTTCCCCCCCAAATGGAAAGAAGGAATGGTAGGTAGAAAGGTGGGTAAAATGCTTTATGATGTGGTTTTTCCCAAAGAGAAATTAATTACAACAGAATAATTCTGTAGTTTTTATTAAGTGACAACCTTATATGAACTCAATGGGAGTTGAATCTAAACAAGGACAAGCCTAATTCCCATTCCATATGGTGAATTAACACCAATGAAATCTTCCATATTTAGCCAAGAAAACCTTCTGATTATTATCAAATGATGCATTTCTTTGCAAGCCTTCCCTTGTCAATAAATAGCCTTAGCCAGTTTTGCTCAGAGATTAGAGCATCAGCCTGCAGACTGAAGAGTTGCAGGTTTAATTCTGGTCATGGGCACGTACCTCATTTGCAGGCTAAATCCACAGCTCTGGCCAAAGTGCATGTGGGAGGCAATTAATCGATGTGTCTCTCTCACATCAATGATTCCCCCTCTGTCTCTCCTCCTCCCTTCCACCCTCTCTAAAATCAATGGGAAAAAATATCCTCAGGTGAGGATTAACAAAAATAAAAATAAAAATAAATAAATAAATAAACTGCAGTGCATGGAAGGTTATCTATTAAATAATGGATCTAGTTAGTCATTTATGTCAAATAACTATTGCTAGGCATAAAAGGTAGTTAGGTCAGAGACATAGGGAACTATTAGAAATACATAATTATACTCTTTTCCCCCGTGAACTTACAATATTCAATGAACTAATGTGAGAGAAGTTACATGAGTTAGAAAACAAACTGAATTGTTCTAGGAAGACTTATACCTATTTTTAAAAAGCTACAAATGATCTCAAATTCTTAAAATCTTCTTGAGAAATTCTTCAGGAAATCTCAAGAGGTTCAATTTGATTATTCAAAATGTATGGTTTGGGCTAACAAGTTGAGAAAGTATATTTACCCCTACCATAAATCTCAAAATTTCTGCAAATGTCCAGTACTAATCATAAATTTACTCAAATTTGTCCCAAGTTTTGGTAAAGAAAGCTTGCTCAAAATAAGTACTTTATTCTTGAATGCAAATCCCAAGGTATTCCTCTATTGTGGCTTTGTCATTTGTTCAAATGATTCTCTGTGTAAGTGTTCCTCGATAACTTAATTTGTAGTTGGATTTATACAGACAAGTTTTAGGGGAGCTTTACTTTATAAATGTTCAACATCCCAACTGTGGCAATATGGCTAATCTGGGAGACTCACTTCCAAATTAGAATATATGAAAGGAGGGAGTTTATGGCTAAACTCAAAGGTCCTAAGTATACCTTGTAAGAAGTTGCTCTGAAGGCTGTAGTTTCTTCTCATTAGTAAAAGAGTAGCACCCTTCAGAGTTTGGATGATCCCAACATGCTTAAGCCACCTGATTCCCAGACTGATTAAAGGTTATTATTTTGTACTACAGTTTCAAAATAATCTGTCTACTGATCATGTTATTTAGCAGTGAAATTGTTACGCATGCATAATTATTTGTAAAAAAAAAGATATGTTACCATAACTCATTTATTTTAGATGGATGTTTTATCATAAAAAAAAATACTCTACAAAAATTTTTTGGTCAACTCAAACAAAAATTCTAACTTTGTATATGTACCTCAAAGGAAATCTCTATAGGGATAACACTATTGTACAAAATGTCAAGGGACACTAGAAATGTAAAGTTTTTAAGTGATAAAATTGAATTGTTATTTTAAAAAAAGTACATTTAAAAGGCTGTGCAAAATGCATTGTAAATGAAATCTTTGTTAAACTGATACATATGTCTCATACTCTCTTCAGAGAACATAATCACAGACACATTTAAAGTGACATAAGAAAGGGATTAAATGCACCATGATTATATTAATTTACTGTGACCCTACAAATGTCTACTTTTTACTGAAGCTTAAGGTTCATATTTAAATATCCTACATAATAAAAGGCTAATATGCAAAGCCACCAATCGGCAGAACGACCAGTTGCTATGATGCACACTGACCACCAGGGGGCAGACGCTCAATGCAGGAGCTGCCAACTGGTGGTCAGTGCGCTTCCACAGGGGGAGTGCCGCTCAGCCAGAAATCGGCAGTGCTACGGATGTCCAACTGACAGCTTAGGCCCGGGGAGCGCCTAAGGGCTCCTGGACTGCGAGAGGGTGCAGGCCAGGCTGAGGAACACCCCCGGCCCGAGTGCAGGAATTCCATGCACCGGGCCTCTAGTATATAATAAAGTGTACACTGTCCAATATGATAGCCACTAGTCACATCTTTTATATTTAAAGTTAAATTATTCAATGATGAATAAAATTTTAAATTTAGCCACATATCCATCATTACAGAGAATGTTATTGTCAATTCTGCTATATAGAGTATAGATAAGGATATGAGAAATATGTTTATCTTGAAATATTTAAGGATTTCAAGAAATTTTATATTTTTTCCCATTTGTAGAGACCTTTTGACTTTTAGAGGAAAGGCCCTGTAAACACTGATCACCTCTAACCAATTATACAATATTTCTATCAATCATTCTAATTAAAGCCAGCAAATATTAAATTAAAACTTTCCTACTTCATGCATTTTTTAAAATAACATTCCTAATTTCATTGACTAATTATTGACCAAACTGATGACAAGGCTAAATAGTACAAAGAGATGATTATCCTATATAATAAAAGGCTAATATGCAAATAGACCAAATGGCGGAACAACCGAACTACCGAACAACCAGTTGCTATGACATGCACTGAGCACCAGGGGGTGCACATGGAACATGGCGGGCATCGGTAGTAGGCAGCAGAGCGCAGAACATGGCAGACGTCGGCCAAGGTGGGATGGTGGAGCAGGTGAGCAAGGACGCCAGACCAAGGTGGGGCACCAGTCACTGTCATTGGGGCAAGCCACTGGTGGTTACTGAAAATTCTTTACTCCCATGCACCACGGTCCCGCCCATCACTTGCACCTGCTGCCAGCACCAGCCCTGCTCGCACCCGCTGCTGGCGCCAGAGCCACTGCTCTCACCCACTGATGGTGCCATCAGTGGGTGCAAGTGGTGGCTGCCAGCCTCAATCACCCCTGAGGGCTTCTCCACCTCCCCCTGCTCCTGAGGGGCGATTGGGGCAGAAGACGCTGCTCACACCTGCTGATGACGCCGGCCCCACTTGCACCCAGTGCTGGTGCTGGCCCCAATTGCTCCACACCATCAGCAGGTGCGAGTGGGGTTGGTGTTGTCAGCCCATGGGAGCGGCAGTGGTGTGAGCGGGACTGCTGGCAGACAGGACCAGGGGCTGCAGCAGGAGGGGCTGGGCATGGGCACGGAGTATGGGCCAAGACCTGCCCCTGTGCCCACCATAGCCTCGAGGCCCACAGTTCCTTTCAAGGTGCAGGAATTTGTGCACTGGGCCCCTAGTCTATATATATAAAAAGCCAGTGACTGGAATGCCGTAATGACTGGAACGACTGGTTGCTATGACACCCACTGCAGCCAACCTTCCGCGGCCCCTCCCCCTGGCCAGCCCACCCCCGATCAGCCTCTCTGACCCCAATCAACCCATGGCCCCTCCCCGCAGCCAGCCCCACTCCTGATTGCCCCCCACCCCAATAGGAGGCAGGGCCAGCGGGCCAACCTCCTGCAGCACCTCCCCCCATCCGGCCCCGCCCCCAATGGGCCCCCACCACCCCGATCAGCCCATGGTCCCTCTCCCCAGCCAGCTCCAGCTCCACCCCCCAATCAGCCCCCCGCCACCAACCGGGGGTGGGGCTGGCCGGCCAACCTCCCATAGCCCCTCCCCCAAACACTGACCCCTGATTGCTCCCCCCACCCCAATCAGGGGCGGGGCCCGCTGGCTAATCACCCACAGCCCCTCCCCCCAGCCAACCTGGCCCTGATTGGGCCCCGAACAGAGCAGGCCAACTGGCCAACCTCTTGCCATCCCCTTGTCCTGACAGGCCCAGCCCCGACCTGCCCCAATTGGGGCCAGGCCAGCTGGACCCCACCCATGCACAAATTCGTGTTCTGGGCCACTAGTTATGCAAAATTTTACTGATTTCCCCCACTATTATCATTATTTTCTACTTAGTTTTAACTCCACTTAAAAATGGAGTAAGGCCCTGACCAGTTTGGCTCAGTGGATAGAGCGTCGGCCTGCGGACTGAAGGGTCCCAGGTTCGATTCCAGTCAAGGGCATGTACTTTGGTTGCGGGCACATCCCCAGTAGGAGGTGTGCAAGAGGCAGCTGATCGATGTTTCTCTCCCATCAATATTTCTAACTCTATCCCTCTCCCTTCCTCTCTGTAAAAAATCAATGAAATATATTTTTTTAAAAATGGAGTAAGGATGGCCCTGGCCAGTGTGGCTCAGTTGGTTGAGCTCCCTCCCTCCCTTCCTCTCTCTTTAAAATCAATAAAAATATATGTTTAAATGGAGTAAGGGTGATGTATCAGTCAAAATCCTCCAGAGAAACTAAAGCAATAGGAATATATACAAATATTTATTTCTAAGGAACTAGTTCACTTTATTGTGGGAGCTGGGAAGTATGAAAGCTGTAAGTCAGGACAGCAGATTGGAAACTCAGGCAGGAGTTAATTCTGCAATCTTGAGGTAGAATTTCTTCTTCTCTGGGAAACCTCAGTTTTTGCTCTTAAGACCTCATACCTGTATTATCAAAGGTAATCTCCTTTACTTAAAATCAACTGTTTATAGATGTTAATAAACTATATGGAAAAAATACCTACACAGCAACACCTAGATCAGTAATTGATTAAATAACTGGCCACAGCCAACTTGACACAAAATAACCATCAGATCTAGTAATGACGTCATCTGAATTCTCTAAAACAGGACTGGGTTGGGAGGGAAGTCTCTTTCCATGGCCAAATGTATCCAAGTATCTGTATGAATTTCTAACTACCACTTTAAACGTGGGTGAAAGACTAAACAACCCCTTTTAATGATTATGATCTAGACAAGAGGCTCTTCAAGAATGTGATTAAATGGGTACATTATAAGGATTTCCCTTCTTTGCAACTTTGGTGAAGTGTCTGAAGTTTTCTGCCTTTTTCCTGTGGACTGTTTCTGGAAGAGTGACGAGTTTTGATTTATTTCCTTTGTCAAAACTCAGTGAAAATAACACTAAACACCTGTGTCCTGCTCTCTCTCTTCCCAACTTGATACTTTATTCCTATGATCACTGACTTTTCTTTCAGCCTCTTTCCTTTTTCTCCTTGTTCTAACCTCAGTTTATTTCTTAAGAACTTAAATATAGATCCACTTTATGAATAAACTTTTAAATACTGTATTCCAAAGACTGTATTTTGTATTAAAGGCTATAATCTTGGACATTTGAAATTAGTTTGAATTAGGATAAAATCATAAGGAATTATTGTTATAACAATTTATGCTGTGTATGTCCTAAACTCTGGGTTTAAGAGAATACATTCTGCATTTCTTATTGACAATCTTTGATTTTTACCTTTGGTTTTAGAATGAAGCTGAACATTCTTATACATTTTAGTCTCAAAACAAATATACATGCTTCATGTGCATATGCTTCTGATCTCAAGTGTGAGAATATTAAATAATGTACTTTGTGATAAGATTCTGTAGAACATGGAAAATCATACATCCACATGATTCTAGGTCAGTGGTTGGCAAACTGTGGCTCGCGAGCCACATGCGGCTCGTGAGCCGCGGTTTGCCACTCTGTTGATTAATGAGTTTGCCGACCACTGTTCTAGGTTATAAGCTTTGATAAATTCAAACAAGAACATTTAAATTTACAACTTGGGACAGCAACTGCGTTATAATATAAAAGATAGTGAATAAATAAACTGTTGTAATTATTCACTGAGAAGACCCTTGCTGACATAAAACATGGCAGCACAGCTTGAACTACTTTTGTATGTAATTTTTGCTATTAAGAACTTTCAACTTTTCTTGCTTCCTTAAACCACTTCTGGGTTTTTGCCTAGCTACTCTTCCAGTTTGCAAACTCCAAGACTCTTGAATAAATCACTATCATTTATTTCTAGAAAAGCCTCCAGACCTTTTTGAGTTTGTTCGACAAAGTATAGACTTTATTCAGACCTTATCAATTTTTCCTCTGTGTACCTTTCCTATTCCAGGATCCCATACAGGATATCATTGTATGTAGTTTCCATGTCTCTTTAGCCTTCTCTGGTTTTTGACAGTTTCTCTGAATCTCTCCTTATTCTTCATTTGAGGAGAACTGGTTGTATTTTGTAGAATGTATCCTTACATGGGTTTTCTGATTTTTCTTTCCTCCAGATTAGGCTAAGATTATGAATTTGGGGGAAGAATACTACCAAGGTGAAGTGCCCTTTTCATGACATCATATGAAGAGGTACATGGTATCCAAGTGACATCAATGGATCACTTTTTTAAGGTAGTGTTTTCCAGGTTGCTCTATTATAAAATTAGTATGTCACAATTTCCATATTCTATTTCTATAAAACAAGTCAACATGTCTGGTTCACACTAAGAGAAATAAAGAAAGTAATCACCTCCTAGAGGTGGAAGTATTCACATATATTTTTGGAATTTTGCAAATTACATGTTTAATATGGCTCTACTACTTAGTAGAGGATATTTCATCAAAAGACTGAATACATGATGTTCATCTGCAGAGATTCAAAGGATAGAACTTGTGGTTCATCTTTGCTTATACATCATATCATGTTCATGGTAATACTTTCTGGGGTTTATGGGTAGTAAGACATTAAAGGCCATTTTTTCTTCCCTAGGAACTCTTTAATGTCCCACATACAGTGGAAGAGAGGAGAGAGAAACACAGACTAAAATTTAATTCCTGTCTCTTGGTACTTCATTTCAATTTCTGGCAATATTGGTCCCTTTGCTCCTGATATTTACTTAAATGTTGACCTCCCATCATTGTAATGGGAATTAATTTTAAAAATCCCATAAATGCTGAACACATTGTGAAGGTTATTAAATGTGTTTAGCTCTAGCTATTTAAAAACATTATGTTGTCATTGAAAAAATATTTCTGATTGTTGTCATCCATGGGTTTTGTTTCTTTATACGTTTCACTATAATATAACTCCTTGTACGAGTCCTATCATAGATGAGCATATCCTACTATTCTCTATGCTGTGTTAAGCAACCAATTTTTCTCCTGAAATACATCAATATGTGCATTTGAACTTTGTCATTTTGTCAGCAATTCAAATATACATTTTGTCTTCTAACCCTACTTTTCAAAAAATCAACCATATCACTGAACACTGTTCACTGAATAATGATGGTAAAAAAAAACACATGATTTCTACCTTAATAAGAAATATTTTATATTGCCTTATAGTTTATAGAGGGTTTTCATATATGTTCTTGCATGTGACCATATGATCTACCTCTAAAATCTCAGAAGGCATAACTGGAAACCATAATTTTCAAACAAAAAAACTAACACATAGAAGTCAATGGTGTGCCCTTACTGCTCATGAAACTTAGGGGTATATACAGAACACATGTTGTCTGAAAATGTTTCAATCAGATTAAATGAGTTTAGGCTGTGTACCAATAACCCAGGGGCTTAACACATCAAAAGTTCATTTCTCATTCACACTAAGTCAACTCTGAGTCTGGGAGATTCCCCAGGGCATCTGACCTCTATTTGGTCATTCAAAATTCCAGGCTGCTTTGGTCTTTCTTCCCTTTTTCACCCCAATATGAAAAACACAATCCTCCACAATTATTATGGCAAGGGAGGAGAGCATGGAGAATCTCACACCAGCCCTTAAATACTTCTACACAGAAATGGCACAGGCCACTTCTCTCATTTCATTGGATAAATCAAGTAGTGTGACTTTATCTAACTTCAAGGAGGCATGTGAGCAAAAGCAGAGAATCAGAGATTTGGGTGAACAGATTATTTGTTTCATTCCCTTCCATAAGAGCATACTGCCTCAACTCAGAATGTTCATGAGTAAGGTCAATAATGACCAATAATGACGAATCATCTAATGAACTGTCCTTCTGGACCTATAGTTTAAACAATTTTATGACTCTAAGTCATGTTTTTAATCTACATTAGTTACAAGACTCTCAAAAAGGCGCTATTACCTAATAGTCAAGAGCATGAAGTCTGAAATCACAACTTTGATTCAAATCCAGCTCTACTACTGACTATCTTTGAGACCTAGGACAAGATATTTAACAATTCCAAGTGAAAAAGACATAAAAATTGTATCTGTCTCACAGATTTCTTTTGAGCATTAAGAAAGATAGTGCATAAAAGCACAGAGCTTGGCATATAGTGAACCCTCAATCAATTTGTGCAACTTCCCTTAGACTGTAGCCAACTGTAATTATAATAAAGACAGATTCTAGATTTTCAAGGACAGTCCCAGTGTTGTCTTATCTTCTCTTATCCTACATGTATTGAATTTGGTGCAAAAACATTACTACAACTATCATCTACAAAATAAATTTGAATTAGAGAAAAATATATCTAAAAACGTTTTCATATGAATAATACAGTAGGCTAATATTTGTGGAAGAGTGGCAAGAATATACCTGTTTTACTTCCATTCTATTTAATAACATCATTTTCAGAGGAAAACATTTGTGTTCTAATATGAATGATTCTTCTAATATGAATAATTCCATATTGTGTTTACTATATTATTCTAAAGTCATAGATATATGATGATTGTTTAGTGTTTATAGCCATGGGCTACTAGCATAGAACAGTCTTACAAATTAGAAAGCTAGGAACACAATATAATCTAATAAAAGTGTAATATGCAAATTAGCCACCACTCTGTGACAAAGTTGGCAGCGCCCATAGCGGCCTGCGCCCCGAGCAGCAGCAGCAGCAGCAGCGAAGGGCTACCAGCGGTGGTGGGCATGGTGGCCGGGCTGCCGGGCAGCCGGCTTGGGTGGGCCATACCCCGGGCTGCTGGGGCCTGCGCTGAGGCGACCTGTGGTGCGTGCAACTGTGGGGCGAGTCCGAGGCTGGGGCGCTGGGAGACATCGGACTGCAGCCCAGGAGGCGAAGCGCCGGAGGACCTGGCCGCCGCCACTCTGGCACTGAAGCAGCCTCCTACGAGATGTATCCTAGCCTAGGTGTGCAGGAAACCTCTCCCTTTACAACGCCCAGAGCCCGGCTCCGAGAGGTGCAGCAGGGAAAGACCGCGTTGGTTGATCAGGAGCAGCAGACCCCCCCTAGTCCGGAGGCCGAGGTGAATGTTGGGCGTCTTTTGAAGAATGATTGTTTTGCTTGGGAATATGGTTTGTCTGTAGAAGGCTGGGAAAGGACAAAATCTGTTACCAGTCCTCTTCCAAACAGACACCCTCTGGAGCTGAAAGCCTCAAGAGCGAGTGCTCTCACGCCCCCATCTCTGGTCCTACCAGCGTCTGAGGCAGATCTGGTGAGTAGGAGGCCACCCTGCCTGTCGTCAGTCCGAGGGAGGCATGTCTGGGAGTAGTGAGAAGGGGCATCTTCTAAAAGAAGCTTCTGTGTCATTAACCGTTTCATATATTTCTCCACTTTGGTAACAAGACATTTACTATTTATATATTCAGAAGCAGGCTATTTCCCACATGCTCCAATCGGTAAGATGGAGCCCCTTGCTCTGCACCAGTCACGGCTGAAAAAAAGAGATGCCCATTAACCACATACCTTCCCCCACAAACTTCCAAAAGTTGGGTAGGCTTCCTTTCCAGGGAGCTAGGACTGATTTGGGGGTCCCAGATACACTGCACCTGGTCGCTGTGGAGCGATCTACCTGCTCAAATGACAGGGGCAGGATGAGACAGAGGATGTATTTGAGTTTTGTTCTGTTTTTTCCAAAATTGCCCGTTACAAACACTTCTGCAGTAGTCCTCAATTGTATTCGAAGTACTGTATTTCTTCCATTTGTACGCATACTTCTTTCTCCAAATTTTAACATTTCTGAAACCAGGATACATCTTAATAGAGAGGTTAAAAGGACTTGCTAGCTGCTAGGCATCTATGTGGATATATATGGCTAATATGCAGTGTCCCCTGGGGAATTTGACCAGGAGACCAGGAGTTCGATTGCTCGCTATGACGTGCGCCGACCACCAGGGGGCGGCGTGGAACAAAGGAAGGCCCTGGCCAGCAGCCAGAAGTCCCCGATTGGCCCTGGTCACTGGCCAGGCCTAGGGACCCTACCCGTGCATGAATTTCATTCACCAGGCCTCTAGTTAAGACATAAGATCCTTCTCAACGAGGTACAGTTTACTGTATCACTAAAGGCACAGAAATATATTTTTATCATTATAAGCACTAGCATAACAGAAATACGTAATTTCTTTAGTATTTCTGAAAGGCCTAATGTTGTGTTAATGCCTGCTATTGTCAATTAATGTGCTTGCAAACACTAGCTTTCACCAACATTAGTAGAATCCCATAAAACAGGACACTTCCTATTTATTCACTTTATATAAATAACATTCTGAGTTTACAACTGTACCAGATAAGAAACTAGATAAACTCCTAATCAAAATCAAAATCAGGCTCATCTAATTGCTGATCAAAAAGGAATTTCTGAATTTTTGAAGTCTAGCCATCCATAATACTAACAATTTTGTGTTTTGTGGGTGTTCCTGTGTGAAGCATGAATTTATCCTTAAAGTTACACTGAAATAATCTGCTAACCTCTTTTGTATAAATCAACAAACATACATACAAATGGAAGTAAACTGTTAATGTGAAGTCACAAAATCATGACTTTATCTCCAACTCTATGCCAGTTGATAAGAACTTACTAAAATGATATTCTTTACACAGAGAAATATATTTTCTAATACTTTTTGATCCCACTATAATTCTTTATAAAATAGTGTGTTTATTATTTATTGATTAAAATTTGGCCTATTTACCCACTTTTCAAAGTTTAAGTAAACCTTTTAAAATCTGACCAAAATGAATTACAAATGATGGATTTTGCCCTCCTTTTCAGAAAGAAGTTAAATTTCTTTTAAAATACACTTTCCTATAATCACCCACACATGTTTCCCATATTGTCTCAATAAGGTCAGGTTTCCTTGTTAATTTACACTAAGTGAATTTTGTACCCTACACAAGGGGAATGACATCAAACTAAAATGCTAAATTACCATCGGATCTTCATTCCAACTTTATAGTTTTATACCAGATATTTTGGACACTCACATTTTCCAAGGTCAATAATAAAATACTTTCTATTAAGATCTTCTCATGTAAAAATAAACAAAACTTGTTCGTAATTAGAAAAGAGATATTTTTAACTATTCCAAAAAATTCAGAAGAGACCTAAAAATAATAATCTGGAGTGAATAACTATTATCTTATAGACGCATTATTCTTCTGAACATGTATTGAGAAATACTGATCTAGACAGAATTCTGCTCAAGGGCAGTGACCAAGAATTATTTTTCTATGCAATTTTCCCAGTATCTAGCTTAGTGATAGTAAGTGGCTAATAAATGTTGAATAAATGGATGGATGGATGGATGGATGGATGGATGGATGGAATAGTGAATGAATTAACAAATAAAATGATTTCTGATCAACAGCTGAAATAGGTCACATACTTCACTTTATGAAGTCAAAATTTCTTTGCACCAAGAAAAATTCTTTTTGTATTCTATTAAATGGCCTTTTAAGATTTGAACTTGACATTATCATCAAATCAGTAGATACATTTCAAGAAATAATACACGATTTTGACCTTTTTTATTGTAGTCACCACATCATCAGTCTGCTTGATTAACTTGTCAGCTCTGTCCTCTCCAGACAGTGAGCCAAGCCCTATGCACTGAAAGCTTTTAAAATGGCTAAAGAATCCATGATAAGGTCAGGATATATCAATAGAGAAAGATGTTTTATTTCGTTTTATTTTTATAAGATGAAAATGACTGAAAATTGATTAGCGGCTGTCTCAGACCACTTATTCATGCTTTTTATGCAAGTAGGACACCGGTTTTCTCACAGTAAAGACTTTGAAAATAATTTAAGGTATATTTCTATTTTAAGACCACATAAACTGAAAGTTCTTTATAGAACTGCAACCTGAGCTGCATTTTCAGGATGTATCTTATTTATTAAACAAACAATAGTAAAATATTCTGAACTAAGCAGAGAGAAATAACACTACATTTCCAGAGACTAGTTTTTATCAATGTCAATTAACATTTTTAATTATCCCATTTGACACAAAGCACTGTACTATGCATTATGAAGGAGTTAAAAAAAATGTCTTCTAAGTACCTAATAATGATGTAATTTTTGTAGAGACAGAAAACAGTCATACATGATTCAGCCTAAAACCATTTAAAACTTTGTTATAAAAACATATAATTTTAAGTAATCAGAAGAAATAATATGCAGAGGACACCATAGTGAAGGATTAAGATGATGGTTCAGAATGGATCAGCTAAGTCAGCAGTTCTCAACTGGGGGAGATTTTGCGCGCGCCCCCCCCCCCCCCCCCCCCCCGCCGCCCCGAGATATTTGACATCTGGAGACATTTTTGTTTATCACAGTTGGGGGTGTGCAACTAACATTTAGTGAGTCAAGACCATGAATACTGCTAAAAATCCTACAATGCACAAGATAATCCCCCAAAACAAAGAAAATAGCTCAAAACATCAGTATGCAGAGGTGGAGAAACCCTGACTGAACTAAATTCTGGTAAGACAAATTCATGTTACTCTTGGTGTTCAACTTTCATTATCTTCCCACATTATTAGGTTACTAAGTTTGCACTAAAGCAATCAATATTTGGATGCACACATTGCTCTAACAATTATGTGATCTAAGTCTATTTTCCTACTTTAATGTGATGACACTTGACCCTTATGCATCAAAATGATTTTAGTGGTGGACATAAACAATATTATTGTTTGTTATGGTATGAGATAAGATTATTTGATTTTCCATGGCTATTTTCAGAGAGGGAGAAGAGTGAATCAGCAAAGAGTTAATGACAACTATTATAATATGTCTCATCTTGAAGGTAAAAAAATTAAAATAGAACTATCCATAAAGACCATAAAGCATATAATTAGCATTGATGATTTAGATTTTAAATGACACACTTGCTCAAGTGTTTTCTCCTCTAAGAGATGCCAGTTTACTAGTGGTATCAGACCTTAGTTCATTTCCTCATTTTGCTCATCAGAGTCTTTTTTTGGACTTTGTGAGAAACATGATGTGTTTAAAAGTTTGAATATTGGTGTAATTAACTTTTTTATAAGGCAAACTTTTACTGCCAAATGTTCCTCTCACTTTTGTCAATGAAAAGTATCTAGTATATAAATGAAAATAACTTGAACATGATTTTCTCAGCTCTCCCTGTCTTTGGCTGAGGATTTATATGCTGTTTTCCTTGTGTTCTAAAAGAAATGCAACAATCTCAGCAATAGCTTAAAATTTTAGGGCTCCATTTCACATTTGGTAATATGAGCAGATGAGACATGATTTTCAAATGACCTTAGGCAAGAAGTGTTAAACAATGTCCTAAACTTTGGTTTTAGACAACTAAATTCAGAATAGAAAAAAAGTTTTAGCAAAACTTCTGAGTATAGCTTATATAGTAATCCTACTATCTCTGGAACCTTGGTGCATCCATAATGCTCCTCAATACCCAGCATCCTTTACTACAGTGTTTCCATTCTTCCCTCCCTTGCTTGGGTGAAGTTCCATAGCTGGAACTTATATAGTCCTGCTTTCTTCAGCAGATGTTCCACTTGATCACTGATAGGTAATCAAAATAACCAATCCATATTAATCATCACCAAAGTATAATTTCTCCAAGATACTACATCTGCATTTTAATACGGACCTTTTAGAAATACAATGCCTTACATGAAAACAGTGATTCCAAAGCAACATTAGTTGATTACCATACTGATTGCATTTTTGGCTTAATAGATTTATTAATATGTGAAAGATGCTACTCAACAAAATGATAACTGAAACAATGAATTCATAGACATAAGAAAATAAAATACAAAATAATTGAGAGATGGGTATCTCTGACAGAAAGTGACCTTGATCATAATAAAATATACATATGCATATTCAGTGATTGCAGCAAAGGAATCAAATCAATTCTGTATAATATTAATATACTTTGGTGACAGACTCTGTAGTTTGTCTATTTTTATAAAATGAATCTAAAAGATTATTCTAAAAATAATGTCTTTCTTACAGTTGTCATTCCAGGTTATTTTGATTTAAAACAATCAAAAGAATACACAGTTTACAACTGTTGTTATTTTCTCAATATGTTTTTATTATTTTCAGAGAGGAAGGGAGAGGGAGAGAGAGATAGAAACATCAATGATGAGAGAGAATAATTGGTTGGCTGCCTCCTGCATGCCCCCTAATGGCGATCTAGCCCACAACCCAAGCATGTGCCCTGACCAGAATCGAACCGTGACCACCTGGTTCATAGGTCAATGCTCAACCTTTGAGCCACAGGCCAAGCAACAACTGTTTATGTATCATCATACCTGTTTATTTCGATACTAATTCTAGAAAAGTCAATGAATGTATTTTACAAATGAACACAATAAATGGGGGAATATACTAGTAGAAACATAGAGATTCTATTAAACTAGGACTGTATGTAACTTAGCTTGAAATCTATTTTCTGTGACACTTACAAGTGAGTGTGATATTCCTCTGTATTATCAGTCAAAATCCAAGAAAACATAAATAATGGCTGAACTCCCACAGCCTAACAAGTAGGTTAAGATGCATGCCATTGTGACAAACTATAAAAGCTGGGATGTTACAGTTGAGAACATTAGGTGAAATGATAGATTGAAAATGATGGTTACACCAAATGTGGAGAGAGTTTCATCACAGGAGGAAAAGATATCTATATATACTAAGTGGCCAGATTATTATGATCTCTGAACACATAATAATCTGGCCACTCAGTGTATATCCTATATAATAAAAGGCTAATATGCAAATTATCCACTTGACCAGGAGTTCGACCAGCAGGCAAGCCAGCCAACCACCCATGTCCCCTTCCCCTGGCCAGGCTGGCCAGACCCCACCCATGCATGAATTCATGTACCGGGCCTCTTGCCCAGTCCTAATATATATATATATTAGACACACACACACACACACACACACACACACACACACACACACACATATATATATATATATATATATATATATATAGAGAGAGAGAGAGAGAGAGAGAGAGAGAGAGAGAGGCCAGATTATTATGTGTTCAGAGATCATAATAATCTGGCCATTCAGTGTATATAAAAGCCTAAGTGACCTTTACGACCAGCCAGTAGCTATGACTCACACTGACCACCAGGGGGCAGATGCTCAATGCAGGAGCTGCCCCCGGTGGTCAGTACGCTCACACAGCCAACCTCCCGCGGCCAGCCAACCTCCCGCAGTCCCTTCCTCCACCCTCCTGCTGGCCGGCCAGCCTGATCAGGACTGGGCAAGATAGCCCCGATTGGCAGCCAGGCTGAGGGACCCCACCCATGCATGAATTCATGCACCAGGGCCTCTAGTAACATGATAAAAAGGTACAGAGGAAAGGTCATAAAATAACAAATTGCTGAAAGGAAATAAACTAATATAAGAAAAATCAAGAAAATGCTATAATCACTGTTCACTAAAATATATTTTTAAAATAATATAGAAACAGCATATTGGCTTTAGAAGAAAGTATAGAAAGCATCTAGTCCATCTCCATAATTTTGAAAATGAACAGGCTGACGTCAATAGAGATAAAAGTTGTCTAAAAAAACACAAAATAAATCAATGACACATTAGTAACAACATTCTATAGTATAATAAAGGTATCACTCCATCACTGCAGATAATTTGTTTATTTGAATTAGAGCCCAAACTCTCCCATACTAATTCTCCAAAGAGGAAGAAATATCCAATGGGGATTTTCTCCCACTTACCACTTAGCACAAAATTGCTGATCATTTGAGATTGGTTTTATCTATATTGAAAAATAATAATTAGCATGTATTTATTGCTTACTATATAATATACTGTACATGTTTTTCTTTTACCTCATTTAATTCTTATAGCAATTCTATGAGGAAAGCACATTTAGTTTCTCATTTTCAGAAAAAAAAAAAAATGTAGGCTTAACAGGGAAGTAGCTTGCCCAAACTCTCACAAAGAAAAATAGAAGGACCAGGATTTTTAATCCAAGCAGTCTATCTTTGGATACCTCCAGGCTTTACTGCCTCCAAAAGGTGAAACTTGCCCCTAATGCCTAGTATGTCAAAGTCTGCAAGGTAACAAAATGAACAATACTAAACACTCTTAAATATTCAGTGAAGCAACATATAAATAAAGTAACAAGTAAAAAAAAAACAAACAGAAAGTTGATTGGGACCTAAACAAATTTCACTGCAACCAAAAAATTTTTTAATCTTCAAGAACAATACCTCTTAATGGGAGAAATTTTATTTGTACATGATGTCTATTAATCAGGGTAGAAGATTGGAATGAGTGAACAGAAGCAGAGAGGTTGACAATACAAAAGAGAGGGAATAATCCTACAAAGATGAGAAAGGATGGGACTCAGCTCATGTCTGAGATGGTTAGCCTTGAAAAGGAGGAAGGACAGCTCTTCCCTGTAAAAGAGGGGAAAGAGGAAAATATGGGGTGTGGATGCAGATATGATTTTTGGTTTGGTAGCAGTGAGACAAAGGGGGTGGAATTTAATGGTGTTCATTTTCCCTTTGAACTAGATAAGAGGTAATCAACTGTAGACGGTTGGATGTTTAAAGAGAATGAAAAAGTTGGGAAATAGCCATCATGGACAACGAAAGAGAGCTGACTGGGAAAATAGAGTATTAATGTTAGGTAGCATTAAGGGCCCCTCTAAAGAAGGAAGTGGCCTGGACACTGTTGCTCAGTGGTTGAGTGTCAACCCATGAACCAAGAGGTCGCTAGTTCGATTCCCAGCCAGGTCAGGGCACAAGCCCAAGTTGCAGCCTTGATCCCCAGTAAGAGTGCATGCAGGAGGCAGCCAATCGATGATGTCTCTCTCATGGATGTTTCTCTCTATCTCTCATCTCTCTCAAAAAAAAAATCAATAAAATTTTAAAAAAACATTTAAAATTCAGGAAGTGAGTGATTGATGTAAATACGTTATTGTGAAATATACACTGAGTGGTCAGATTATTATGATCTCTGAACGCATAATAATCTGGCCACTCAGTATATATCCTACATAATAAAAGGCTAATATGCATATTGTCCCCTCAACCAGGAATTCGACCAGCAGGCAGGCCAGCCAACCGCCCATGACCCCTCCCCCTGGCCAGCAGGCTGGCCAGACCTCACCCATGCACGAATTCATGCACCAGGCCTCTAATAGATATCTATATATCTATATATCTATATATATATATATATATATATATATATATATATATATATATATCTATCTATTAGAGGCCCGGTGCATGAATACACACACACACACACACACACACACACACACACACACACACACACACACACATATATATATACTGAGTGGCCAGATCATAATAATCTGGCCACTCAGTGTATTTGTGGTGGTTAATTTTATGTATCAAATTGGCTGGACTACTGTACCCAGATATTTGGTCAAACATCCTTCAGGATGGTTTTGGATAAGATTTACATTTAAATCAGTAGACTTGAAGTAAAGCAATTGCCCTCCATAATGTGGATGGGCCTCATTCAATCAATTTAAGGACTAAATAGAACAAAAGGATGATTTTCCTCTGAGCAAGAGAGAATTCACCAGCAAACTGTCTTCAGACTTCATCTGCAACATCAGATCTTCCCTGGGTCTCCAGCCTCACTGCCTTTGGACTTAAACTGCAACTTTTTCTTGAAATTCTAACCTGCCAGCTACTCCATCAGATTTTGGATTTACCAAACCTCCCCAATTGCATGATCCACTTCCTTAAAATAAATCTCTACCTATATAATTATACATCCTATTGGTTGTGTTTCTCTGGAGAACCCTGATTAGTACATCACCTACACAGAAAAGTAAATTAAACATAAATATATAATGGAAAATTAAAATTATAAACATCAGTGCTTACAGATCAAGAAATAAAGCATTCCCAATGCTCTGAAGAGCTTATGTACCCCATCCTGATCCCACTTTCTCCCAAGAACATACTCTAAAATTGACAACAGTATACACAGTTATATCTTTTTTTTCCTTAACAGATTTCAGCATTCCTCTGGAGATTCCATAAGGGTAGATAGACAAATTGAGCCAAAGTTGTGTTTAACAGAATGGTAAAATATAAAAAACACTGGATAAAAAAATAAGAATGTTAATAGAGTGTCACTGATGGACTGGGCAATATAGGACAAGAGGTTAAGTTGAAATGTCATAAGGGAAAGAAAAAAACTGGAAACCTATGGCTCTTAACAGATAAGAGCCACTGCTAGCTAATGACTGCCAGAAAGAATGTCTTCCAGTATTCCAAACTTACTTATAATTTTTAGTAAATATCCTCTAACATTTAACTGACTTATAACTAATAAAATTATCTAGTGAGTTAATCTATTTTGATCCCTTGCTATATATTTGCAACCAACTTATACAAAAAGGTTAATTGGAGAGTTATGTTGCTTGATTTTAGATGTATTATAGGTGATTTACTGAGATTTCCTTCTTCCAAATGAGAATTGTTGCATGTAGTATCAAGCTTTTGGACTTTAGTTATCTGTTTATCGGAGTACCAAAGAAGAACTCAAAGCAAAATATACTGACCTTGCCAATTCTCAGCCCACCTCTACAGAAATTAAAGGGTATTATTTTCTAGTGTATACTCTCATTGGGCTGCTTTACTTAATACTAAGTCATTTCTATGCCCAAATGATGTCTGAAGTTTATATACTATACTTAGCCATTACCACACTTCAGATTATATACCACAGACCTATTTCAAATCAATATGAATTTTTAAAATTAAGTGAAACAGGTGTTTTAGAGGATTGCCTAAACATTCTGCAAACCATTTATTTCTCTATTCACCGAAAATTTGTCTTTGGATTAAGCTAAACCAGCAGGGAGTTATATACTTGAATCATATTGTTTAGGACTCATATAAAATTATTTTATTGATGTCATTGTCTGATCTTGAAAAAGCCTATAAGGAAAAAATCTCATGAAATGTTTAATTGTATTTACTATAAAGCAATTGTGGAGGACATTGTTCATCATATTATATAATATCCTATATAATAAAAGGGTAATATGCAAATTGACCCTAACGGCGGACAGACCAGGAATGACTGGTCACTATGACATGCACTGACCACCAGGGGGCAGATGCTCAATACAAGAGCTGCGCTCTGGTGGTCAGTGCACTTCCACAGGGGGAACTCCACTCAGCCAGAAGCCAGCTCATGCTGGCCAGCGCAGCAGCGGTGGTGGGAGCCTCTCCCACTTCTGTGGCAGCACTAAGGATGTCTGACTAATGACTTAGGCCCGCCGTGGGCAGTGGGCCTGAGCCGTTAGTCGGACATTCCCCAAGGGCTCCCAGGCTGCCAGAGGGATGTCTGACTGCCAGCTTAGGCCCGATCCCCTGGGAAGTAGGCCTAAGCCGGTAGGTGGACATCCCCTGAGGGGTCTCAGACTGCGAGAGGGCACAGGCTGGGCTGAGGAACGCCCCCCCCCAAGTGCACAAATTTTTGTGCACTGGGCCTCTAGTATTCTTATAACAGTGCATTGGGAAATTTTCCCTTATGTCTTAGTACCAGGTATAATTGCATTTCTTTAATAAAACTGGTTTATTTTTACCTCATGTTTACTGTGAAGCATGTGTCTATCTTTGTATTAAATGTCAGGAAGCTCAGAGGTAAATGCCTATTTCTAGCACGTATACTGACAATATGGCACTAATTCTGTGTATTTATATCTTCCTTGGCTTTGTTTTATTTTTCTATGTTTATTTTTATTTTGCCTTGATTGATTTAAGTCTTTCTTTTGTTTCAATGTTTTTGTGATGTATGAATTTTATAAGCTATTTCCAATGCTTTTCAACATGATAGGGCTTAATCAGTAAATAAACTAAATATGAATTATGGACAAAGAGGGAAGCATGGATTAGTGGGAAAAACAAATACTAAAGTCACTTAACTGTCTTCTGTTTTCTAATAAAAAAAAATGCATAAGTTACACTTTCCCCTATCACTCAAGATCTGTGTGAAAAGAAATTCAGATAGTATATATGAAAATACTTTAAACAGCAGACTAATTCTTAAATGCAAAACAACCGTAGTAATGTCATCTTTCAAGCAGAATATAATTGATGATTTGTGCGATAATCTATATATAGTAGGTCCAAGTTACATCAGAGATCAATTCCTAGAGCGCGACGTAACACGATTTTCGCCTTAAGTTGGAACCCACCTACATAAGCACCTACGTCACTCACATGGAGCACATACACAGCAGTAATGAAGTGAAACAGTAAAAAAAATTTAAAAGAAAGATAACAATTCCTGACCTTTACTTGTGGTAAATAAATAATAAAAAACATAAAGCACATATGTACATACATCAAAATGATGGAACTTTTTTTTATATAAATAAATGGAGATGGTGACATAACCACAAAACGACGTACATCAAGTCTGACGTAACCCGAGGACTGCCTGTATATAAAACTGTAGTATGCAAATAGACTGAACAGCGGAACAACTGAACAACTGGTTGCTATGACGTGCGCTGACCACCAGGGGACGCACATGGAACATGGCGGGCATCGTCAGCAGGTGGCAGAGCGTGGAACATGGCAGGCATCAGCCGTGACAGGATGGTGGAGCAGGTGCGTGTGGGTGCCAGACCAACGCAGGGCACTGGTCACTGTCATTGGGCCGAGCCTCTGGTGGTCACTGAAAATTCTTTGTTCCCGTGCGCCATGGTCTTGCTGGGCGCTCGCACCTGCTGCCAGCACCAGCCCCGCTCGCACCCACTGCCAGCGCCCGGCGACAGTACTGATTGCTCTGTGCCCTCAGTGGGTGTGAGCGGCGGCTTCCAGTCCCGATCGCCCCTGAGGGCTTCTCCACTTCCTTCTGCTCCTGAGGGGTGATTGGGGCAGCAGCTGCCACTCACACCCACTGACAGCGTTGGCTCCGCTCACACCCGCTGCTGGTGCCGGCCACAATCACTCTGCACTGTCAGCGGTGTGAGTGGGGCCGGCACTGTCAGCACGTGGGAGTGGTGGTGGCAGGAATGGGGTTGCCGGCAGACAGGGGACCGGGGGCCTCGCTGGGAGGGGCCAAGACCCACCCCTGTGCCCACTGCAGCCTCATGGCCCACAGTTCCTTTTAAGGTGTACGAATTCGTGCACTGGGCCCTTAGTTTAAATAAGACTCATGTCCCCTAATCACATTCAAAAGAATAACAAACCATCTAAAAGAGACTCTTTGGCCAATATTAGTGGTTTTATCCTGAGTTTTCATGACAATCTGAAAATTCACCATTATCATCAGCTACTTAAAATTATTTATTGCCCCCTTTGTGCACAAAATGTTCTGCTACAATCCACAGAGCTCTTTATCTTAGATTAGTGACCTGGTGCATGGATTCATGCATGTTGAAAGAAAATTAATTAGAAGGTGGCTGGCAGGGTGGGACTGGGTGAGATGGGCCAGACACACCCTGGAGCCAACCTCCCACGGGCCCTCCCCAGGCATCTGTGGAGTGAGCGGGGTCCCTCCAGCAGGTGGGTTCCCTCGGCCTGGCCTGTGGGGATTGGGCCGAAACTGGCTGTCCATTCCCCGAGGAGTCCCAGAGTGCAAAAGGGCATTCTGCAAAGTTGCTGTTGTACAGGGTGTGGAATGCAAATGCAAGTGTGCAGTAAACCAGATTCGAGGCCTACAGTGCCCCAGCAACAACATAACCCTCGGCTGAAGGTGGAACTGCATAGCCCCATGAGGAATCGGGCTCCCTCCTCTCTGGTTTCAGGGTGTGTTACCTGAGAACTGCTGCTGGCAAGTCACTGCAGCTCGGCAGCTCCTGCATTGAGCGTCTTCCCCCTGGTGGTCAGTAAGCATCATAGCAACCAGTTGGACGGTCAGACAGTTGGACATTTAGCATATTAGCCTTTTATATATATAGATAATATGTTACTCAGTTTTTTCATCTTTAAATTAAAGAAGTTGGACTATATATTCCTATGTTCCCTTACCAAAAAAAAAGTGTACAATTTGATAGCTTTTCTGGGTTATATAAGTCAAACAACTATTCACATTATGTTTACACTAGTGGCCCAGTGCACAAAATTCATGCACATTAAAAGGGAATTAATTAGAGGAAATATTTTAATATTGCTATTTGCCCTTTCTCTATAATAGAAGTGTCAGAAATGAAAGAAAATTAGTAAAATGTATATGAAATCTCCCTCCTGTCAGAGTCTGCAACGCGCCGCAGGACCCAGAGTCAAGTCCCCGCCCACCCACACCTCAAAATCATGCCAGAATGAGACCCGGCTGGCCCCACCCCCATTGGATGAAATGCAGACGTGGCCTGCCCCACCCCCATCAACCCCTGCTGGGCGGGGGGCGCAGCCTCAGGTCCCCCGTCAAGCCCCGCTGGGGCGGGGGCCGAAGCCTCAGGTCCCCTGTCAAGCCCCGCTGGGGCGGGGGCCGAAGCCTCAGGTCCCCTGTCAAGCCCTGCTGGGGAGGGGGGCGCAGACTCAGGTCCCCCGTCAAGCCCCTCCAGGGCAGGGGGCAAGGCCTCAGGTCCCCCATCCTGGCCTGGCACCATGCAGCCTCAGGTCCCTGCTGATCGGTCGTTACGGCATCATGGTGTCACAGCATCATGACCATTTGCATATTAGCCTTTTATTATTATGACTAGAGGCCCGGTGCAGGAAATTCGTGCACTGAGGGGCATGTCCCTCAGCCCAGCCTGCACCCTCTCCAATATGGGACCTAAACCGGCAGTCGGACATCCCTCTCACAATCCGGGACCGCTGGCTCCTAACCGCTCACCTGCCTGCCAGCTTGATTGTCCCCTAACCACTCCCCTGCTGGCCTGATGGCCCCCAACTGCCCTCCCCTGCTGGCCTGATCACCCACAACTGCCCTCCCCTGCTGCTACCCATCTCCTCCACCAGGACCTACCTCCTCCACACGAGGCAGCGGAAACACCAGGACCGGCCTCCTCTACACCGTGCAGAGCCAGGAGACCCCCAGGCCTCACCGCACAGAGTGACCACTGGGCCCCGCCTCCACTGTGCGCATGGCTATCTTGTGGCAGCCATCTTGTGGCGGCCATCTTGTGACAATGTCGCGCTAGGGCATCACACAAGGGCATGACACCACCTAGGCTTTTATTATATAGGATGCTGTCATAAAATAATAATTATCATTAACTTTATTACACATTTATTTACAGAACTGATTGCTAAAGGTTAAGTGTTCTACTTGTCCTTTTGTGTCATATATAATATAGCCTCCTGCTCAATACCTAGGTCTAATTCATAGTGATATCATAAAATATTTTAGTGGAACATAAAACCACTGGTAGGACTGAGGAAATGTCATATTCAACAACCATGATAGGAGTCAAATACAGATGAGATAAAACATTTCCTGGAAAATAGTTATAGGTAACTGTTTTGAATGCAGCTCTGAACATCCAGGAAAGAGCATTACAAAGTCTATTTACTTATTGGGGTGATCCCTTTGTAAGTTATATAAATGTCCAATCACAATGTTGTATTTCTGAAACTAATACAGGAGTGAGCAAAGGTAGGTTTACAGTTGTGAGTATGCAAAACAGTTTATTGTATTGTTATTTTTTATTATTGTATTGTTTATTACAAACAACTGTAAACCTACTGTATTCAGCCCCTACATAATATTATATGTCAACTGTAATAAAAAAAATTAAGTCTATTTAAAAGCACTGTTAAAAAGTATACAATAATATTGATATATTAAAGAGACTATAGGAAAAATCTACACATACCTACTAACATAGCTGCCATATACCTTTGAGAAATACTGGGTGACTGCCATTCAGGCAGCTTTCTTAGTGACTATGAGGAATGACTAAGAGGAATAGTAACCTATAATGTGGTGGTTTTAACATATGTCTACAAACTCTTATATGTTCCTCCCTTTAAGAGGCAGAGCCTAATATCTCACCTCAAGTGTGAATTGGGCTTAATGATGTGCTTCTAACAAATAGAATAAAAATTGTGTGACTTCAGAGATTAGTTCACAAAAAGCACTTAATCTCTCCCCCCCCCCCCTCTCTCTCTCTCTCATGATTCTTTTATCCAGAGACCCATGTTGTAAGAAGCTGAGGTCTTAAGCCAGTGAAAAACTTGAGGGCACCTAACAACACCCATGTGAGTGAGCTCGGAAGTGAATCCTCCAGGCTCTCAGTCTCTCAGATTACTGCAGTCCTGGCTGACATCTTGGCTATACATCATGGAAGATCCTGAGCTAGACTCACCCAACTAAGCTTCTCCCAAATTATTGACTCAAAGAAACTGTGCGATAATGTTTGTTGTTTTGCTATACCAAGTTTGAGGTTAACTTGTTATGCAACAATATGTAATTCAAACAAATAAGGAACAGAATCCTAGATATAGCAAGTATATGAATTCATGGAAAAGAGAAAGAACTTGAATTGGCTGGTGGATAATGGAGAAAACCTAACAAGGTAACATACCTTTGTGTTTCAATGGATGTGGAGTTATCTATGTAAGTAGGTTGTTCAAGTGTGAGAAGCTTTTAATATATTTTGAAACCAGTTTTCAAAATTTAATCTTTTAATATTGTTTTACGAGTGACTCAAAAGAAACTTTTCCTTATGAAAGAAGCTTTGTTCGTTCCAAACAGGGTACGCTTCCTTCTACTCCTTCCTTCCATTTTAGACATGGTGATTATTGCTAACCCCCACTAGACTAGCAATCAATTTGAAAGCATGTGGCATGTTTTATGATTGCTAGAATCATAACCATTACTAGGAGTTTAGAAACCAAAGAAAAATGCATTTAAATATCACAGAGGCATAACATTACCTATCTGTAAACAAACCTGAAAAAAATGCAGGTAATCACTCTCAAACATATGCTACTTAAAATGCACCATCTCTCCATTTTGATTGCCCTCATCATTTTTCAAGATGACAAAGCAGAAAGCTGGACCTTTTTCCTTCCCTTCAGCTATTGTATTTATTCAAAGTGAACCATGAACAGGCTTAGAAAAGGTAAATTTAGCTGACAAGGTGACAGTTAGGCAATGATATAAAATACAACACCAGCCTTCACCCGCCTCACTTTTAAACTTCCCTGGTGCTCTCATGTTGTACACTTTTACTCCTTGATTCTTATACATACAAGTAGAAGAAGCCTTTCCATCTCATTTTCATTTGATAAAAAATAAGACTGCCCTGGCCAGTGTGCTCAGTGGTTAGAGCATTGGCCAGTGCACTGAAGGATCCCAGGTTCAATCCCTGATCAAGGGCATGTACCTGGGTTGTGGGTTCACTCCCTGCTGCCCCTGTGGGAGGCAACTAGTCGATGTGTCTCTGTCTGTCACATTGAAGTTCGTTCTCTCTCTCTCTCTCTCTCTCTCTCTCTCTCACACTCTCTCTCTCTCTCTCTCTCTCTCTCTCTCGCCCCTACCTCTCCCTCCCCTTCCACTCTATCTAAAATTCAATGGAAAAAATGTCCTTGGGTGAGGATTAACAAAAATAAATACACTGAAAAGTTCACACAGTACTTTTCATTGATCAATGCACTAAATCATCATCATACAAGATTTGCTGTATAGAAACTTTTCCTATTTCCATCCAAATACACACTGAAATACTAAAGACCTCATTATGAGGCTGTTTGTTCTTTGATGGCCTCAAGGAAGACAGCAAGGCTATAGGAAAATGCCAGCGTGTTTATTTAACCTCATCAAAACTATGCCAGGATGAGTACTAAGAATGTTAGTTCAAAATAACAGGATATC